>NC_069499.1:1054691324-1055007157 GCF_027579735.1 Bombina bombina | reverse complement strand
TTGGCTGCTAAAAGCACACAACTGTGAATTAATTTTTACTACAAAGGTTCCTGAAAATGTGATCTGGGTGTCTAAGTACTTAGTTATTGGAATTGAAACTGGGAATCCAAACTAAAAGTGATGGTAAATCCAAGCGTATAACAAATGCTTGGATTTACCATCACTAAAAATAAACTGGAGTTTAAGTTATCAGATATGTAAAAAAAGAATGCTAAATTCGCCCTTTTTGTGCCATTGCACATTGCTAAACTCAGCAGCTCCGACCACCCGCGGCACATCGCTCTCCTTCAATGAGGTAACGCTTGCACTTCTAAACCAATAGCTATGCATGTCAGCTGACAGTGTTCTGTATGCACGCATGGCTATTAGTTTAGAGGTGAAAGTGGCACCTCATTGGTAGAAGAGCGATATGCCATGGGTGGCCGGAGCCGCTAAGTTTAGCGAAGTGTGGCAGCACATTCAGGGTGAATTTAGCACCCATTTTTACATATGTGTTCATTTAAACACCACTTTATTTTTAGTGATGGTAAATCCGAGCACTTGTTAAATGCTCAGATTTATAATCACTTAAGGTTACATTACAGTTGTTTTGAATTAAACCCTTTGTGCAGTGTGTAAGGGAATTCATCATTAACATGTGTGAGATTAACCTACCATAATTCTAACCTATTCTGATAACTGATAAACATAAACAATATGAATGCTCTTTGTATATAGGCATGGTGGGTATACTAAGCATGTTTCATCCCTCATCTACTTTTCTAAGAATGCATTGTCATGAAAGTGTATTGCCTTTGAGCAATTTTAATTACTGTAACTAGATTGTGACACAAGCTTCTGTATATTGTAAGTCACATTTTTAAAAAAATGCATTTGTTGAACCTTCTAATTTTTTAAAAACCCATCATCTTGGTTCCAAACAAACAAGATGTAATTGCAAACTGTGAAATTCTGGTCATGAAGACACAGTTCCATTTGTAATGCCAATCATGAGGAAGCGATAGAGTTTGAAATCCCTTTTATGAAGACAACTGTACTGCAACTGAGAATCAGGACAATGTGAGTGTGAATTGGAAACAAACATTTAAAGGACACAATTGCTACACACCATTTGTTAGATATACAGGGAGTGCAGAATTATTAGGCAAATGAGTATTTTGACCACATCATCCTCTTTATGCATGTTGTCTTACTCCAAGCTGTATAGGCTCGAAAGCCTACTACCAATTAAGCATATTAGGTGATGTGCATCTCTGTAATGAGAAGGGGTGTGGTCTAATGACATCAACACCCTATATCAGTTGTGCATAATTATTAGGCAACTTCCTTTCCTTTGGCAAAATGGGTCAAAAGAAGGACTTGACAGGCTCAGAAAAGTCAAAAATAGTGAGATATCTTGCAGAGGGATGCAGCACTCTTAAAATTGCAAAGCTTCTGAAGCGTGATCATCGAACAATCAAGCGTTTCATTCAAAATAGTCAACAGGGTCGCAAGAAGCATGTGGAAAAACCAAGGCACAAAATAACTGCCCATGAACTGAGAAAAGTCAAGCGTGCAGCTGCCAAGATGCCACTTGCCACCAGTTTGGCCATATTTCAGAGCTGCAACATCATTGGAGTGCCCAAAAGCACAAGGTGTGCAATACTCAGAGATATGGCCAAGGTAAGAAAGGCTGAAAGACGACCACCACTGAACAAGACACACAAGCTGAAACGTCAAGACTGGGCCAAGAAATATCTCAAGACTGATTTTTCTAAGGTTTTATGGACTGATGAAATGAGAGTGAGTCTTGATGGGCCAGATGGATGGGCCCGTTGCTGGATTGGTAAAGGGCAGAGAGCTCCAGTCCGACTCAGACGCCAGCAAGGTGGAGGTGGAGTACTGGTTTGGGCTGGTATAATCAAAGATGAGCTTGTGGGGCCTTTTCGGGGATGGAGTCAAGCTCAACTCCCAGTCCTACTGCCAGTTTCTGGAAGACACCTTCTTCAAGCAGTGGTACAGGAAGAAGTCTGCATCCTTCAAGAAAAACATGATTTTCATGCAGGACAATGCTCCATCACACGCGTCCAAGTACTCCACAGCGTGGCTGGCAAGAAAGGGTATAAAAGAAGAAAATCTAATGACATGGCCTCCTTGTTCACCTGATCTGAACCCCATTGAGAACCTGTGGTCCATCATCAAATGTGAGATTTACAAGGAGGGAAAACAGTACACCTCTCTGAACAGTGTCTGGGAGGCTGTGGTTGCTGCTGCACGCAATGTTGATGGTGAACAGATCAAAACACTGACAGGATCCATGGATGGCAGGCTTTTGAGTGTACTTGCAAAGAAAGGTGGCTATATTGGTCACTGATTTGTTTTTGTTTTGTTTTTGAATGTCAGAAATGTATATTTGTGAATGTTGATATGTTATATTGGTTTCACTGGTAAAAATAAATAATTGAAATGGGTATATATTTGTTTTTTGTTAAGTTGCCTAATAATTATGCACAGTAATAGTCACCTGCACACACAGATATTCCCCTAAAATAGCTATAACTAAAAACAAACTAAAAACTACTTCCAAAACTATTCAGCTTTGATATTAATGAGTTTTTTGGGTTCATTGAGAACATGGTTGTTGTTCAATAAAAAAATTAATCCTCAAAAATACAACTTGCCTAATAATTCTGCACTCCCTGTACTGTATGGGATATAAATAAAATACATATACATATGTATCTTTGTGTCTTGCCCACTGCAGACAGACTATACAATAGCGGTGATTAGAGCTTTAATGAATCTAGAACATTTTTTACAAATAAACCTCTAAAATTATATCTATGGCCATTTCAGAATGTCTTCCACATGTGAAACATAACATGGCCAATCACAAATCTAGAAGGGGTGTTCCTTTGTGTTCATTGGATAAAGTTAGGGGCTTTCCTACTATAGTCATTAATCATTGTGTTCCCTCTTATTTATTCATAGTTACTCTAACCCAAGCATCTCAATACATATGATTATCTAAAGGACACATCAATGGATTTCCCCAATGTACTCTTAACCCCTTATGTGTTCTGTTATGATCACATGATTTTTTTTTGTCCAGCCATTGATTACTTATCACATGACATGTTATAGTAAGGTAAAATATACTTTTAATTTTATGTACATTCTTTTGGTTTTAACATTTATCTCAGTGTTTTTACTTATGTTCAGAGATTCTTTGGTAGTTAATAATAATATGTTCCAAGATTTAAAATTCTCTAAATAAAAGTTTGGGAAACTTACTGCCTAACATTTCCTAAATTATCTGTGAGAACATTTAAAAAAAAAATACAAAACATCCTAAATTAGTAACGCTATCAAGTATTCTATTTAAAGAGCGCACCTGGATAGTATTATAAAGCATGTCTCCTTTTCAACTTCATATCCCAGGAGTTTCCAGGCAGCTTCATAACAAGACACTTACTTAGTATGAAATGAATACATCTTGATTAACACTCAGATTTAAATTAACTAAAACATCTGTTTAAGTTTCATTCACTTCCAAAAAGGTTCAGCTTTAAGAGTCATCTCAGAAATATGCACCCTCTTTAGTTCAAAAATTAAATGAAGTATCTTTTTTAGACACAACAATTAAAATAAACATACACATAATGTAGATTAAGCTTTATTTTTTCCCAATATTAAAAGGAATTTATCCATGAGGGCAAAGGAAAACAACAACAAAAAATGTTGACCTGGATGTTAAACACTACAGCTCTAAGTGCTGTTTAGAATTTATGATGAAGAATTTAATGAAGTATCTTTCTTATGCTTGAGCTGAAATGCAAGATTAAACACAACTATGGGATTTAGTATAAAGAAATAAACATGTCATACTAACTTGACTTCATTCCTCTATAGGCATTGGATTTTTTAATCTGCAAACAATAATTTCTCTGCTGTGAAATCTTCAAATATTTATCAATATTGTTTTTCACAATTTAAAGTGATAGTCTCACTATTTCTTTAAATATATCAACAGATTAGTATGAAATATGTACAAATTTATTTTATTTTATCACCATCTGTATTTATTTTAAATTGCGTTAAAAAACATAAATATTCTGGAGTCCCTCTGCTGTACCACTTGAGGGTATTTTTTTTTATATATATTTGACATTAAAGGGACAGTTACCTCCAAAATTGTTATTGTTTAAAAAGATAGATAACACCTTTACTTCCAATTCCTCTGCTTTGCACAACCAATATTGTTATATTAATATACTTTATAACCGTTAAACCTCAAAATTTCTGCCTGTTTCTAAGCCACTAAAGACAGCCTCTTATCACATGCTTTTTTATTAGCTTTTCACATCAGGGTGCAAGTTCATGTGAGCGATACAGATAACATTGTGCTCACGCTCGTGGCTTGTGGCAGACACTGCACTAATTGGATAAAATGCAAGTCAATAGATAACAAATAAACAAATAAAAAGTCATGTGATCAGGGGGCTGTCAGAAAAGGCTTTTATACAGGGAAATCACAGAGGTTAAAAGTGTATTAATATTACCATGCTGGCTATGCAAAACTGGGGAATGGGTAATAAAGGGCTTATCTATCTTATTAAACAATAAATCATACATTTATTCATTGAAATGAAGAAGACATCGGCACATGAGGGACGGCAAAGAGAGGGAACTCCCAGTGACATAGCTATAAACAGTGACATGAAAAATAGATATTTCACTTTCCAATGTTCTTCATATAGCACAATATGTTCTATTTCAAGATTCCTCTGACTGTAGAAGGGTCAAATTTGCATTCCGATGAACCAGGTCCTTGCTGGACTTCTTCCGGTCTCTCAAGGAAGAAACTCTGAGAAACTTCTCATCAGATTTTGGAAATTTTTTTGGCCTTCCAGTCCTTTTTTTGTCATTGACCTCTCCTAATTCATAAAAATTCTTTATAACAGCTTAAATACCACATCTTGAGTAACCAGTTAGTTTGCTGATTTCCCTTTGAGAGTGGCCTTGCTGATGCAAAAGTATGATTGTCTAATACAATGATAAATTACCCTAGTGATATAGCTAAGATACCCCTTACTTAAATTTAATCCCAATCCTTAAGAAATTAAAAATATATACAGAAAATATCTGCCCCAGTCTTGCAAGCAATACACAGACCTGCATTTCAACTGTCCCACTGCCCTGCAAACAGCTTGATTTTAAAGTATATCTGACCCAGTCTTGCAAGCAATACACAGGCCTACATTTCAGCTGTCCCACTGCCCTGCAAACATCTAGCCTCTGGAAGATAGAAATCTCATTATATTCTGCCTACCCTGTTATTTCTGATGAGTGTGTTGTAATATGTATTAGCTATTATTTTATAATTTTTTTTTATTTTAAATGCATATTTTATCACCACTATGTCTGCACATTATGTTAAAAGTTAGTTTAACCAGCTCAGGTCCATATATCTTTTTGGTTCCTTGTTTAATGGTTTTATTTCCCTACATGGATACCCTTAGCTCAATTGTCCATAGATACCCCCTCCCCATTCCTAAAATTTTTTTGCAGACCCATCTGACGCTAATGTATCTCTCTCCCTCAGCCTGATTTTAAAGTATATCTGCCCAAATCTTGGAAGCAATACACAGACCTGCATTTCAGCTGTTCCACTGCCCTGCAAACAGGTAGCCTCTGGAAGATAGTTTGACACAGTAGACCACGACATACTACTGCTCAAACTAAAAAACTCAGGTATTGGTGATTGTTCGCTAACCTGGTTTCGATCATATGTATCGGATTGATCACAATATGTCTCCATGTCTGACAGCGACTCCCTCCCTCTCCCAGTCATGTGTGGTGTACTGTCCTCATTAACTGATAACTAGACAGCTAGTTAACAAACCAGACAGAAATAGCTTTGTGTTTATTCCAAACTTATTTTACTTCTGAATATTATTTTTGTAAAACTGCAATACAATAAGAAAAGTTGAAATTACAATATGTAGTTACACGTGGTGCTTGCAATACATACAATATTACGTTTCTAAAACAAAGAGCTTACATTTAATCCTTACAGCAAATAGCAATGCAATTCAAATGTCCAATTAACTCTTAGCAAACAATAACTTACAGGCATATGTATGTTTAGAGGCAAATATTAAGAGCTAATTTCCATGCTTCTTGAAGCTAAGATGGCTGCTGAGAAACTGAAAGTAAACCTTCTATTAACAAACTTTATTAACACTTCCTGTTTTATTCTTGAGAGGAACCAAGCTGTAATTGCAACATGAAACCACCAGATGTCATCAACATGAACATAATAAGCATATAATAGACTGAACACTCCCCGCCTGGTATAAAAATATACCACTATTACATGATCTATAAATTATTATTAAATTCAACCAGATAACTTTTTACTTTGAAAAATAACAATCAAATCTGACACAGGTCTAAGGTATACTTTAGCAGTCCCTTGTTTAATGATTTTGACCTCTACCATCAGCACTAGGAATGGCTTTTACAATAAGACTCATTGTCCATCCATTGCGCTTTACTTGAGAGTCTTTCAACAATACAAGATCTCCTTCTTGAATGTTTTGTTTCTCTTTCCATTTTCAATATTTCCATGTTTGGATACATTTGATAATCACTGTTTCAGCTTGCAAGAAATCTAAGGAATGGCATAACCCTTTGCAGCAATGCCAGCCTGTACACGACTCCTTTTGAGTGCTGGAAAATGACTTAGCAATGTGAATAAGTGTTGCTATACCTCTCACAAGGGACTTCCACTTTGAGAACCTGAGAAATCTATGTGAGTCTAACTGGCATTAATACACTTCAGTTATTAAAGCTGTCACTTCATGTCTGATCTCACTGTCAGAATCTGGTTCAATGAGGTCAAATACTTTAGTTTCAGATTGATCACCTGAATCTGCCTGATGTAAGAAATCTGGGCCTGAGAACCAGTTGGTATGTTTTAGGTGAGCTGTCTGAATTGGTCTAGTACCATGATCTGCTGGATTCTGACTGGTGTTAATATAATGCCACTGATCTGGATTAGTAGATTTTCTAATACGAATTATTCTGTTTGAGACATATACATGAAATCTCCTACAAGTATTGTGAATATAACCTAACACAATTTTGCTATCAGTGTAATATTTAAGTTCAATGTCCATTTCTTCAGTAATAAGTTCAGCTAACTCAACTGACAAAACAGCTGCACATAATTCTAGATGTGGCACTGTATGGGCTGGTCTTGGAGCTAGTTTAGATTTGCCCATAATAAAGCCTACATGACATTGACCGCTACTGTCTATGACTCTGAGATATGCTACAGCTGCTATCGCTACAGTAGAAGCATCAGAAAAAACACATGCCTCCTTTCTTACTGTGGACAATAGTGACACTGGCACATAGGGTCTGGCAATACTGAGATCTTCAATATGGATCAGGTCTTCTGTCCATGCTCTCCATTGAGCTTCTCTATCTGGTAAGATTTACCTTGCATAGTGATTGGAGATGCAAACCCAAGTGGGTCATAAAGACTGTTTACTGTAGCCAGGATACCTCTCCGTGTGAAAGGTTTTACCTCTTTAGACACTTGAAAAGTGAAACTGTCGGTCTGTAAGTTCCAACTTACTCCTAAGCTCCTTTGGAGGGGTAGAGGATCGACACCTAAAACAAGGTCCTTTAGATCTTTAGCTCTGTCATCTGCAGGAAATGCTTCCATTACTGGACTTCTGTTGGATGCCACTTTGTGTAACTTGAGATTTGATCCTGTGAGCATGTCCTTAGCTCTCTGCAGGAGACTGACTGCTTCAGCTTCAGTAGGCACAGATGCGAGTCCATCATCTACATAGAAATTCCTCAAGATAAACTGTTCTACATCTTCACCATACTCACTCTTTCCTTGCTTTGCTATTTGTCTTAGACCATGAATGGCTATGGCTGGGGAAGGGCTGTTCCCAAAGACATGTACCTTCATCCTGAACTCTGTAATTTCTTTGTTAAGATCATTGTCACGAAACCAAAGAAATCTCAAATAGTTACGGTGATCTTCTCTAACTATGAAACAGTAAAACATTTGTTGTACATCAGTGGTAATTGCAACTTGCTCTTTGCGGAAACGTAAAAGGACACCTAGTAGTGTATTATTTAAATCAGACCCACTGAGGAGTGTGTCATTCAGTGAGATGCCTTCAAACTGAGCACTTGAGTCAAAAACTACTCTGATCTGTCCTGGCTTCTGAGGGTGATAGACACCAAAGATTGGTAGGTACCAACACTCCACACCTGCTCCCAATGGTGGGGCAGGTTCTGCTTCGTCATGGTCAAAGATCTTTTGCATAAAGTTAACAAAATGTTCTTTCATTTCAGGTCTTTTTCACAAAGGAATGCTGTAGAGCAAGTAGTCTTTTCTGGGCTTGCTCTAAGTTGTTTGGTAGTCTAAGACGAGGTGAGCGAAATGGTAGGGGTGCTACCCAGTAATTTGCTTCATCAATAAACATCTCTTTTTCAACTACATCAAGGAACATACCATCTTGAATAGACATAGCAGGTTTGTCATCGTTTGGAGTAGTAACAAACACATTATCATCTAAACTGCCCACATTATGAGTTGCAGTTCCTAAATAACACAATGAGGGGTTGTATGACTGTTGTTTACAAGCATTAAAAGTCTCTTTTACCTGTATATAGCTAGTGCATGGGCTGAACAGAGAAGTGCGTCCACTAGGCAACACATTTGTCTTGAAAGAATTCACATTTGCTGGTCTATGAGCTCCTCTTAAGCATACTTCCCCAACTATGACCCAACCTAAGTCTAAATGTTGTGCATAAGGACTGTTGTGAGGCCCATTAATCTGCTCACGTACTTTGTGCACCTTCAGAATGTCTCTTCCTAACAAGAGAAGTATTTGTGCATTAGGGTCAAGTGTTGGAATCTTGTCTGTTAAGGATTTCAGATGAGGGAAATGCTGTGTAATCTCAGGTGTTGGAATTTCTGACCTGTCATCAGGTATCATGTCACATTCAATGAGTGTGGGGAGTTTTATGTGTGTTTTTCCATCAATAGACTGAACAGTGAAGTTGGATACCCTACGCCCTGTTTTCTCTGTAATGCCTGAGCATGTTCTTAGAGTGTAGGAAAATGTTTCACCACTAATGTTAAACACATCAAAAAACTCTTTGATCATCTAACACTGCATACATCTTTACAGAACAGTCAGGTTTATTAGAGGGATATACAGTCACTAAACAAATCTTGGAACATGATCTGGGCCTTGTCCCTTTTCCGCATACCTCTGTACACTTGGATACAATAGTGGGTGGAGTAGCTTCCTCTTGCTCCCCGCCTTGCTCTCTCTTTGGTAAAAGAGTCTCTACTGCCCAGGGAGCTGGACCTGGATGCAAAGCTGAAGTATGCTGGTCACTGTTGCATTCTCTGCATCTTATGTTATTTTTGCAGTCTTTGGCAATGTGTCTGGTGGATGCACAACATCTAAAGCAGATAGAATTCTCCTTCAGGTAAGCTTTACGTTCATCAATGTGCTTGCTTCTGAACCCACGACACTTTGACAGTGGGTGTGGTTTATTATGAATTGGACATGGACTGTCTGATTCAATGGATTTCCACGAAGGGCTTTTCACTTGTGGAGTTGCATTAGTAGCTGACACTTCTGTCTTTCTTACTGACACCGTTGGTCTGTTGCTGTACCTTGTTCCTGACTTCTCTGTATTTACTGGAACTTGGTTGCTGCATGTTGAGAATATGAAGCTTGGATCATTTCTGGTCTTTGCTTGATTGACAATAAATCTGGTGAAGAAACTGAATGGTGGAAAGGAGACATGATGGTCTTCTTTGTACTTGGAACCTTGAAAAATCCACTTTTCTTGCAGGCTATATGGCAGTTTTTCAATAATTGGTTTGATGCCACAAGCTGTGTCTAGGTATGCCAGTCCTGGCAAAAAGCCTCCTGTCTTAACTGCATTCACCTCCAACAACATGTCACCAAGTTCTCTTAACTTCATGTTATCTTTGTTTGAGATTGTGGGTAAGTTTTCTAGCTTCTTTAACAGTGCATTCTCAATAGCTTCAGGGCTGCCATAACATTCTTCTAGTCTCTGCCATACCATTTTAACTCCATCAATTGGGTTATGAACATGCACTGACCTGAGTCTCTTAGCCTGTTGAGATGACTCTGGTCCAAGCCACTTAGTCAAAAGATCTAGCTCTTCTCTGGCTGTAAGATTAAGATCTCTGGTGACACCTTGGAATGATGTCTTCCATGCCCAGTAGTTCTCTGGTCGATCATCAAATGTTAGTAGCCCTGTACTCACTAACTCTCGACGAATCAGGTGCTTTGCTAGGTCAGTAGTCTCTGAAGTTCCTAATGTGCTATTTCTGAGAGGGGATATGTGAGAGTCCATATAATGTGATGGATATTGTGGATCAGCGTAACCTCTGCTTTCTTGAAAGCGCACTCTTGGTGTAGAGACATTTGCAGTGTCAGTCTGGGAAGGAGGGTGCAAGTCAGGAATACTTGGAGTAGACTGTAAATATGTTGAGTCAGGAAACTGTGGCATTATGCTAGACATATGTTGGATAGGAGCATGCTCTGTTTTATCTTGGTCTAGAGCATGGTTCTGTACATACTCACGAGTCCTTTGTACTGAATCATGGGTAGTTATTTCTGCAAAATCTTGAAGTGGTTCCTCTTCTAGTTCAGCTGCTGCTTCATAGACTGCTGCTTCTGCAGATGCTGCAACTGCTGCCCTTTGAATCTTTAGCACATACATATTAGCTTCTAACTCTGCTTTCTGCTTTATCATGTCTGCTTCTTTTTCAGCATAAGAAATTTGTGCCTGGGCTGCTTGCGCTTTTGCACGGGTTCTGAGTCCTGCAGAACTGACTGATGATCTGCTGGAGCGCATGGAATATTTAGAGCCAGAGGCATAGGATCTGGTCTCTAAAGTTTGCTGCGTCATATCAACACTCTTATCTTGGTTCATAGTGATCAGGTTAAAGTAGTGCAATATTTTAAATGCAGTTCTTGTGCAAATTATTTTTACTGCCTTTCACTTTAAAATGCAGCCTTTGTATCTTGCTTGTTATTGCTTCTCACTTTTCAGTGCAGCTCCTATATCTTCCCTTGATATAGCATGCTTTTTACTTTACAATGCAGCTCTGTATCTTCCCCTGATATAGCCTGCCTTTTTACTGTACTGTCCTCATTAACTGATAACTAGACAGCTAGTTAACAAACCAGACAGAAATAGCTTTGTGTTTATTCCAAACTGATTTTACTTCTGAATAGTTATTTTTGTAAAACTGCAATACAATAAGAAAAGTTGAAATTACAATATGTAGTTACACGTGGTGCTTGCAATACATACAATAATACATGTTTCTAACACAAAGAACTTACATTTAATCCTTACAGCAAATAGCAATGCAATTCAAATGTACAATGAACTCTTAGCAAACAATAACTTACAGGCATATGTATGTTTAGAGGCAAATATTAAGAGCTGATTTCTATGCTTCTTGAAGCTAAGATGGCTGCTGAGAAACTGAAAGTAAACCTTCTATTAACAAACTTTATTAACACTTCCTGTTTTATTCTGGAGAGGAACCAAGCTGTAATTGCAACATGAAACCACCAGATGTCATCAACATGAACATAATAAGCATATAATAGACAGAACATGTGGTGTTCCCCAATGTTCCATTCTCGCCCCCCTACTATTCACATTATTTATAAATGATTTGCCTAATGTCTGCAAATCCTCAACTGTACACATGTATGCAGATGACACGGTAATCTATGCAAACAATTCCGATCTGCTGCAGCTTGAAGCAGTGCTCCAAGACCAGTTCACAGAGGTAAAAAAGTGGATCTCAAAAAACAAACTCTTCCTAAACACTGACAAAACTGTCACAATGATCTTTGGAATGGGACCTAAATTACACAAACTACAAAATGCCCATCTAAGCATCAAAACAAAATCAAATTGCACACTGACCGCAGTCCACTCTTTCAAATACTTGGGTATGTTTTTAGACCCAAATCTATCATCTATATCTGCTAAACGTCATACAAAACTAGGTGCCCTGTACAGAAACAAATCCTGCCTCAGCCCTACAGTAAAGGAAAAGATTGTACAGCAAATGCTGATGCTAATCATGGATTATGGGGATGTAGTATATGCCCCTGCACCGCTAACTCACCTTAATAAACTTAATACATTGTATAACTGGTTCTGCCTCTTTGTGCTACAATTTAACTAAAGGACCCACCATTGTGACATGCTAAAAGAACTAAACTGGCTGTCGCTGGAATCCAGACGCACCCTCCATCTTTCCTGCCTTGTGTTTAAGAGCTTTTCTGGGAAGCTCCCACCCTACCTGAGCAGAATGCTCTCCCCGGCTATTCCCACCTCCTATAACTTCCGATCCAGTACCAGCACATTATTTAGCTTGCCTCAATACAAAAAGAAAGCAGCTCGATCCTTCTTTTCCTATAGACAATTATGGAACAATCTCCCGCACACTTTCAAACCTTTCCCAAGCCTAATATCCTTTAAGAGATTCCTCTCTACATAACTCAAATTAGAATGCACCTGTCATGGTTGATTATATATTTCCTACCTGTTCTATGTTAAATTTTGCATATATTGTGTATTATTATTGTTTTTGTATTTTATTGTACCCTATAGCATCAATGCAATGTTTTGTAGACTCAGGACATACTTGAAAATGAGAGAAATCTCAATGTATCCCTTCCTGGTAAAATATTTTATAAATAAATACAAATTGGGGGAGTGCCCAAAAAAGGTCAGCTATGAATTTCAGATATATGAACAGAGTGAATCACTCTGCTTCAATACTATGCTAAAATAACTAGCTAGACTACGAGTTATGCGTGCTATAGGGAAATTAACAAACACAACAAAATTTGCATTATTTAAGCTTCTATATTGCAGCCATTACAAGTTTTCAAACAGCCAGCTTGTCTGTATGATATGGCTGCGTTGAGCTCCAAACCGCACACAATCCAAGCACTGTTTTGACGTGCTTGTGCACACTTTCCCTGTAGACATCAATAGGGAGAGTGGGGTCAGAAAAAAACCTAACACCTGCAATCGCAAAATGAAAAGCTCTGTAACGCAGCCCCATTGATGTCTATGGGGGAAAAAAATAACGTTTAAACCTAACACCCTAACATAAACCCTGAGTCTAAACACCCCTAATCTGCCCCACCGACATCGCTAGCACTTACATAATGTTATTAACCCCTAATCTGCCACCACCGATATCACCGCCACCTAAATAAAACTATTAACCCCTAGAGGCCCATTTATCCAGCTCCGAATGAAGCTTGTGGGCCCGTGTTTCTGGCAAGTCTGGCGCATATTGATCTTTGCATTCAGCAATGTCTGTCGGACCTGATCCGCACTGTCAGATCAGATCCGACAGACATTTGATAAATAGGCCTCCATATCTGCCACTCCCAATATCGCTGTCACTATACTAAAGTTATTAACCCCTATTCCTCTGCACCCAAACATCGCCCACACTATAATAAATCTTTTAACCCCTATTCCACCGCTCCCCGACATCACCGCCACTAAATAAAGTTATTAACCCCTAAACCTCTGGCCTCCCACATCACTACCACTAAATAAACCTATTAACCCATAAACCACCAGCCCTCACATCGCAACAACCTAAATTAAACTAAATTAACCCCTAAACCTAACCCTAACGTAACCCTAACCCTAACCGTAACCCTAAACCTAACACCCCCTAACTTTAACATAATTAAAATAGAGCTAAATTAAACTTACAGTTATCAACTAAATAGTTCCTATTTAAAACTAAATACTTACCTGTGAAAAAAACCTAAATAAAATAGTTATATTGTAGCTAGCTTAGGTTTTATTTTTATTTCACAGGTAAGTGTATTTATTTTAACTAGGTAGACTAGTTAGTAAATAGTTATTAACTATTTACTACCTAGTTAAAATAAATACAAACTTACCTGTGAAATAAAACCTAAGCTGCCTCACACTAAAACCTAACATTACAAAAAATAACAAACACTAAAATTACTAAAAGTAAAAAAACTAACATTACAAAAAATAACAAACTCTAAAATTACTAAAAATAAAAAATAAAAAATCTAAAACAATAAAAAATATTCCTATTCTAATACCCTTTAAAAAAAACACCCCAAAATAAAAAAGCCTAATCTAGAATAAACTACCAAGGGCCCTTAAAAGGTCCTTTTGTTGAGCATTGCCCTAAAGTTAACAGCTCTCTTGCTATAAAACAAAACAAACACCCCCTAACAGTATACAAACCCCCACCCCCAAACCCACAAAATAAAATAAAGTTAAACCTTATTATCCCATTGCCCTGAAAGGAGCATTTGTATGGGCATTGCCCTTACAATGGCGTTTAGCTCTTTTTCCTGCCCTTAAAAGGGCACTCAGCTCTATTATGAAATGCCCAAGCTCTAATCTAAAAATAAAAACCCACCCCAAAATGAAAAAAAAAATACATTACACAAAATAACAAACTATTATCAAAAATAATAATAATGATTCCTATTCTAATACCCATTTAAAAAAATAATAATAATAAAAAAAAATTAATCTAGAATAAACTACCAATAGCCCTTAAAAGGGCCTTTTGTAGGGCATTGCCCTAAGTTAAACAGCTCTTTTACCTGAAAAAAATATACAAAGACTCACTAACATTACAAACCCCCACCCCCCCCAAACCCACAAAATAAAAAAAACTATCGGCTAGATTACGAGTTGTGCGTTAAGGTAAAAAAAGCAGCATTAACAGGTCCTAACGCTGCTTTTTTACGCCCACTGCTATTACGAGTCTTGCAGGTATAGGGGTACCGCACACTTTGTTAACCTTACCACAAACTGACTTACATAAAGCTCGTAAAGCCTTTTTTCTATGGGACTTCCATAGCGCTGGTATTTCTAGTTTGTCCTGGGAAGCCAAAAAGTGACTTTTACACTATAACTCCGAAGCGTAAAACTCATAACTAAAGTGCTAAAAAGTACACTAACACCCATAAACTACCTATTAACCCCTAAACTGAGGCCCTCCCATATTGCAAACACTAAAATACAAATTTTAACCCCTAATCTGCCGCTGCGGACATCGCCGCAACCTACACTATATTTATTAACCCCTAATCTGCTGCCCCCAACATCGCCGACACCTACATTATATTTATTAACCCCTAATCTCCCTCCCCCAATGTCGCTGCAACCTACCTACACTTATTAACCCCTAATCTGCCGCCCCCAACGTCGCTGCCACTATATTAAATGTATTAACCCCTAAATCTAAGTCTAACCCTATCGCTAACACCCCTAACTTAAATATAATTTAAATAAATCTAAATAAAATTCCTATCATTACCTAAATAATTCCTATTTAAAACTAAATACTTACCTATAAAATAAACCCTAAGCTAGCTACAATATAACTAATAGTTACATTGTAGCTAACTTAGGGTTTATTTTTATTTCACAGGCAAGTTTGCATTTATTTTAACTAGGTAGAATAGTTACTAAATAGTTATGAACTATTTACTAACTACCTAGCTAAAATAAATACAAATTTACCTGTAAAATAAAACCTAACCTAAGTTACAATAACACCTAACACTACACTACAATTAAATCAATTCCCTACATTAAATACAATTAAATAAATTAAATTAAAATAGCTAAATCACAAAAAAACAAAACACTAAATTACAGAAAATAAAAACAAATTACAGATTTTTAAACTAATTACACCTAATTTAATAGCCCTATCAAAATAAAAAAAGCCCACCCAAAATAAAAAACCCTAGCCTAAACTAAACTACCAAAAGCCCTTAAAAGGGCCTTTTGCAGGGCATTGCCCCAAAGAAATCAGCTCTTTTACCTGTAAAAAAAAATACAAACAACCCCCCAACAGTAAAACCCACCAACCACACAACCAACCCCCCCAAATAAAAGCCTAACTAAAAAAACCTAAGCTCCCCATTGCCCTGAAAAGGGCATTTGGATGGGCATTGCCCTTAAAACGTCATTTAGCTCTATTGCAGCCCAATAACCTAAAAAATAAACCCACCCAATACACCCTTAAAAAATCCTAACACTAACGCCAGAAGATTCACTTACCGGGAGAAGTCTTCATCCAAGCGGCAAGATGTCCTCAACAAAGCCGGCAGAAGGGGTCCTCCAGACGGGCAGAAGTGGTCCTCCAGATGGGCAGAAGTCTTCATCCAGATGGCATCTTCTATTTTCATCCATCCAGTGTGGAGCGCCTCCATCTTCAAGACATCCGGCGCGGAGCATCCTCTTCCAACGGTGTCTTCTTGCAGAATAAATATCTCTTTAAGTGACGTCATCCAAGATGGCGTCCCTTTGATTCCGATTGGCCAGTCGGAATTAAGGTAGAAAAAATCCTATTGGCTGATGCAATCAGCCAAGAGAATTGAACTTCAATCCTATTGGCTGATCCAATCAGCCAATATGATTGAGCTTGCATTCTATTGACTGATTGGAACAGCCAATAGAATGCCAGCTTAATCCTATTGGTTTTATTTTACAGGTAAATTTTTATTAATTTTAGCTAGGTAGTTACTAAATAGTTAATAACTATTTAGTAACTATTCTAGCTAGTTAAAATAAATACAAACTTGTCTGTAAAATAAAAATAAACCCTAAGCTAGCTACAATGTAACTATTAATTATAATGTAACTAGCTTAGGGTTTATTTTATAGGTAAGTATTTCGTTTTAAATAGGAATAATTTAGGTAATGATATTAATTTTATTTAGATTTATTTAAATTATATTTGTTAGGGGCTGTTAGGTTTAGGGTTAGACTTATATTTAGGGGTTAATAAATATAATATAGTGGCGGCGACGTTGGGGGCAGCAGATTAGGTGTTAATAAATGTATGTAGGTTGCAGCGACATTGGGGGAGGGAGATTAGGAGTTAATAAATATAATGTAGGTGTCGGCGATGTTAGGGGCAGCAGATTAGGGGTTAAAAAGTATAATGTAGGTGGCGGCGATGTCCGGAGCCGCAGATTAGGTGTTAATAAGTATAATGTAGGTGTCGGCGATGTAGGGGGCGGCAGATTAGGGGTTAATAAATGTAAGATTAGGGGTGTTTAGACTCTGGGTTCATGTTAGGGTGTTAGGTGTAAACATAACTTTAGTTTCCCCATAGGAATCAATGGCGCTGCTTTTTTGCGGGTGTTAGACTTTTTCTCAGCCGGCTCTCCCCATTGATGTCTATGGGGAAATCGTGCACAAGCACGTAAACCCAGTTTACCACTGACTTAAGCAGCGCTGGTATTGGAGTGCGGTATGGAGCACAATTTTGCTCTACACTCACTTCTTGCCTTTTAACGCCGGGTTTGTAAAAACCCGTAATACCAGTGCTGCAGGTAAGTGAGAAAAAACTGCACGTTAGCACCACACAGCTCATAACGCAAGACTTGTAATCTAGGCATTAGTAAAGAAACCTAATCTACCCATTGCCCTGAAAAGGACATTTGTATGGGCATTGCCCTTAAAAGGGCATTTAGCTCTTTTGTAGTGCCCTGAAAATGGCATTTAGCTCTTTTAAGAAAAGCCCAAACCCTAAACTAAATAAAAACCCACCCAACAAAATCCCTTAAAAAAACACTAACCCCCGACGATCCACTTACAGTTTTTGAAGTCCTGCTTGAACGATCTTCATCCAGGCGGCAAAGTCCTCATCCAATCGGCGTGAAGTCTTCATCCCGGCAGCCTTTTCTATCTTCATCCAGGTGGCATCTTCTATCTTCATCCCCGCGTCGCGGAGCGGGTCCATCCTGAAGACATCCGGCATGGAGCATCCTCGTATACTGAATCTACAATGCAAGGTATGCGATTCAAAATGGGATCCATTGCATTCCTATTGACTGATTTGATTTTGGAAATTCAAATAAGCCAATAGGATGAGAGCTACTAAAATCATATTGGCTATTCAAAAGAGCAAATAGGATGAGAACGTCTGACATTCTATTGGCGTTTCAAAATAGCCAATAGAGGCCACCTGGATGAAGACTTCTCACCACCTGGATGAGGACTTCGCTGCCTGGATAGAGATCGTTCAAGCGGGACTTCAAAAACTGTAAGTTGATCTTTGGGGGTTAGTGATAGTTTTGTTATTAAGGTTTTTTTTTGGCTGGGTTTTTTTTTAGTTTAGGGTTTGGGCTTTTCTTAAAAGAGCTAAATGCCCTTTTCAGGGCAATGCAAAGAGCTAAATTCCCTTTTAAGGGCAATGCCCATACAAATGCCCTTTTTCAGGGCAATGGGTAGCTTAGGTTTTTGTTAGAGTTAGTTTTTTTTATTTTTGGGGGTTGGTTGGGTAGTGGGTTTCACTGTTGGGTGGTCTTTGTATTTTTTTTACAGGTAAAACAGCTGTTTAAATTAGGTCAATGACCTACAAAAGGCCCTTTTAAGGGCTATTGGTAGTTTATTGTAGGCTAGGTTTTTTTATTTTGGGTGGGCTTTTTTTTTTTTTTTTTTTTTATTGATCAAGTATAAGTAACATCAACAAAAATCAAAGTGACATCTGACAACAGTTCTTCTATACGGATCAAGCAAAGCGAACTTGATTATTGGTAAAGTCCGTATCTGTTCTTTGCCATCATGACTCCAGAGAGCTTGTAGTTGCAAAAGTCACCTCTCTCTTTTTTTTTTTTTTTCTCTTTTAACTTCTTTACTCATTAAAAGGTATAACACAACTGTAAGAACAGATTCTGGTACGTCAAAGTCCTTTGATGTTAATTATTTTATACAAATATCCTCTCGGAGAGAAGTAGAATATAGCCTAGTAGAAGTGAGAAAGCAGACTAGGGGGAGAAAGCAGACTAGGGGGAAAGGGGAAATAAGAGAGAAAGAGAAAAGATGGGGAAAAAAAAAAAAAAAAAAAAAAAGGGGAAAGGGGGGGCATTCAGCAGTGGCTCGTAGCCCTGTGCCTGGGCAGCGCCAGACTTCCTAATTACAACGGTGTTCCCTTCCACTGTGCTATCATCATCTCATAGATCTCTATTTGGTTTGTTTTAAGGTAATGTAGTTTTTCTAGGGCAAGCAAGTCAGTCACTGTGGTACGCCAGTCCAAGACTGTGGGGATGTCAGTTGACTTCCACCTTCTAGGTATCAATCGCTTTGCTCCTGTGAGCATTATTAGTAGGAGAGATTGTTTGTGCGTGGTTTTGATCTTGGGGAGAATTAGAAAAAGGAGTGTCTCTGGGGAGGCTGGGATCACCGTTTGCAAGGCAGTAGACCTTTTTCTTGAAGATAGTTGCCCAGAAGCCGTTCAAGGCCGGGCATGACCACCATATATGTATGGGTGTCCCCTCGCTCCCGCAGCCCCTCCAGCACAAGGGGCTAGTCTTAGGGTATAGATAGTGCAATTTTTTTGGTGTGAGATACCACCTGCACTGCAGTTTCAGATGGATCTCCTGTACTGTCGCTGAGACAGAGGAGCGTTTGGTCAGTCGGAATGCTCTGAGCCATTCCTCTTGTTCATATTCCCTGCCCAATTCCTTGTGCCAGGTCAATGTGTATGTAGGGAGTGGATGATCTGGGGGGACTGTAAGTAGTTTATAGATAAGTGAGATCAACCGTTTTTGAGGAGTGCCAGAGACACAAAGTCGTTCAAAGGGAGTTAAGTTTCTCACCAGTTGTTTTTTGTGCTTGTGATGTGTAATATAGTGTATGAGTTGGTTGTATCTCAACCATGAGGAAAAGATGTGGTTATTTATCTCTGACATTTGTTGCTGTGATTTAAATTTCCCACTCTCTATCACGTTGTATAGGCAGCCCTCTTTTAGGGAATACGCTATGCGCTGCCTCGTCCCCAGCACTTGATATGGTAGATGTGGGTTCTCAAAGATTGGGAGAAGGGGGGAGAACCTTGAGGTGATATGAACGCTAGTAGAGACAATCCTGTCCCACTCCGCAAAGATTTCCCTGAGGGTTGGGTATTTATGCAGTTGTTTGGGGCGTTGTGTTGCCGATGTCCAAGCCAATGTGCCTACGTTATTAAGACCCAGGATCCTAGCATCTATTTTAACCCAAGTTTTGTTATCCTCATTCTTGGACCATTCTACTATATGCTGTAGTATGATAGCCCTATTGTATGCCTTCAGGTCTGGAAAGCCCAGTCCCCCTCTATCTCTAGGGAGATACATGGTCTTTCGTGGTATACAGGGTTTTTTGCCCCTCCATACAAATTGTTCTAGAATACCCTGCAGCTGAGCTAAGTAGTCCCCTGGTAGTGCTGAAATCACCGCTTGCATGACATATAGGATCCGTGGCAAGATGTTCATCTTAACGAGTCCTATCTTGCCAAGCCAAGATAACGGCTTGTTCTTCCATGACGAGAGGTCTCTGACTATCTCCTCTTTTAATTTTAAATAATTGGCCTTGAACAGGTCCTGGTGTTTGTATGGGATATGTATGCCCAGATAGCGTAGGCTTGTTGTAGATATCGGAATCCCATAGTCAGTATGAAGCTTATCTACATGCTCTATCGGAGCGGTAATATTTAGAAGCTCAGACTTCCCCAAGTTAAGGTGGAAGTTCGAGACAGTGCCGTATAAGTCCAATTCTTTAAGGAGTTCTGGTACTGATGTGTCTATGTTTGTAAGGGTATACAGAACATCATCGGCATATAGTGCCTGTTTATGCTCCACATCGCCTACCCCAACACCCCTAATCCCTTCATTGCGCCGGACTCTATGAGCTAGGGCCTCGATGGATAACGCAAAAAGGAGCGGCGACAAGGGACACCCCTGTCTCGTCCCGTTTGTTATATGGAATGAGTCAGAAAGGGATCCATTCACCCTCACACGCGCGCAGGGGGAGGAGTACAGGGCAAATACCATATTCAGGAAGGGTTCTCCAAAGTTCATTGATTCCATCACTCGACGCAGAAAAGGCCAGCCGACGCGGTCGAAGGCCTTCTCCGCGTCGGTGGAGAAGAGAGCCATGGGCACGCCCTCAGCCCTCGCGTAGCTGATCAGCTGCAATACTTTGGTGGTGTTATCACGGGCCTCCCTACCCGGTATAAATCCGGCCTGGTCCGGAGAAATTAATTTTGGAAGATAGATATTTAGTCGATTTGCTAGGATTTTGGCCAAAATCTTTACATCAGTGTTTAGTAGGGAAATGGGTCTGAAATTTGCCGGGGTGGTAGGTTCTTTACCTGGTTTAGGGATGATTGTAATGTGCGCTTCTAACATAGCATTTGACAATTTAGGGTCATCTCTCAAATCATTAAATAATTGTATGATATGTGGGGCTAGCTCCGGGAGATATTTCTTATAATATCTAGGGGTGAGGCCATCTGGGCCTGGGTGGGCTTTTTTATATTGATAGGGCTATTAGATTAGGTGTACTTCTTTTTTATTTTTGATAATTTCATTTGTTATTTTTTGTAATTTAGTGTTTGTTATTTTTTGTAATAGTTTGTAATTTTTAGAGTAATGTTAGGATTTTGTTAATGTGTATTTTAGTTTTATTTAATAGGCAGTTAGTTTAATATTAGTTAAATAGTTATATTAGTTTAATTGTTAGTTTAAACTTAGTTTTTTTAATTTGACAGGTAAGTTTGAATTTAATTTAAGATAGGGAAATTGTAATTTTAATATAAAGTTAGGGGGGCGTTAGGTTTAGGGGTTACTAGTTTAAATTATTTTATTGCGATGTGGGGGGCTTTCGGTTTAGGGGTTAATAGTTTAATTTAGTATATTTCATTGTGGGAGCTTGCGGTTTAGGGGTTAATTGCTTTATTATAGTGGTGACGGTGTAAGGCTTAAAAATTTTAGTATAGTGGGGGCGATGTGAGCGGACGGCAGATAAGGGGTTAATAATATTTAAATAGTGTTTGCGATGCAGGAGGGCGGCGGTTTAGAGGTTAACAACTTTATTATAGTGGTGACAATGTCGGGGAGCGGAGTAATAGGGGTTAATAAATCTTTTTAGTTGTGGCGATGTCGGGAGCGGCAGATTAGGAGTTAATAACTTTCATATAGTGTTTTGCGTTGCGGGAGGGCCTCGGTTTAGGGGTTAATAGGTAGTTTATGGGTGTTTAGTGCACTTTGTAACACTTTAGTTATGAGTTTTATGGAACAGTTTTTAGCGTAAAACTCATAACTACTGCTTTTAGATTGCGAAACGGATCTTGTCGGTATAGGCTGGAACGCAAGCTTTTTTGCCTCACCCCAAAACTCGTAATGGCTGTGCTATGGAAGTCCGAAAAAAAAAATGTAATTTTTACGTGTGGGGGACTGACGCTTCGTTACAGGCTAAAAGGCTTGCGGTACAGCTATACCGACAAGACTTGTAATGGCTGTGGTGCTGTTTAAAACACAAACTGTAATCTAGGTGTCTGTTAGATGTGGTGCAATGCTAAAAAATATAAACACAAGGTAACTATCAGCAAGCTCTACTTAGGAATACAAATATTTAAACAGACAAGATTGCTATGCTGAAATAACAATGCGATAAGCTCTGTATATAATCTTTACTCCAAATATGATTATCTATAATAGTATAGGTATGAGTGTTACAGAAGCATTAGTTATTTTGTTGTGAAGAAACTTATTTCCCAGCAGCAATGCCTGAACCAGCCAAGCCAGCGCCTAAGAAGGGCTCCAAGAAAACTGTAACAAGTATCATTTCATAAAGGGTTAACTCTGTTCAGTTTTGAGAAAACTATTTTCTGAGGCAGGTTTCCTAGCATATTGTGTACTGTAATTAAGTTTGTGATAAGCATTCACTGCTAGGTGATAAGAAGGACTCAATTGTTTTCTTGTGTGTACTTGTTATCTGCGGTGGCCTGTCCAAGGGCTTTGTCTAAATGTGTGATGGGGGATTTTATGCTTCCCCCCCTGGGAGTGCCCTGTGTGCATGTAACCTAAATAAAAAGCAGGCTGGGCATCCCAGTCCTCAGTTCTTGGTTGTCCCTCAATCGCAGCGTTGACTCGTTTTTGTGGGCAGAAGGGTATCCTAGCTGTACTACAGCTAAGGGGGATTATTCTACATTTGCGAGACTCATATAGAATACTATGGAAAGCAGTTTCTCCCCTCTTCAGCAATAGGAATCCAGGCTACTAAGCGGTCCATCTCTCAGCGAGACTAAGGGTAACCGTAACATTTGGCGGCAGCGGTGGGATTTTTCCTGGATTTCCTAGGAGAGGTACAGAACGGATGGAGAGCGCTTACGAAAAATTGAAGCGTACAACCCTAAAGGATTTACTTGAAAGCAGAGGGGGGTACGCCAGCAACCGGCCGAGGAGAGAGCTGATCGCAGAATTGACCGAACTGGATCAGAGCTTCACAATGGCGGAAACACCGACCACGATTAGTGACGAAAAAACCAGGATTGTTCGGGAGAGGCTCTCACTGTACGGGCCGAACCCCTCCATGGAATTGGTACAGCAGTTGATGGCGGAAGCGGACAAGGATATACGAGAGACTCGAGCCCACGAACTCAACCTAGCGAACGCACACCGCAATGCTGAAGCCCCGCAGGTAATCATCCCTGTCGAAAATGCTGGGAGGCCCAAGATACCCTATGCGGCATTTCGACCCTTCCTAGAGAGCGAGACAGGGATTGATGAATATTTGGCGGACTTCGAAAGGCAATGTGCCCTGCACCAGATTCCCAACAGGGAGTGGCCCACGATATTGTCTGGGAAACTATCCGGGCGAGCCCTGGAAGCCTTTCGTACTCTGGGTGCTGAGGAAGTGACACAGTATGAGCTAGTTAAGGAGACACTGTTGCGACGGTACGCAGTAACTCCGGACGCGTATCGCCGACAGTTTCGGGGCACGAAAAAGAAGCCTAACGATACCCATATGGAATGGGCGCACCGAATGCGGAGAGCGGCAAATCACTGGATGAGCGGAAGTAAAGCGGTGACTGGTGAGGAAATT
Source organism: Bombina bombina (assembly GCF_027579735.1). Classification (NCBI taxonomy): domain Eukaryota; kingdom Metazoa; phylum Chordata; class Amphibia; order Anura; family Bombinatoridae; genus Bombina; species Bombina bombina. The sequence goes on along the minus strand of NC_069499.1, from coordinate 1,054,983,154 downwards.
TTACAATTGTTTCTCTTAGAACATTTTTATAATGGCATGGAACAGCAAGGGAAGGAATGGCTGCGAGACAGGCGACCTTCTACCTTAGAAGAAGCAGCCAAATTGGCCGATGAACATTATGACTCCCGTCTTCACGAACCCAGAGAGGTTTACCGTGCACCCCCTCGTGCTGAATTCCGAGCCCCGGTGCCCGCAGGGCCCGCCCGACACTCAGGACCACCCAATAACAGCTCTGAGCGTCCCAGACCGACTTGCCACCGATGCAAGCAACCAGGGCATTTCATGGCTAGCTGCCCCCTTAATACGCACCAGACACCCAGGAATTACAATTACCCCTCTGGGGCATATCGTCCGGCCCGGACCCTCTGTGTTAACCAAGAGGCCCCTATGGAGGAATATTTGGGGCCGCTTCACGAGGCGGACCCTGTATATGCTGCCTCAGATAACCGCCAGCACCATCGGCAGAAGGTATGGCTCGAGGGGCGATCTACCGAGGGATTGAGAGACACAGGGGCTACTATCACGCTGGTACAGAGTCATTTGGTGCCAGAGCACAAGCGATCTGGACAGACTGTGGCCGTTAGAGTGGCGGGGGGGGATGTGTACAAAATTCCAACAGCTAAAGTGCATCTTGATTGGGGAGCGGGAAAGGGGGCTGTGAACGTGGGCATAATGGATAATTTACCTGCCGAAGTACTACTGGGCAATGATTTGGGCCCCATGACTTCTGCCTATGCTCCAGTATGCAACAACGAGGCGGACCCAGTGACTACACGGGCCCAAGCCCGGACGGAGCGAGAACTCTCACCAGTGCGGGAGACACAGGTAAGACCTACCCCGACATTGCCTGACATGTTAGGCCCCATACCCTGGGACACCCCAGATGCTTTCGAGACAGAGTCTAAGACTGACCCGACCTTACAAAAGTACCGGGAACGAGCAGAGACCGGAGGGGGCGGGGCAGATAATGAAACATTCTTATGGGAAAAAGGGAAACTATACCGCTGGACAGAGAAAAGGGGACAGCGTAGGCGACAGCTGGTAGTGCCCCACAAATACCGTCAAGAAATCCTCAAGATAGGCCATGACATCCCCTTAGCAGGCCACCTAGCTGTAACCCGTACCCTACACCGCATTACTCACACGTTCTTTTGGCCAGGGGTACACGCCGACGTTAGAACTTACTGTAACACCTGCGATGTGTGTCAACGAGTAGGAAGGCGAGGCGATCACCCTAAAGCCCATCTAGTAAATATGCCCATTGTAGAGGAACCCTTCAGCCGGGTTGCTATTGACCTAGTGGGACCACTGGCTACCCCTAGTCCCTCCGGTAAGCGCTACATTCTTACCGTAGTGGACTACGCTACCAGGTACCCAGAGGCTGTCGCCCTATCCAACATACAAGCGGATACGGTAGCGAATGCACTAGTACAGGTGTTCTCCCGGGTAGGATTTCCAAAAGAAATCCTATCCGACCGAGGCACCCAATTTACGGCTGAATTGACCCAACAACTCTGGCAGGTTTGCAAAATTAAGTCCCTCCTGAGCTCCCCATACCACCCCCAGACGAACGGGCTGTGTGAGAGGTTCAATGGGACCCTCAAGCAAATGCTCAAGACGTTCACTCAGGAATACCGAGACTGGGAACGCTTCCTGCCGCACCTCCTTTTTGCTTATCGGGAGGTGCCCCAGGAAACGACAGGGTTCTCTCCCTTCGAGTTGCTCTACGGAAGAAAGGTACGGGGACCCCTAAACCTGATCCGGGAGCACTGGGAGGGAGAGATGGAGACTGACGGTGTCCCCATTGTGCCATACGTGCTGGAACTCAGGGACCGAATGGAGCAATTAGCCAAATCCGTGCGGGCTAATCTCCAGTCGGCCCAGAGAAGACAGAAAGTATGGTACGATCGGGGGGCCCGAAAGAGAATCTTTACCATAGGACAAAAGGTGTTAGTACTTAAGCCGGTGAAGACAGACAAATTGCAGGCGTCCTGGCAGGGCCCCTACCAGATCGTAGAGAAAAGGGGAGACACCACTTATGTGATAGCTAGCTGCCACGACAACAATCTTAGAAAGACATTCCATGTAAACATGCTCAAGGAATATTTTGAGCGACCAGAGAACGTGACGGCCATATGTTGTTCCCCTCAGGAAGGCCCCGACAGTCTACCCATTCCAGACCTATTAGAAAAGAGTCTCCCCACAGGTATAGTGGCTCAGGTTCAGATAGGAGACCGACTTAGCCCCACTGAAAGGGAGCAGCTCAACCAACTCCTACAGTCCAAACACCTCACCTTCTCCCCGAAGCCAGGGTACACTACTTTAACCACCCACCAGGTAGATACTCCGGGACAAGCTCCCTTGCGCCAGGCTCCGTACCGAATCCCCGAAGCAGTTAGGATAGGAATGAAGAAGGAGATCGATGAGATGCTCCAACTCGGGGTAATTGAGCCCTCCGATAGTCCCTGGGCCTCCCCAGTTGTCTTGGTGCCCAAGAAAGATGGGACCACCCGGTTCTGCGTAGACTATCGGAGGCTCAATGAAAAGACCGTGACGGACGCTTACCCCATGCCCAGGGTAGACGAGCTACTCGATCGTATAGCCAGGGGAAATTACCTGACCACTATTGACCTCTGCAAAGGTTACTGGCAGATTCCCCTGGCCCCGGAGGCTATCCCCAAGTCGGCATTCGTCACCCCATTCGGCTTATATCAGTTTAGGGTAATGCCGTTTGGGATGAAGAATGCCCCAGCTACATTCCAGCGCTTGGTGGATAGGCTCCTGGATGGCTTCCAGAGTTTTGCTTGCGCCTACCTGGACGACATAGCGATCCACAGTGAGTCATGGGAGGACCACTTAGCTCACATAGGAATGGTTCTGGATCAGATCCGGGCTGCTGGCCTGACTCTGAAGCCAGAAAAATGCCACTTTGGGATGGCCGAGGTACAGTACCTGGGTCACCGGGTGGGGTGTGGAAAGCAGCGACCAGAGCCGGCCAAGATAGAAGCTGTCGCCAATTGGCCCACCCCCATCACTAAGACTCAGGTCCTAGCCTTCCTGGGCACGGCAGGGTACTATAGACGGTTCGTACCAGACTACAGCACACTTGCCAAACCCCTGACTGACTTGACCAAGAAGAACTTACCTCGACAGGTCCTGTGGTCTCCCCACTGTGAAACGGCTTTCCAGGCTCTCAAAAATGCTCTAATTAACGCTCCTGTCTTGGCGGCTCCAGCCCTTAACAAACGTTTTATCGTCCACACAGATGCTTCCATGTTCGGGCTGGGAGCCGTCCTCAGCCAAGTAGGCGAAGATGGAGGGGAGCATCCAGTTGCCTACATCAGCCGGAAGCTCCTGCCCCGCGAAGTCAGCTATGCAGCGGTCGAAAAGGAGTGTTTGGCTTTGGTGTGGGCATTAAAGAAATTGACTCCCTATTTATATGGGCAGGAGTTCACTCTGGTCACCGACCATAACCCGTTGGTGTGGCTGAACCGGGTCTCTGGAGATAATGGCAGGCTATTACGTTGGAGTTTATCGTTGCAACCCTTCAATTTCACCATTACTTACAGACCTGGGAAACAGAATGGCAACGCCGACGGGTTGTCCAGACAAACCGACCTCAGCCCCGCATAACCAGCGGTCTGGACAGCCTTAGTCTGCCCCGAAAAGGGGTCAGACCGTGTCTGCCAGAGTGTTCCACAGAAAGGGAGCACTGTTACAGAAGCATTAGTTATTTTGTTGTGAAGAAACTTATTTCCCAGCAGCAATGCCTGAACCAGCCAAGCCAGCGCCTAAGAAGGGCTCCAAGAAAACTGTAACAAGTATCATTTCATAAAGGGTTAACTCTGTTCAGTTTTGAGAAAACTATTTTCTGAGGCAGGTTTCCTAGCATATTGTGTACTGTAATTAAGTTTGTGATAAGCATTCACTGCTAGGTGATAAGAAGGACTCAATTGTTTTCTTGTGTGTACTTGTTATCTGCGGTGGCCTGTCCAAGGGCTTTGTCTAAATGTGTGATGGGGGATTTTATGCTTCCCCCCCTGGGAGTGCCCTGTGTGCATGTAACCTAAATAAAAAGCAGGCTGGGCATCCCAGTCCTCAGTTCTTGGTTGTCCCTCAATCGCAGCGTTGACTCGTTTTTGTGGGCAGAAGGGTATCCTAGCTGTACTACAGCTAAGGGGGATTATTCTACATTTGCGAGACTCATATAGAATACTATGGAAAGCAGTTTCTCCCCTCTTCAGCAATAGGAATCCAGGCTACTAAGCGGTCCATCTCTCAGCGAGACTAAGGGTAACCGTAACAATGAGTAAACACATCTGTTAGAATATATAACACATTTATTTCAATACAATGAATAAAAATAAATAAAATTACCACCGGTGGTATTAACGATCTGTTTAGATGTATAAAAAGCACAAACAATCTGGTTGTATGATTAAAATAAACAAATATGTACAACAATTTTTTTATATAAGGCAATGTTTCAAAACGTTACTCTCTATAAAACAGAAGGTCTTAGCTGTACACAGACTTTACTTATGCTCGGTTTTTAAGGCCTTATTTTGGTCTCTCCAGGTTATATTACCATACTAGATAATGAGGTCTGAATGGGTGCAGAAATCACTTAAATATCCCTTGGATTAGAGTCCCATGTGGTGGGCATTATATTGGGTATATATGTTGTCAACTTAGAGAGAAAATGTAATTCAAAATTCAATCCAGAGTATAATTAGTGGCTTATGTAATTGTTATATTCTTGAAAAAGGCCATTGAAGCTGAAACGCATTGATGAGGAAAGATGAGATGTTGTGACATCACAGGTTTCTAACAGTAAACCAAGCAATTCAAATCAGAGCACTCTCAGAACTAACAGCCACATATTGGAAGTAACAGTTTAAGATTGGAATCACCAGTGACGCTGACTTTGCCGGTAATCCGCTCTTACCATTGGTCATCACATTACCACGTGACTGGAGCTCACGAGAGCAGCGTTTGTTTGGACGGAGGTAGACGCTGCGAGTCTGGTATAGAGCCTGAAGAGGTAAGAGCGGTGAAGTGTGTAAAAAACTTTGGATTCCGGTGAGTAACACAATCCATATTTGTGACTGTAAGATTGCTACCAAAGAACTTTACCTTGGAATAGCTGTTTAGCTAAATGAACCCCTCCAGCGAAATACAAAGCTAAAAACAGAGTACATCACAGATGTCAAACAAAACTTACATAACCCACTAATTATACTCTGGATTGAATTTTGGATTACAATTTCTCTCTAAATTGACAACATATATACCCAATATAATACCCACCACATGGGACTATAATCTAAGGGATATTTAAGTGATTTCTGCACCCATTCAGACCTCGTTATCTATAGTATGGTAAAATAACTTGAAGAGACCAAATATAAGGCCTGGAAAACCGAGCATAAGTAAAGTCTGTGTACAGCTAAGACCTTCTGTTTTTAAGAGATTAAACTTTTGAAACATTGCCTTATCTAGAAAATGTGTTGTACATATTTGTGTATTTTTTTTGAAAATCAAAGTTTTTTATTGAGGGGTACCAGGAATACAGAATTAAAGCACAATAAACATTATACAAAGAGTAAATACATTATATATCACAGGCTTGTACATTCCTAAAGTCTCCAGTACAATATAAAATAATCACATTCTGGCTTTCCCTCTTTTCTATTTTGTTTCTTATGTCATGACACAAAAAGAAAAGAATCATATTTTGGATATCTATAACGACCTACACATCTTATAGTATGGTAAATTATATATTTGTGTATTTTAATCATACAACTAGATTGTTTGTGCTTTTTATAAATCTAAACAGAACGTTAATACCACCGGTGGTAATTTTATTTATTTTTATTCATTGTATTGAAATAAATTTGTTATTATATATTCTAACAGATGTGTTTACTCATACCTATACTATTATAGATAATCATATTTGGAGTAAAGATTATATACAGAGCTTATCGCATTGTTATTTCAGCATAGCGATCTAGTCTGTTTAAATATTTGTATTCCTAAGTAGAGCTTGCTAATAGTTACCTTGTGCATATATATTTTTAGCATTGCACCACATCTAACAGAGTTAGCAACATTGTTATTTTAGCGTAGTATTCATACAGAGTGATCCACTCTGTTTATATTTCTGAAATTCATAGCTGACCTTTTTTCTGTATACAGGTAGTCCTCAGTTTACGCCGGGGTTAGGTTCTAGAAGGAATGGTTATAAATCGAAACCATTGTAGATTGAAACCCAGTTTATAATGTAAGTCAATGGAAAGTGAGGGAATTCGATTCCAGGCTCCTGTCAAAATTGTCCTAATACACCTAATACATTATTTTTAAAGCTTTGAAATGAAGACTTTAAATGCTAAACAGCATTATAAACAGTGTCAAATAATCACACAACACAGAATATATAATTAAACTAAGTTAAATTAACAAAAACATTTGCTAAACTGCATTATAAACCTTATAAAATAATCACACAACACATACTTTACTTGCATTTTTCTGCAAACAGTTGTTTCTATGCATTCCAATCTGGACTGATTTATAGACAGGAAGATCTTGTTCCTTTGAAAGCTGCTCGATAGCTCATGTCTAGCTAGACTAATTCATTCCAGCCTGTTTCTGTGCTTGGCTTTGCATATCTTTGCTGCAACACAAGCGGACAGCTCCACCTACTGGGTATTTTAATCAATACAATGCTTCTCAATGGTATTCAATAGCAGTCACGTGACTGAAAAAAAGGTTGCTATTTTGAAATGGCGCAAATTGAACTGGCGTAAATCGAGGGCCACCTGTATATAATTTTATGTTTGTCAAATTCTGTGATCTTTGGCATTTTGAATGAAACAATATAATTGAAAGTTGGTCTTATTAGCAAGATTCCAATTAATTAAACTCATACCACATGTGTATGTAATGCTCAAGCATGTTTTGAACACACCTCATGTAATAGACCTTTTTCACCGCAGTCATTTTGACATGAAATAGTAGGACGAATACGGATGTTAGCAATTATATTAATTAGGGTTTCTTTCTATTTAGGTTTACGAGAGCCAGGTTCCTGCTATTGCTCAAGTGTAAGGGGAGGTCACACTAAATACTTGCCACTTCAGCCTATAGAAGCTGTTTTTTCAGATTTTTTTTCTGTTGTTTTAATACTGCCTACAAATATCAGGTATTATCTGGTTTTATTCGATTAAAGAGACTTAAAAATAATTATATATGGTCCTCATACCATTGCTAAAACAACAAATTTGGAGTTGGAGAGAGAGAGAGATAGAAGAATAAGTTTTTGTGGAAACATGGTGGAGGGTCATTTCTGACAGTGGTGTTGACAAATTTATGGGATTAAGAATCCTGAAAAGTACTGACAGGTTTTAATAAATTATGCCATTACTTATGGAAAGGGTCTGATTGGGAATTGTTTTATTTTTAAGCATTATAACAATCCCAAGCACACTGCTAATGCAGTGAAATCATATTTGGGGAGAAAAAAAAAGCTGATAAAACACTGACAGTCATGCACTGGCCTCCCCAGAGTCCAGACCTGAATATGATAGAGGCAGTATGAAATCACCTGGACAGAGAAAGAAAAAAAAGACAACCTAAATCTAAAGAAGAACTCTTGGAAGAGCTGAAAGGAGCATGGTGTAATATACCAGAATGTTACTTCAGAAAATACCAGGACAGTCTGTAAATGTACTTTTATGTGTAATTTTTTATGTGTTTTGTGTTCTACTTTTTATTCAAGTGTAACAGTTAACCAGAGATCTGAGGTTGAGTTAACTGACCCGCATTAACTTCAATTGCACTCAAGCGATCACATTTACTTTCAACTTATAATACACTCACTACTTCCGGCGCATGCAAACAGGAGTGATAAACCCAATGTCACTTGTGCACAACTGTTAGCGTGCCACTCGTAATCAGGCCCTTTCTTTATGTTCTGTGCTATTTTAATAAATGTTAAGTATAAAACACTTCACACATACATAACCACACATACATCTTTTGACCCCTTCCCAGTCCAGTCCATTGTCATGTACCATATCGCTAAATATAACATAATACCTTTGTGTCCAAAGCATAACTATTAATTGCACTCCAATTGCACTCTAGCCCAAAATATATGAAATTGGCAAACCAGTTTGGGAGCATCTTTATTGTTGTCCCATAACTTGGAAGGAAGCAAACATAAATTTAAATTTGGGAACAACACTGTATGAACAATTTATCATATCTTGTAAAATGTATCATACTGGTCAAATAAAATCACAAGTTGCAATTTTTTTTCTGACTGTGTGGAAAATGACAGAGACTAATGCAGCATGACGAAACACTATCATCAGATATCTGACAAGGAGAAATAACATGAGCACCGCAGACAGTCCTGATAAAAAAGACCTAATATCACATTTATAAATAGTTATCCACCAGCTTGTTGGCAATAAGGGAGATGTTAACAGACTGTGGGCAATGGGGAGTGGAAATGAAAAGACACAAATTTTATATTGGTAAGAAATATCCCTTTTTAATACAGGACAGATGAAAATGAGGCTTTCTATATACACATCAATAATTGCTTATGTTATTTATTTTTTATATGGAGCAGCATCTTTTTATCCCCAGGTTTTAAAATAGTTCAAATGGTCTAATTTTAAAGGTCATGAGCAAATATGATTTTATTTCCAGTTCTGTGTGAAGCCACTTGCATTGAACTTTTCTACACATTTTTATGCTATGAACAAAAGAGTTATCTTCTATCCCAAGAAATAGCTGTATTGTTGCCTGATTCCAGTGGTGTAGGCTTTCTTCTTTTCTCTTTTGGTAGCTTCTCTAGTTTGTAGAAGGTTGCGGCTGATGTAGTTTTCTGGTATCTGTAAAAACTTCTTAAAAAGCCTAGCAGGTGTAGCTAAAATATAAGATGGGGCCCACTAAGTTGCAAGTCAGGATGCTTTATTGGTATCGAAGACAATGTGGGTTCTAGTTTCAAAATACTGAACATGAAAAATATGCTTGATTTCCAATTAGTGTTTTTGCAGAAAGTACTTAATTTTGTGGTTTGTAGTAGGTAGAATTGGGGATGATGGTTTTCTATAAATTGAGTAGAGTTTTACAGATTACTATACTAGTGCTACAGAGGCTTCCGTAGTGATTGCAGCTGTGTTGTATTCATACATCCACTCTAACGGATACAAGCCGGTCTGTCAACAAACTTCTATGGGAATGCTAGCAGCAGGTTTCACATCAACTTTGAGATGCACCAGAAATCTCTGTGTAACCATATTGCGGGTTCATGTGCTGTTTGGGACATTTTACAGAGTATTCTACTGCGAGTATGGATTGTTCTTTATTTATACTTACTCTGATACAGTATAAGAAGGTTTCTCCTCTGCCCCATTAGGAGTCATCTCGTGTGGGACACAAAGTTTTGGCATTCCTCTACACTTTTTGGATATCAAGTTCTTTTGTTGGTTCCGGTTGCCATTTCAATTGGGATGCCCATACCATCATCTGTCATCTGATTCATTGTTTTAAACTGCAATCACAGTTGTGTTGTGATTACATCTACTTGCTACTTTTTAACTGGTTTGATGTTATATTTTTAATACTGCTCCATATTTGTATTGGTGTTCAAATGTATAATTAAATAAGCTGTTTTTTTGTATGATTTTACCTTCAAATTACCAATATTACCCCTGAGTGTTCACACTTTAGCTCTGTTAGCACAATCGACTACTATTTTGTTTGCATGAAGGTTTTCTATGCCACTGCATCATCTTACTTGTTTTCCTTCATTATTCCTAATACATAAAAACTACTAATTATAATGATTTTTTGCTTTGAGTTGACCAAAATGGTTCAAGATAATGTGCAGCACATTTGAAGAGCACAAATATAACTTTTCTAGTGGACAAACAATAAAATCTACTATGCCTCATGATGACTATAATTAAGTGAAGCTTATGCACCATGAAATGAAAATGCTTTTATACAGTATTTACAAGGTAAAATATTTATTATGTTCCTCATTTAGAAAAAATAATAAAATGTGTCAGCCATTTAAAGAATTTATATGTACAAACCATTCTTTATTTATTCAAGGAATAAGTTGTTTACAGTATTTAAAACAAATTATATATGCTATTATTATTTTCATGTATAATATTCATATAAAATATAAATGGTGGTATTTTAGAGGCAATAGATATTTATGACACTTTTGTTGATTGCTCAATTTAAAAACTTAAAAAAAAAAATTACTATAACATACTGTTTATTGCATTGATACAAATAATAGAATACTTCTAACTAGTAAACAAGGCCTTCATTCTTTATCTATTAAAAATGTGTTCAAGGATAAACTCAATGTCAACCAGAAATCACATTCATAAACTAATTATTTAGTTTCTAAAACCAGTGGGTAAAAAAATAAACAATATATAACAAAATAAAACAGACACAATCAAGAATCCTCTGTCAATATATTAAATAAAAAATAATCTGGTAACTGCACATAAACTTTCATAAACATATATATTTTGTGTACACGATTTAAGCCCAAGCTAAAAAATGAATTTTTGCTAAGAGGAAGAGGAAAAAAATAGTCAGAAAACTTAAAAAACAAATGAGTGCTTCATTTTTATTTTATATTAGTTGTACACAGATCAGATGCACATTTAACACTACATACAAAAATATCTCACTCTCAATTTTTTTTTACCAAACATGCAATAAGAAATGAGTGAGGAAAGAGCAAGTGAAAGGAAAGCGTACGGTTCTTTCAGTGGTTAAATACAAATGTAATGTATGGGGAGTCAGTAAAAGAAATAGACCTGAAACACAATTTTGTAGTCTGCAACGGTCTGAGGGAATGCAGTGGGGAAGCAGAACTGGTCTGAACAAACGTTGCAGTTACTTTGTATAAGGAGAATGTTGGGGCAGCAACATGAAAGTAGAACTGGACTTTGCAATCTCTCAGGCTGTGATGATCCAAAGTGCTGCAAGGCGGCAATATTTTTAAAATGGATCTGATGTGAATAAATATACCTATGTACCCCTAAACCAACATAAACCCCCACCACAAACTAACCCTACAATACTTAACCCCTATACTGCCAATAAACCACCACAATAAACTTCCTATCCTTTTAACCCCTAAATCATCATAAACTCCAATGCAAACACACCCTTACCCATTAACCTCTAAACCACCAATAGCCCACATCAATAAACTTCCTAACCTAATAACCCCTATATCCCCAATACCCCCACCACAAACACTCAATAACCTATTAACCTTTAAACCGCTACAACCCCCAACATGAACTAGCCCTACATTACTTAACTACCTAACATCTAACACCCCAAGACTCCTAACCTAACACCCCCTAAGTTACACAAAATAACAAACACTAAATGTACTGAAAATAAAGAAAACATTACCAAAAACACAACTATGCTTATACTAAAACTAAAGTCCCCTTTAAAAAAAAAACCACTCCAAGATAAAAACCCTATGCTAATACTAAGTTACTATAGCAATAGCCCTTAGAAGATTTTTTTGTAGTTCATTGCCCGAAAGCGATTTAGCTCTTTTTTTAACATAAAAACTACAACCTTATTTTAGAATAAAAGTAACTCCAACACCCCACAAAAAAAAAGACTATCTAAAAAACTACTCTAAAATTTTTGCTAAAAGGGTCTTTGGTAGGGCGTTGCCCTAAAGCAATTGCAGCTCTTTAAAAAAACAAAAACAAAAAAACACCCCAAATAAATCTTAACTCTAAACCCCAAAGTATGTACTCACCCAACTTTAATCTGGCTCCTACGTGATCAGCTCTTCAATCTTTATGGCGGCGTGGTGGTCCAAGAGGCAAATGACAATCAGAGGATGCTATAAGTGTTTGAGTTATGTTGTTGGATTTATAGCCCTAAAAAATTACATCCACATAATAATACAATTTACACTATTCAAGATTCAGTTACATGTACACAACTACACATGTGATATACGTGTTGAACTGTCAATGTGGCAAATATTATCGTACAAGTGAAGTAAACTTTTAACATGTGTGGATTGCAAATTGAGAGTAATCCAATGCCTAACACTTATTACTCGTGTGCTAAGTCGACCTACAAGAAGGTAGTTTTTGTTTTACAATTCAATGTTCTTCACTTAAAAGAAAATGTATTTTTTTAAAATATTTTAAAATATAAATATATATATATATATATATATTTAAAAAAAAAAAATAAGAATATATATACCTATAAATAAATATATATATATATATATATAAGTTTGCAGGGGAATACGGCACATACTTTATCCACACAGCCACCTGGTGCTCAGCAACAGTAGAACATACAGTAAGCAGATGAGCTGAATCCTACAGACGGTCTCCGTATTGTAAAAGGATCCAAAAACAGCAGGCTCAACAGGCTTTTAAGCAACAATCCGTTTTAATAGTGAAGAAAAAAACAGACGTTACGCTCTAACAGGAGCCTTTTTCAATGGTGTTCAGACCGGATATATCACACAGCACACAAACTCTATCTTAAATACCCACCCATCCCAAGGTGTACACCAATCAGAGCGCCAAACTGTGACACCCCCCCAAACAACAAAAACAGACCGGGCTTCAAGAAACAGCTGCTGATCAGAGCAGATGCGGTGTGACGTCATCACGCTCACTGCGCCACTGTGAATTGCTAGAGCTCCGGTTACCATGGGGATATAGCATAAATAAAATATCAGCTCCCAATGGCAATGTGAGAGGGCGGGGACACAAATGTGCGTCTGACAGGTGTAATATACACAAATAGAGGGCCGTGAGTGAGGGCCCAAATGACATATAATTATATTTACAGAAACAAAGGTATCTAAATATTGTTAAACAGGGTGAATCCAAATCATGTAGTAATACACACTAATCATTATTTATAACAAAGATTACATAGCTAACACAGCCCTCTATACCCTAAGTATCAAGGCAAAGTATCAGAAAAGGGGTAAACCAACACCAGTAATCTTCTTATTGTGCTTTATAGTCTAAATGCATCATACACAAAAGGAGTAGGTAGAAACTTAGAAAAGCATGACTCCCAGATAACTGCAGCTTAGACTTATAGCAACAGCCAAAGTCTATATTGGTATTAAGACCCCAAGGGGCAACAGTGTCCAAGGTAAATATCCATCGGGCCTCCATTCTTAGTAGGGCTTGACCTCTGTCACCACCCTGCCGGTGGCGGGCACATGATCAATCAGCATCACTCGTAGAGAAGAGACACTATGTCCGGCTGTTGCAAAGTGACGTGCAACTGGAGTTGGAGGAAACAAGAGGTGAGACACCCAATAATATCTATCATAAGCTCTTACACCTTGAAAAAAAGGAAGTAGATTTTCATCTTCATGCAGTTTACTTATCAAAGTACTAAAAATTAAAATTTATACCTACAGGGTTTAGGGTAAAAAATATCCCTACTTTAGGTAGAAACAATATAGATTTCTGCAGGAGGTGGTGTGGGATTTTAAGTAAGTGTTCGCATGACTTAATGCTTCTGGTGATAGAGGAGGTCTCTAGGCTTAAGTTGAATGTCAAAAAAGAAACTGATACTGTTAAAGAATCACTGCTGACTGTTCTTACTTCTGATTTGTCCACTGATTGGATCTCTAAACTTAAAACCCAGGTTGAGGAGTATAAACAGGACCTCCTGACATTTAAAAAAAAAAAAAAAAAAAAAAATTTGTGACCGACTACAAGGACAAGAAGGTCTATGGTTGGTTGTTTGGTAGGGATAATACTTGGGGTGGACGTAGGAGACAACCATTTAATAAGAATAGACGGATTAACTTTACCACAGTGGACAGAAATGGGGGTGATTCCTCTCGAAGTGAGAATCAGGCTACAGTAGTTACTACACAGAGTGGAGTAACCACACACTCTGCACAAAAGCCCCCTTTAGCTGTAGGCCCAGAGGCGGAAGCCTCAGGAGGGGGAGGGGCAAAACGGAAAAATCAACAGTGTCAGAAAAAGACACAAAAATTTACAATTTAAGTAAACATCCTCTGACTACTGACGGAATAAAAGTGCTCAATAAGGGCTTATCTTTCATGCCTACCCTTCATTGTGACCTATTTGATCTACTTGTTGATATGGGGAGGTTCCAGAGACAGCTCAAGTTAAAAGATTTCTTTAAAGATAAGGGTGATTATACCCTTAAACCCTTTAAAGCAACTAGTACATTCAAACTGACTAACACTCACTCCTCTATCAAAACTTTTCACCATATTTGTACCACTTCCCTTACAGAACTACATAAAAGTATTCCTATGTTTATAGATAATTTGACGATTGCTGAGAGACAGATCATTAAGTCCTTATCTACTGATATGGACATAGTCATCAGGCCAGCGGACAATTGGGGGGGGGCTACGGTGATACTAGACTATACACAATATAGGGGTGAGGCATTAAAACAGCTACATGACACGCATACTTATCGCCCACTACAATCGAACCCGACTAGAATTGTCAAAAAACAGATTGATGACCTTTTACGCTTAGCACATCAGGCAGGTGTTATTGATGATGATGTACTAGGGTATCTCACTGTGGATAATCCGATATGCCCAATACTTTACCTACTACCCAAGATTCATAAATCGATTGAGGACCCTCCTGGCAGACCTATTGTGTCTGCCAGGGTGTCACTCATGCAACCATTGGCAGAATATATTGATTTTTATCTTCAGCCAGTGGTACAGAATACGCAATCACACCTGAAGGATTCTTTTGAACTTATCAAGTTACTGAAGGGTTTTGATGATCTGTCCTCTAATGACATCCTAGTCACCATGGATGTGTGGTGAGTTTATACACTGTGATACCCCACACTCATGGGATAGACATGGTAAGACAACTCTTGACTGCTAATCTTCTGTACACAGGTTCCCCCCATTGAGTTTCTTCTGCATTTGCTGGAGTTCTGTCTGGAGAAAAATTATTTTTGTTTCGAGAATGAGTACTTCCTTCAGATTATGGGTACTGCGATGGGGTCGAATATGGCCCTATCCTACGCAAACATTTACATGTCAATGTATGAGAAATATAATGTTTTCTCCAGGCGGAACCCCATCAAATTGTATTGAAGGAACATAGACAATATCTTTTTGATCTGGGGTGACACTACTGAAAGTCTGATTGAATGGGTTAATGGGTTGAATGCTCTTGAATCAACCATTCAATTTAAAATAAAATACAACAGGGATAGTATCCATTTTTTGGATTTAGAAATTTTTAAGGTAGAATCCTCAAATGGATATAAATTGCAGACAACTCTGTTCAAGAAGGCCACGGACAAAAATTCAATCCTTCACTATCATAGTTTTCATCATAAATTCCAAAGGGATGGTGTCAGTTCCTCTCAACTCCTGCGGGTCGTCCGCAACAACACGGATGACTCCCGCAAAGAGAGACAACTTGAAGAGATGTCCCATAAATTTTTGGAGAAGGGCTATCCGCTCACTCTTATAGACCAACAATGTCTTGAAGCTAGGAAGTGGATGCAGGATTCATTAACTACAAGAAGAACTGTGACTGTACAGCCTACGTGGCTGAATTTTGTGACTACGTACACTCCTGGGTTTAAGCTGGTTCAATCAGTGATTAAAAAGAACTGGTTGATGCTCTCTAAGGACACGAGCCTTCCCTTTGTTGACACTCCGGTACCACGGTTGGTATACAAGAGAGCGAGTAACCTTAAGGACTTATAGTGCTCAGTGACCCTATACACTGATATGAAAAGCAGATGTGGTTAACTAGAGGCAAACCTGGATGCTTTAAATGTGGCAACTGTGTCACATGCAATAGTCTTATCACAGGAAATTCATTCCAACATCCTCACAACAACAGACGTTTTAAGATCAATCACAGACTGACGTGCACCTCGGAATTTGTCATCTATGCTATTATCTGTCCCTGCTCCAGATATTACATTGGTAAGACGGTGACACCGTTCAAGGAACGTTTGGCAAATCATAAAACAGCCATCCGTCAGGCCCTTGATAAAGCCAGTTGCACGTCACTTTGCAACAGCGGGACATAGTGTCTCTTCTCTACGAGTGATGCTGATTGATCATGTGCCCCGCCACCGGCAGGGTGGTGACAGAGGTCAAGCCCTACTAAAGATTGAGGCCTGATGGATATTTACCTTGGACACTGTTGCCCCTCGGGGTCTTAATACCAATATAGACTTTGGCTGTTGCTATACGTCTAGATAAACTCCATTTATTTGGGAGTCATCCTCTTCTAAGTTTCTACCTACTCCTTTTGTGTATGATGCATTTAGACTATAAAGCACAATAAGACGATTACTGGGGTTGGTTTACCCTTATTCTGATACTTTGCCTTGATACTTAGGGTATAGAGGGCTGTGTTAGCTATGTTATCTTTGTTATAAATAATGATTAGTGTGTATTACTACATGATTTTGGTTCACCCTGTTTAACAATATATAGATACCTTTGTTTCTGTAAATATAATTATATGTCATTTGGGCCCTCACTCACGGCCCTCTGTTTGTGTATATTACACCTGTCAGATGCACATTTGTGTCACTGCCCTCTCACATTGCCATTGGGAGCTGATATTTTATGTATGCTATATCCCCATGGTAACCGGAGCTCTAGCGATTCACAGAGGCGCAGTGAGCGTGATGACGTCACACCGCATCTGCTCTGATCAGCAGCTGTTTCTTGAAGCCCGGTCTGTTTTTGTTGTTTGGGCGTGTGTCGCAGTTTGGCGCTCTGATTGGTGTACACACTGGGATGGGTGGGTATTTAAGATAGAGTTTGTGTGCTGTGTGATATGTCCGGTCTGAACACCATTGAAAAAGGCTCCTGTTAGAGCCGAAACGTCTGTTTTTTTCTTCACTGTTAAAATGGATTGTTGCTTAAAAGCCTGTTGTGCCTGCTATTTTTGGATCCTTTTACAATTCGGAGACCGTCCGCTGGATTCAGCTCATCTGCTTATTATATATATATATATATATATATATATATATATATATATATATATATATGTATATATATATATGGAACTGAAAGCGAGAAAAGTAGAAGGCGCTGGACTGAGGGGGTGGAAAAGAGATATAGATGTGAATCTAATATCAATCTAGAAGGTGGAATCCCCCGGGAGCAAAAAACCAACCCTATAGCTGCTATCCCTTCGAGGGCAGAAAAGCAATTGTGCTGGCCGAGACACAGAAGGAATCCCCGGCCAGCCCAGTGCTTATCCCCCTGTGTAAAAATGAGTGTGAAGAGGCCGTAATAAGGGATGTGATAGCGCTGGTTGTTAGGAGACAATATAAGACACAATTATTATGTGTGACTGAATGCCAAAAATAATACAGAAAGCACAGCAAATAAAACACAATATGAAAATAAAATAAAACACACTATAAGATAGAGTGGAAAGCTGGATACAAAATGTCCCAAATGCTGGAGCACTTATATGCTATATATACACAGTTGTGGAATTCGAGACTTTGGTTATGGGTGAAATGCAAACTTACAGAAAGGAACCTCAATCATATGAGGTAAGGCAACCGCACATCGGGAAATTTCTCTCAGTAGGCTTGGCCCCTTAGGGTATAGGGGAAACTTCCAAACAACGAGCTTGTCTTTTTTCCTTCCTGTTGTCCCAGGTGTAGGTGAAAACTCAGGGAGTTGGAGCCCTTTTTTTCCTCGGCCTCTTTTAGTATGGGTCCTCTCAGGATAGTAGTGTAAACGATATATGAAAGAAAGAAATGCCAAAATAGTGTGATATCGTTTAAAAATCAAACATTTTATTCACATATATACACTCTTAAAAATGCCTGCTTACATCAAAAATCCTCACAAATATGAGGTATTTATACAGCGATATGCAGCAGGTGCAGTCCAATATATGCACTGTGTGATATTTACTGCGATAAGATGACCACAGATAGCAGAATGGCCACAGGTAGCCAAAATACAAATATAGCAGCAAGTATCCACAAAATGCTACGATCAGTGGATGGATTGAAAATTCTTATCTATAAAGTATACTGCACCAGAAATTCTGGTTAGTGAGAACAGTCCGTTCATGTAAGGTGAAGTCTAACGCGTTTCAAAGGTTGTAGTAATAACTCCTTCTTCTTCAGAGTCTCTGAAGAAGAAGGAGTTATTACTACAACCTTTGAAACGCGTTAGACTTCACCTTACATGAACGGACTGTTCTCACTAACCAGAATTTCTGGTGCAGTATACTTTATAGATAAGAATTTTCAATCCATCCACTGATCGTAGCATTTTGTGGATACTTGCTGCTATATTTGTATTTTGGCTACCTGTGGCCATTCTGCTATCTGTGGTCATCTTATCGCAGTAAATATCACACAGTGCATATATTGGACTGCACCTGCTGCATATCGCTGTATAAATACCTCATATTTGTGAGGATTTTTGATGTAAGCAGGCATTTTTAAGAGTGTATATATGTGAATAAAATGTTTGATTTTTAAACGATATCACACTATTTTGGCATTTCTTTCTTTCATATATCGTTTACACTACTATCCTGAGAGGACCCATACTAAAAGAGGCCGAGGAAAAAAAGGGCTCCAACTCCCTGAGTTTTCACCTACACCTGGGACAACAGGAAGGAAAAAAGACAAGCTCGTTGTTTGGAAGTTTCCCCTATACCCTAAGGGGCCAAGCCTACTGAGAGTAATTTCCCGATGTGCGGTTGCCTTACCTCATATGATTGAGGTTCCTTTCTGTAAGTTTGCATTTCACCCATAACCAAAGTCTCGAATTCCACAACTGTGTATATACAGCATATAAGTGCTCCAGCATTTGGGACATTTTGTATCCAGCTTTCCACTCTATCTTATAGTGTGTTTTATTTTATTTTCATATTGTGTTTTATTTGCTGTGCTTTCTGTATTATTTTTGGCATTCAGTCACACATAATAATTGTGTCTTATATTGTCTCCTAACAACCAGCGCTATCACATCCCTTATTACGGCCTCTTCACACTCATTCATATATATATATATATATATATATATATATATATATATATATATATACAAAACACGGAAGGAAACTGCACTCTCATACCGGACCAGGTACACATCCCATGACCCTGCAACATGCTCAGCCCTGGGTGCCACTGGCACTCACAGGAAGCTGTGCTTTCCCCAGAGCCACAAGCAGTTAACCCCAGACAGGTCTGGGTGCAAGAACCATAGGGAAAATTACAAAACAAATTAATACAACACACAGAGAAAACCCAGCACTCACTTACAAGCTCTCAGCTAAGATTTAAAAGCAAAAATGGAAAGGTTAGTCACCGCATCTGGCCAAATGGGACAAGCTCAGGCACCACGTCAAGGTCCTTTCCAATACCTGAGACCCTAAAACAGCCACACAATGCAAGCTTTCAAATCCAAACAAACTGAAAACAAGGGAAGGTTGCACAGGAATAGGTAACCACCCTAGACATATACAAAACACGGAAGGTAACTGCACTCTCATACCGGACAAGGTACACATCCCATGACCCTGCAACATGCTCAGCCCTGGGTGCCACTGGCACTCACAGGAAGCTGTGCTGTCCCCAGAGCCACAAGCAGTTAACCCCAGACAGGTCTGGGTGCAAGAACCATAGGGAAAATTACAAAACAAATTAATACAACACACAGAGAAAACCCAGCACTCACTTACAAGCTCTCAGCTAAGATTTAAAAGCAAAAATGGAAAGGTTAGTCACCGCATCTGGCCAAATGGGACAAGCTCAGGCACCACGTCAAGATCCTTTCCAATACCTGAGACCCTAAAACAGCCACACAATGCAAGCTTTCAAATCCCTGTCTGGGGTTAACTGCTTGTGGCTCTGGGGAGAGCACAGCTTCCTGTGAGTGCCAGTGGCACCCAGGGCTGAGCATGTTGCAGGGTCATGGGATGTGTACCCGGTCCGGTATGAGAGTGCAGTTCCCTTCCGTGTTTTGTATATGTCTAGGGTGGTTACATATTCCTGTGCACCCTTCCCTTGTTTTCAGTTTGTTTGGATTTGAAAGCTTGCATTGTGTGGCTGTTTTAGGGTCTCAGGTATTGGAAAGGACCTTGACGTGGTGCCTGAGCTTGTCCCATTTGGCCAGATGCGGTGACTAACCTTTCCATTTTTGCTTTTAAATCTTAGCTGAGAGCTTGTAAGTGAGTGCTGGGTTTTCTCTGTGTGTTATATATATATATATATATATATATATATACACACACTCACAAACACATACATGTCTTTGTGTTTATATCTGTATATATGTATGTATATTAAAATATGAAAGAGAAAATACCAAAGATATGCTGGAAGAGGAGGGAGTAAGTGTGTCAAATATAGCAGTTGCTATCCAAATTAGCAGGAGAATAAATGATGTAAGCAATCAAGTCCAGCAATATAAACATATAAAAATGTCCAATAGTGCAAAGTAATGGAGGTATAATATCACTCGTATTCCGCTTTAGACATAGTGTCGTGAAATTACCTCCAAGTGAGCAGAAAAACATTTAAGTTGCTTGTAGGCACCAAGTACCTGCTGGCTTACCCAATAGCCCCTACGAAGACCAGGCTCCGTCACAAAATCTTGTTACCAGACATCCTCACGAAGACCAGGCTCCGTCACGGATTTCAGGGAGAGAGAGAACCGCAACACTCTGTGCTGTTCCGTCTGCTTCGATCCACGCCGAGACAGTTTGAAACCGGAAGTCTCACTCTCCACCACGTGATCCAATAGGACGCTGAGAAAGAGGGGGCTCGTCTTGCGGCTAGTCCCTCTGGGCCAATGCCAGCGCAGGTACTCGGATTCTCCTTGCTAGACAGGAAACTTGAGGTGAAGGCCGAACATAGTGGCTGCCATAGAGGAAGCGTTGCTGCTTAATGGGCAAAAAACATCCAACCAAGTGAAAAGAATTAAGCAGCAACGATGATAGTAAAATTAAAACTTAGCATTTATTGATGCAAAAAAGTAAAACAGTCCATGGAGGGACAGAGGTACAACAAGGAAATACAGTATACGCGTTTCGGCTGTCGCCGTAATCACTACTGCTGAATAAAAGTTACATGCATACTCATTTAAAAAGGGTGTGCATAGCCCTGATTGGTTAAGAGCTCAAATAAGGAAACTCCTTACATGAAATTGCAAGTGTACCACTATTCAACTAACAATATAAGTATCGAAGTTAAATACATATATATATATCTTTTAACAGATATTACACACAATATATTCTGTGTTACACATATATACCAGCAACATCGTAAGAACCTGAAAAATGACAACATTAAATAGATGAAGAAATAGAACCCATGAAACATATGCAAATGTTACATTTATAACACTTGTGAGCTAAAGGTGTCTATATCTATGCCTGCATGCACATCAGACACAAGACTGAACTTGATACACAGTTGTAAATTGAAATGCATACAAACATGCCTACATGCATTTAATGGAAAGACACATAGATATCAGCAAAACATTAACAAATGCTGATATTATCAATACCTTAAATGTAAAACTATATATATTCAACACATATGAGAAACAGGGGTAGCCCAAATATTGTTATGAAAATACACCTCATATAAAAGTAAACCAGAATTTGTACCTGCAGATGTATATAAATGTACACCAGTATAGATAAGTACCAAGCGCAAGACCTGCACTTGCTACACACATATGAATTAAATGTCATGCATGTGTACATACATATACAGCTCAGCTATTCCCAATAATTGATCAAATCATACTCAGCATTTAGTCCAAAAGGGACTTTAGTGGAAAGTTTAAATATCCACAGCATTTCACGTTTCTCAAGAAGTTTTTGTCTATCCCCACCTCTTTTAGGATGCGGTATGAAATCAATAGCTTGCCATCTAAAGGAGGAGGCCTCCTTATTATGTTTAATACAAAAATGTTGGACTATAGGTGAGGATGACTTCCCTACTCTAATTGTGGATAGATGTTCCCTTATCCGAGATCTTATGTCTCGTGTCGTAAGTCCAACGTATTGGACATTACACAAAATGCAAGTAATGAGATAGATGACATACTGGGAAGTACAATTTAAACAATAGTTAATATCAAATGTGCGTTGGGTGACTGTAGATGTAAATGTGTTTGATATAGTGACATAGTCGCATGGTTTGCATCTGCTATTCCCACATCTAAACATGCCTTTAGATGTTAGCCATGAACTCAATGTGGCTCGAGGACTGCTTAAAACCGTGGGTGATAGGTAATTGCCCAATGTTTTGTTGCGGCGATAAGAACATCTTATACCTTCAGCCACACAGGTAATGAGTCTGTCATCTGCCACAAGGAGTTTGAAATGTTTCTTCACAATGTCACATATTGCCTCATACTCAGTACTATAATCGGTTACAAAGGTAACCTTGTTAGACATCTGTTTCTTAAAGTTGTTCTTTTTTCTCTCTTTTAGCATAGATTTTCGATCCATACCCTGAACTTCACTCGCAGCCCTATTTATCACTTTTTTAGGGTAACCTCTACTACCCAAATGGTCAAATAAGTCTCCTTTGTGTTGTGAGAAACTTTCTTCTGTTGAGCAGTTTCGTTTTGCCCTGATTAACTGTCCCTTGGCTATGGAGTACATGACATTTTTGGGGTGGCAACTCTTTGCGTGTAAAACTGAGTTGCCCGATATGGGCTTCCTATAAATACACGTATCTATCCTGCCTGAGGAGTTACCCTTTAAGGAAATGTCTAGAAAGTTGATAGTATCATTATGTGACTCTGACGTGAATTTTAAATTCAGATTGTTTTGATTGATGTAATCAAGAAATTTAATTTTGTCTTCAGTGTTACCGCTCCAAATAAGGAGAAGATCATCGATAAAACGACCGTAGTAAATGATATTGAGTCTGAAGGGGTTCCGATCACCATAGATGTGGGACAGCTCCCACCAACCCATATACAGGTTGGCATAGGAGGGGGCAAATTTAGCCCCCATAGCTGTCCCACATCTCTGGAGGTAGAAAACCCCCTCAAACTCAAAATAGTTGTGACATAGAAGAAATTCCGTCACTTCGATTACATACCTTTTGAAATCAGTGTCTAAGTTAGAATAGTGTGTCAGAATACAATTGAGAGCCTCAAGGCCACGTTCATGGGGTATGGACGAATATAAAGCGGTGACATCAACTGTCAACCAACTGAAAGTGGGATCCCATGTCAGATCATCCATTACTCTCAGGACATGTTTAGTGTCCTGTAAAAAACTGGGTAAAGCCTGAACCAAAGGACATAAAATGGCATCTAGCCATTCTGATATATGCTCAATTGGTCGACCAACAACGTTAATCAGGGACTTATGCACCTTCGGGAGATGGTGGAACACAGGAGTTACAGGAAACTCAACATACAAATATTCAAAGGTGTTCTTATCAAGAAAATCTTGTTCCATCCCATTGTCCAGAAGGTGCATAAGTTCAACCTGAAAACGTTTGGTGGGATTTGTGGAAAGAGTGGTGTATTGTGTGTGGTCATTAAGTTGGCTGAACAACTGGAATCCTCGCACTCAAAGGGGTAGGTAGGTTAGGGTGAATATAAATAAAGTACCGTCAGTCCAAAGGCTTAAAAGTAGAAAGCTCCTTTATTTTGAAATACACTAAAAAGGCATACACGCCAGCAAGGTTACAAGGTCAAACGCGTTTCATAGTTCTAACTTCTTCAGTGACCTATACCAACACCTGAAAACTCATCCTTAATAAAGGTATTAACCACTCCCCCATTACAGGTGCAAAACATTGGTTCAGGTGTATCACAGAAAAAGGAGGGCAATCACATTTAACATATATATAGTGTAATTTCTAACAGATAAGCATATTTACATAGTTACAGAGAGTTAAGTAAGATATAATTTCATTTTAAAATATTAACATTTATTTTCTGTAGAATTTAATTTAGATGTTGCATTTTAAATTTTAAAGAGACTTAACTTTATTTCTCACAACAAGTTCCTAATTAATAACCAAACCTGATTTATCCACAATTTTAAATATCAAGAGGTATTTTGTAATAGTTTCATATAAACTCCTCTAGTGTGAATATATCAGATCATTATGCACGAAAGCTGACTGATTTTGGAAGTATTTGTAACTATCACCTAATTGTAGAAAGGAGTAAATAAAATTGTTGTGAACCTAGAAACTTCCCAACTTTCTCTATCATTGCTATAATCAAAAATATATAGATATAATTTGTGAACATTCTTATGACTGGTCATGAGTAACAAAAATGCACTAAAAAATGCACTAAAAAATGCACTAGAAAATGCTCTCAAAAATGTACTTTAAGAAACACCCAATAAATGGGATACATACCACATTGTATAATACATTCTAATGGAATGAAAAATGAACATAAATTACCCACTATGACCTAGGTCTAATTACTCTACATAAAGTTTAATGTCCCAATCAGAATTAAGTCCCTTCGGGACCCTTGTATTTAATTGGAAAATCCAATATACTTCCTTCTGACTCAAAAGTTTAAGTCTATTTCCCCCCCTTTTGGGTCTCTTTACATGTTGTATACCCTGAAAACTTAGTAGATTTTTATTTCCATTATGTTCATTCTTAAAATGCAGGGCAACTGGAGTGTCCGAATCCTCATCTCCAATAGACCTCAAGTGCTCCAAAAATCTAGTTTTTAGGGGTCTGGTCGTTTGTCCAACATACTTTATATTGCAAAGTTTACACGTGAGTAAATATATCACATATGAAGTATTGCAATTTATGTACTCTTTAATTTTAAAGGACTTTTCATCACCCGTGGATTTAAAAGTATCACCCAATTGGGCATATGAACATGATGTACATTTCCTACTTCCACAGTGAAAAAAACCATTTTTTGGTGTAAGCCAATTGTCTGTAGTACTAGTAGGTAGCATAGAGGGGGAAAGAATGTTAGCCAGCGTTTTTGATTTACGTGTCACATATTTGCAACCTCCTTCTATAATCTTATCCATAGTTTCATCAACTCTAAGAATAGGGAGAGACTTTTTGATAATTTGACAGATGTCATTATATTCCTTACTGTACATTGTTGTAAATACAGGTTTCTGCTGGTAATCAGCCTTTTTCCTTGATTTACCTTTGATCATGTCTTGTCTAGCCATAGAATCTACTTGTTTCTTAGCCTCTCTTAGATCCTGTATTTTGTATCCCCTTTCCAGAAAACGTTTTGTAGTTTTTACTGAATGTGCTTCATATGCCTCTATGGTGCTACAGTTTCTTTTTGTCCTCATGTACTGGCCTTTTGGTATGGCCTTTATAACATGTCTTGGATGGCTAGATTTAGCCATCAAAAGGGTATTGCCTGCACTCTCCTTCCTATACAGCTCTACTTCTACACTATGTGTGTCAATATTAGGTTTAATTAGTACATCAAGGAAAGGCATTTCTTTTCTACTTGCATTCATAGTGAACTGCAAATTCTGTTGGTTATCAGATAAATAATCAAAAAAGTCATTCACCATCAAATCATCACCATCAAATATAAACACAAGGTCGTCTATATAACGGCCGTAATATGCAATCCGTTCTTTGAAGGGATTACCACCACCAAAGACACGGGACAGCTCCCACCAACCTAAAAATAGGTTGGCATATGTGGGGGCAAATTTCGCCCCCATGGCTGTCCCCTGTCTTTGGCGATAGTAATTCCCCTCAAATAGAAAAAAGTTATGCGAAAGCAAAAATTCAAGGGATTTTAAGATGAATTCTCTAAGATTAACATCATAATCAGTAAACCTCTCTAGACATGATTGTATTGCCACAATACCCTTGTCATGAGGGATAGAGGTATAGAGGGACACAACATCAATGGTGACAATGCAATGCTCATCCAACCATTCCACTTGTTCAATCTGTTTAATGAATTCTGTTGTGTCCCTGATATAGCTCCTAAGGCTCAATACAATGGGTTGTAGTAGAGTGTCAATCATGGCGCTTAATGGTTCATTCAATGAACCAATACCTGCCACTATGGGGCGTCCTGGGGGTGAGGTCATACTCTTATGGATCTTTGGGAGGTAATGAAAAATTGGTACAATAGAGTGTTCAACTAACAAAAACTCAAAATTCGATTTCGTTATAGCACCAATCATTACCGCCCAATCCAAAAGATCATGAAGTATCCTCCTGTACCTAAAAGTAGGATTAAGGGAGAGTTTTTCATAGACCTCCTCATCCTGTAACTGTCGAAAAGCCTCCTTTATATAATCAGTCCTGTTAAGGACAACAACATTACCCCCTTTGTCAGAATTGCGTATTACAATAGATGAATTATTCTTAAGTTGTTTTATCGCAATCCTATCCTGTTTACTCATATTGTCATTCTTAAAACTGTTACATTTGTCCATGTTTTTCTTATGTAATTCTATCACTTCTTTTTCAACTGTTCTATGAAAAATTTCTATACTATTGTTTCTTATATGTGCTGGATAAAAGTCAGATCTACTTTTGAACTTTTTTAGAGGAATTTCACTACTCTTTAAGCTATGGATATCTCCCCCTGCTGCCCTATGTAGGTCTGTTAAATCCATTTCAGCACATATATCAACAAAAGATAGAATCCCATCATCCTGTGCTACCTCATCAATTTGATCACCATCCTCCGATATATCCAAAGCATCGTTGTTATTACCCATTGTTTCAAAAAAATATTTCTTAAGGGTAAGAGATCGTACAAATTTATTAATATCAACAATGGTCTGGAACAAATCAAAGTGTGAACTTGGTGCAAAACTCAATCCCAATGATAGCACTTTTATCTGATTGTGGGTCAATTTAGCAGATGATAGATTAATTACATTTTTGGATTCTAAACATATTTCCTGCTCTGAGACCTCCGTTGTCTCCTGGGATAACGGTGTGTCCTCCCCTGGCCTACCTGATGACCTCTGCCTACCCCTACCCCTCCTACCTTGTCGTGTCCTACGTTTTTTTCTTTTACTTTGGTGTGTAGGATACCCTTCATGTTTTTTGAAACCTGGGAATTAGTGACAACAATATCTTCCCTATCTATAGAGGGCTGTAAAACAAAGGAAGTTGAAGTATTAGTATCCTCTGTAACCCCCTCAAAATCTGATGAATCGTAATCATATTCTGTATCAGTTTCATTAAACTTAACTTTCTTTTTATCCTGTTTGAGATTACTGTTAACTCTCTGTCTCTTCCTCCCTCCTGTATGCATCCATCTATAAACATTCCCCTTCTCATAATCATCCTTATCCTTTGATATTTTAGATTTCTTAAAAAACCATAAATTTTCTTTAAATTCTTCCATTACTCTTTTAATTTTATCATCATAGCCCTTAAACTCAGGTTTAGTAGATAGCGGGCGAATGTAGTCTTGCACTTTCTTAATTTCTAAAATCAAGGTGGATCTCTGCTGTTTTTTATACTCTATGAGTAGATCCATAAGGGCCAGGGAACATTGGGTTAATAGCTCATTCCATTTCCTAATGAAATCTGTGTCTGTTACCTCAAAAGAGGGGAATTTCTTTATTCGTAAGCCCCTTGGAATACGGTGAAACTTTTTATATATGTTAAGTGTTTTAACATCAATCTCCAACCTAGTATCTTGTTTTAACAATTTGTCCATTTTAAAGAAAAGTGAGTCCAAACTCTCTCTTTCCTCCTGCTCAAGTTTGTCGTCATCATAATCCTCACAGTCCTCATAAGTTTCTTCAAATGACTGGAACACATAACTCTCAGCAGCCATGACTTCAAAAAATGCTCCTATTAAGCAGCAGCAACAGACTTCATGCAATAATTCCAAGGATGTAAACTATTTAATAGTATAGACCTACACAGCTAATGTGAGTGATCCCACTAAGGAATCAAGCAGCACATATTATGCACTGATTCCAAAGATGTATGTTGCTGTGTAGAATTATTCCTCTGTTGAGTGTAAAAACTCAGACAATGCACTCCATATATAGATTCAAAAAAAGGGTGCAAACTGCTATTACTTTTGCTCTTTATGCGAGTATGAAAGCATTAACAGCACATTCTTAATTCAAGTGTCCATCATTCACTTTCAAAAAGATGGCTTCTGAGATAGCATTAACAAAAACTCCAAATCTAAGCTTTTGAAATAGCATTAATAGAAACTTCAGGCATATTAATCCCAGGATAACGCTTGTGTGGTCATTAAGTTGGCGTAGTGCTTCATTTTTGTAGTCCACAGTATCCATAACCACAACAGAGCCCCCCTTATCCGCATTGCGGATCACAATCTGTTCATTATCCTGCAAATCCTTTAGAGCCTTCCTTTCTGAAATAGACAGATTATCAGGAAGTTTCTTTTTATATAGGGCTAGATCTTTTAGATCTTTTTCTACCCTATTATAGAATTTTTCTATAAGGGGGCCTCTGCTGTGGATAGGATAGAATGTGGATGCCTTTTTGAAACCCACAAATTTATTTACAGAATGTTGCTCACTCATATCTGTTTTCCCTGGCCATTGCATCCAGAGCAATTACATCACAAGTTTCAGAAAATGACAGATCATTGTTCAAATTTACTCTGGTTATGTCATGGCCAGGTTCTCCCACAGGGATGGGTACGGTATCCTGATTACTGTTGAAGAAATGTTTTTTCAGTGTAATATTGCGGACTAAGCGATTTACATCCAACATGGTTTTGAACAAATCAAAACCAGTTGAAGGCACAAAACCTAAGCCGAGGCTCAAAAGTTTAATCTGTGAATCACTTAACAATGTATTAGACAAATTGATTACACTGAGGGTGCATACTTGTTGGTTCCCTTGGTTCTCCTCTGTGGATAACGGTTCTGTGTATTCTGTGTATTCCCTCCTCCCTTGGGATTCATTGGGGCTACTAAAAAAACCTGTTCTAATTGAGTGTTGCTACAATGAGAATTCGTAGCTTGTATCTCACTTGACTCAATGCTGTTATGTGTTGTCGGTATATATTTATTCTTGTTTTTATCCTTAGATTTTACAAAGGGTGCAGCTGCACCACTATTTGCTTGCATCCCATGTGTAACAGTGTTTTTCAAGATACCTGGTCTTGTTTCACTACAGATATCGGTGTCAGAGACATATCTGTCTTCACCAGAGTCAACATCACTGTCTGAAAATGTAACTCTCTGGCTACTATTGGATCTATGATTTCTGTTGCGTGACCTACCCCTACTCCTGTTTCTGCTGTGTTGTCTACGAGTGTTGAATCTATGTGTCTTATTCCATACATGAATGGTGTTGGTGTCATAATCAGCGTTATCACGCAGGTATTTGACATGCTTAGTACTCATAACAGTTGATTTTACATTTGCTACAGACTTCTTTAAAACATCATCAAATATGGGATAATCAATTTCATGTTTACGTGTATTTAGCTCTATTTGAATAATATTAATGTTATCTCTAGTTTCATTTAACAATTTGTTTTTATGGGACACCAACAAAATCATTAATCTGACTGAGCATTCATCAAGTATAGTGTTCCAGTTATCCACAAATTCAGTGTCCTCTGTTTCAAAGTTGGGGTATTTAGAAATTCTAAGGCCTCTGGGTATCATTTTCATATCTAAGTATTTCCCCAGTGTCCATATATCCCACTGAAGTCTGGTTTCCTTTGTGCAAAGTTTGTCCATTTCCTGGAACAGATCTGTACAGAGGGTTCATCTCTAGATATAACTGGCATCAATGAGTAAAATTGTGTGTCCTCCATGTTAGTAAAAATAATAACTTCCCAATACTTGACCCCTCAACCAGCAGTGCTGCCCAAAAAGCACTTAATGCCAAAGAGAAAATACCAAAGATATGCTGGAAGAGGAGGGAGTAAGTGTAATGGCACGTGACCTGTGTCAAATATAGCAGTCGCTATCCAAATTAGCAGGAGAATAAATGATGTAAGCAATCAAGTCCAGCAATATAAACATATAAAAATGTCCAATAGTGCAAAGTAATGGAGGTATAATATCACTCGTATTCCGCTTTAGACATAGTGTCGTGAAATTACCTCCAAGTGAGCAGAAAAACATTTAAAACACCATGGCTGTAAGTTGCTTGTAGGCACCAAGTACCTGCCGGCTTACCCAATAGCCCCTACGAAGACCAGGCTCCGTCACAAAATCTTGTTACCAGACATCCTCACGAAGACCAGGCTCCGTCACGGATTTCAGGGAGAGAGAGAACCGCAACACTCTGTGCTGTTCCGTCTGCTTCGATCCACGCCGAGACAGTTTGAAACCGGAAGTCTCACTCTCCACCACGTGATCCAATAGGACGCTGAGAAAGAGGGGGCTCGTCTTGCGGCTCGTCTTGCAGCTAATCCCTCTGGGCCAATGCCAGCGCAGGTACTCGGATTCTCCTTGCTAGACAGGAAACTTGAGGTGAAGGCCGAACATAGTGGCTGCCATAGAGGAAGCGTTGCTGCTTAATGGGCAAAAGACATCCAACCAAGTGAAAAGAATTAAGCAGCAACGATGATAGTAAAATTAAAACTTAGCATTTATTGATGCAAAAAAGCAAAACAGTCCATGGAGGGACAGAGGTACAACAAGGAAATACAGTATACGCGTTTCGGCTGTCGCCGTAATCACTACTGCTGAATAAAAGTTACATGCATACTCATTTAAAAAGGGTGTGCATAGCCCTGATTGGTTAAGAGCTCAAATAAGGAAACTCCTTACATGAAATTGCAAGTGTACCACTATTCAACTAACAATATAAGTATCAAAGTTAAATACATATATATATATCTTTTAACAGATATTACACACAATATATTCTGTGTTACACATATATACCAGCAACATCGTAAGAACCTGAAAAATGACAACATTAAATAGATGAAGAAATAGAACCCATGAAACATATGCAAATGTTACATTTATAACACTTGTGAGCTAAAGGTGTCTATATCTATGCCTGCATGCACATCAGACACAAGACTGAACTTGATACACAGTTGTAAATTGAAATGCATACAAACATGCCTACATGCATTTAATGGAAAGACACATAGATATCAGCAAAACATTAGCAAATGCTGATATTATCAATACCTTAAATGTAAAACTATATATATTCAACACATATGAGAAACAGGGGTAGCCCAAATATTGTTATGAAAATACACCTCATATAAAAGTAAACCAGAATTTGTACCTGCAGATGTATATAAATGTACACCAGTATAGATAAATACCAAGCGCAAGACCTGCACTTGCTACACACATATGAATTAAATGTCATGCATGTGTACATACATATACAGCTCAGCTATTCCCAATAATTGATCAAATCATACTCAGCATTTAGTCCAAAAGGGACTTTAGTGGAAAGTTTAAATATCCACAGCATTTCACGTTTCTCAAGAAGTTTTTGTCTATCCCCACCTCTTTTAGGATGCGGTATGAAATCAATAGCTTGCCATCTAAAGGAGGAGGCCTCCTTATTATGTTTAATACAAAAATGTTGGACTATAGGTGAGGATGACTTCCCTACTCTAATTGTGGATAGATGTTCCCTTATCCGAGATCTTATGTCTCGTGTCGTAAGTCCAACGTATTGGACATTACACAAAATGCAAGTAATGAGATAGATGACATACTGGGAAGTACAATTTAAACAATAGTTAATATCAAATGTGCGTTGGGTGACTGTAGATGTAAATGTGTTTGATATAGTGACATAG
Organism: Bombina bombina; assembly: GCF_027579735.1. Lineage (NCBI taxonomy): Eukaryota > Metazoa > Chordata > Amphibia > Anura > Bombinatoridae > Bombina > Bombina bombina. The sequence continues at coordinate 1,054,951,332 of NC_069499.1, read as the reverse complement.
TCGCATGGTTTGCATCTGCTATTCCCACATCTAAACATGCCTTTAGATGTTAGCCATGAACTCAATGTGGCTCGAGGACTGTTTAAAACCGTGGGTGATAGGTAATTGCCCAATGTTTTGTTGCGGCGATAAGAACATCTTATACCTTCAGCCACACAGGTAATGAGTCTGTCATCTGCCACAAGGAGTTTGAAATGTTTCTTCACAATGTCACATATTGCCTCATACTCAGTACTTTAATCGGTTACAAAGGTAACCTTGTTAGACATCTGTTTCTTAAAGTTGTTCTTTTTTCTCTCTTTTAGCATAGATTTTCGATCCATACCCTGAACTTCACTCGCAGCCCTATTTATCACTTTTTTAGGGTAACCTCTACTACCCAAACGGTCAAATAAGTCTCCTTTGTGTTGTGAGAAACTTTCTTCTGTTGAGCAGTTTCGTTTTGCCCTGATTAACTGTCCCTTGGCTATGGAGTACATGACATTTTTGGGGTGGCAACTCTTTGCGTGTAAAACTGAGTTGCCCGATATGGGCTTCCTATAAATACACGTATCTATCCTGCCTGAGGAGTTACCCTTTAAGGAAATGTCTAGAAAGTTGATAGTATCATTATGTGACTCTGACGTGAATTTTAAATTCAGATTGTTTTGATTGATGTAATCAAGAAATTTCATTTTGTCTTCAGTGTTACCGCTCCAAATAAGGAGAAGATCATCGATAAAACGACCGTAGTAAATGATATTGAGTCTGAAGGGGTTCCGATCACCATAGATGTGGGACAGCTCCCACCAACCCATATACAGGTTGGCATAGGAGGGGGCAAATTTAGCCCCCATAGCTGTCCCACATCTCTGGAGATAGAAAACCCCCTCAAACTCAAAATAGATGTGACATAGAAGAAATTCCGTCACTTCAATTACATACCTTTTGAAATCAGTGTCTAAGTTAGAATAGTGTGTCAGAATACAATTGAGAGCCTCAAGGCCACGTTCATGGGGTATGGACAAATATAAAGCGGTGACATCAACTGTCAACCAACTGAAAGTGGGATCCCATGTCAGATCATCCATTACTCTCAGGACATGTTTAGTGTCCTATAAAAAACTGGGTAAAGCCTGAACCAAAGGACATAAAATGGCATCTAGCCATTCTGATATACGCTCAAAAAGAGATCCGATCCCACTAACAATTGGTCGACCAACAACGTTAATCAGGGACTTATGCACCTTCGGGAGATGGTGGAACACAGGAGTTACAGGAAACTCAACATACAAATATTCAAAGGTGTTCTTATCAAGAAAACCTTGTTCCATCCCATTGTCCAGAAGGTGCATAAGTTCAACCTGAAAACGTTTGGTGGGATTTGTGGAAAGAGTGGTGTATTGTGTGTGGTCATTAAGTTGGCGTAGTGCTTCATTTTTGTAGTCCACAGTATCCATAACCACAACAGAGCCCCCCTTATCCGCATTGCGGATCACAATCTGTTCATTATCCTGCAAATCCTTTAGAGCCTTCCTTTCTGAAATAGACAGATTATCAGGAAGTTTCTTTTTATATAGGGCTAGATCTTTTAGATCTTTTTCTACCCTATTATAGAATTTTTCTATAAGGGGGCCTCTGCTGTGGATAGGATAGAATGTGGATGCCTTTTTGAAACCCACAAATTTATTTACAGTATGTTGCTCACTCATATCTGTTAGGTTTTCCCTGGCCATTGCATCCAGAGCAATTATATCACAAGTTTCAGAAAATGACAGATCATTGTTCAAATTTACTCTGGTTATGTCATGGCCAGGTTCTCCCACAGGGATGGGTACGGTATCCTGATTACTGTTGAAGAAATGTTTTTTCAGTGTAATATTGCGGACTAAGCGATTTACATCCAACATGGTTTTGTACAAATCAAAACCAGTTGAAGGCACAAAACCTAAGTCGAGGCTCAAAAGTTTAATCTGTGAATCACTTAACAATGTATTAGACAAATTGATTACACTGAGGGTGCATACTTGTTGGTTCCCTTGGTTCTCCTCTGTGGATAACGGTTCTGTGTATTCTGTGTATTCCCTCCTCCCTTGGGATTCATTGGGGCTACTGAAAAAACCTGTTCTAATTGGGTGTTGCTACAATGAGAATTCGTAGCTTGTATCTCACTTGACTCAATGCTGTTATGTGTTGTCGGTATATATTTATTCTTGTTTTTATCCTTAGATTTTACAAAGGGTGCAGCTGCACCACTATTTGCTTGCATCCCATGTGTAACAGTGTTTTTCAAGATACCTGGTCTTGTTTCACTACAGATATCGGTGTCAGAGACATATCTGTCTTCACCAGAGTCAACATAACTGTCTGAAAATGTAACTCTCTGGCTACTATTGGATCTATGATTTCTGTTGCGTGACCTACCCCTACTCCTGTTTCTGTTGTGTTGTCTACGAGTGTTGAATCTATGTGTCTTATTCCATACATGAATGGTGTTGGTGTCATAATCAGCTTTATCACGCAGGTATTTGACATGCTTAGTACTCATAACAGTTGATTTTACATTTGCTACAGATTTCTTTAAAACATCATCAAATCTGGGATAATCAATTTCATGTTTACGTGTATTTAGCTCTACTTGAATAATATTAATGTTATCTCTAGTTTCATTTAACAATTTGTTTTTATGGGACACCAACAAAATCATTAATCTGACTGAGCATTCATCAAGTATAGTGTTCCGGTTAACCACTCAGCTAAGGTCTGGGTGCAAGAACCATAGGGAAAATTACAAAACAAATTAATACAACACACAGAGAAAACCCAGCACTCACTTACAAGCTCTCAGCTAAGATTTAAAAGCAAAAATGGAAAGGTTAGTCACCGCATCTGGCCAAATGGGACAAGCTCAGGCACCACGTAAAGATCCTTTCCAATACCTGAGACCCTAAAACAGCCACACAATGCAAGCTTTCAAATCCCTGTCTGGGGTTAACTGCTTGTGGCTCTGGGGAGAGCACAGCTTCCTGTGAGTGCCAGTGGCACCCAGGGCTGAGCATGTTGCAGGGTCATGGGATGTGTACCCGGTCCGGTATGAGAGTGCAGTTCCCTTCCGTGTTTTGTATATGTCTAGGGTGGTTACATATTCCTGTGCACCCTTCCCTTGTTTTCAGTTTGTTTGGATTTGAAAGCTTGCATTGTGTGGCTGTTTTAGGGTCTCAGGTATTGGAAAGGACCTTGACGTGGTGCCTGAGCTTGTCCCATTTGGCCAGATGCGGTGACTAACCTTTCCATTTTTGCTTTTAAATCTTAGCTGAGAGCTTGTAAGTGAGTGCTGGGTTTTCTCTGTGTGTTATATATATATATATATATATATATATATATATATATATATATATATATATATATATATATACACACACACACACACACACATACATGTCTTTGTGTTTATATCTGTATATATGTATGTATATTAAAATATGAATACATAAATACACTCCATGCCGGACTTGAAATGTCTATACTAACTAGGGGGCAGTGGTATGCTATTTGGTATAGGTAGGGACTTATGAAATAGATTGCTGGGCAGGCAGCAAAGGATCAAATTAAAAAATACACAAGCCAAGGTTCTAATACAGGTTATGAAAAGCACAAAGAACACTAGGTTTCAGACACAGACACTCTGACAACTGAGCAAAAACCTGATTACCTTTTATAGCCTAGGACTCCCAGAATCCTCCAAGCTATAGTCTGTAGTGTGGGGTGGTTATATCTTTTGAATCTCCAACTTCCTGCATCATATGATGTCACTTACTGGAGGAGATGCAGGGTACGAAAGAAGCCCACACACGCACAAACTGAGGATATCAACAGATGTCTCCCTGTTATGGTGGCACAGGTAATTTTGACAGATATCCACCCCAAGGAGCATCCTTTAAGGCATTTAGGAGCAGGATAATCAGGGTGATTTTGGTGAATGATCATCAGGCCCAAGCCCCTTCCAGGGGACCAAATATTCCAAACTTCCTTTTACAAAACCTAGAGTCCATGATCTCATAAACTTCATATTCCAGATTCACATCAACCAAAACAGGTGCCAGAGGAGAGGTGGTCTGAGAAAAAAATGGGTCTGGGAGGGCAGTTTTCACCAAAGATTTGAGAAATACATGGTGGATCCTTTACTGCAGAGGAAACTTGAGACAGACCACCAACGGGCGGATGACTTTCTCAATCAAAAATGGACCAATGAAGCATGGTCCCAACAATTTTGTAGTACATGAAAAATTGAGATGAACTGTAGAAAGCCATACGGAGTCTACTACTTTATATCTGGGAGCAGGAACTCTACGTCAATCTGCATATACTTTAAATCTTCTTTGTGCTTGGAGTAGAAGTTTACATAGGCCTAGATTTAGAGTTCGGCGGTAGCCGTCAAAACCAGCGTTAGAGGCTCCTAACGCTGGTTTTGGCCGCCCGCTGGTATTTGGAGTCAGTGATTAAAGGGTCTAACGCTCACTTTTCAGCCGCGACTTTTCCATACCGCAGATCCCCCTACGCCATTTGCGTAGCCTATCTTTTCAATGGGATCTTTCTAACGCTGGTATTTAGAGTCGTTTCTGCAGTGAGCGTTAGAGCTCTAACGACAAGATTCCAGCCGCCTGAAAATAGCAGGAGTTAAGAGCTTTCTGGCTAACGCCGGTTTATAAAGCTCTTAACTACTGTACCCTAAAGTACACTAACACCCATAAACTACCTATGTACCCCTAAACCGAGGTCCCCCCACATCGCCGCCACTCGATTAAAAATTTTAACCCCTAATCTTCCGACCGCCACCTACGTTATACTTATGTACCCCTAATCTGCTGCCCCTAACCCCGCCGACCCCTATATTACATTTATTAACCCCTAATCTGCCCCCCACAACATCGCCGCCAGCTACTTAAAATAATTAACCCCTAATCTTCCGACCGCAAAGCGCCGCCACCTACGTTATCCCTATGTACCCCTAATCTGCTACCCCTAACACCGCCGACCCCTATATTATATTTATTATCCCCTAATCTGCCCCCCTCAACGTCGCCGACACCTGCCTACACTTATTAACCCCTAATCTGCCGAGCGGACCGCACCGCTACTATAATAAAGTTATTAACCCCTAACCCGCCTCACTAACCCTATCATAAATAGTATTAACCCCTAATCTGCCCTCCCTAACATCGCCGACACCTAACTTCAATTATTAACCCCTAATCTTCCGATCGGAGCTCACCGCTATTCTAATAAATGTATTAACCCCTAAAGCTAAGTCTAACCCTAACACTAACACCCCCCTAACTTAAATATAATTTTAATCTAACGAAATAAATTAACTCTTATTAAATAAATTAATCCTATTTAAAGCTAAATACTTACCTGTAAAATAAATCCTAATATAGCTACAATATAAATTATAATTATATTATAGCTATTTTAGGATTAATATTTATTTTACAGGCAACTTGGTATTTATTTTAACCAGGTACAATAGCTATTAAATAGTTAAGAACTATTTAATAGCTACCTAGTTAAAATAATAACAAATTTCCCTGTAAAATAAATCCTAACCTAAGATATAATTAAACCTAACACTACCCTATCAATAAAATAATTAAATAAACTACCTACAATTACCTACAATTAACCTAACACTACACTATCAATAAATTAAATAAACACAATTGCTACAAATAAATACAATTAAATAAACTAGCTAAAGTACAAAAAATAAAAAAGAACTAAGTTACAGAAAATAAAAAAATATTTACAAACATAAGAAAAATATTACAACAATTTTAAACTAATTACACCTACTCTAAGCCCCCTAATAAAATAACAAAGCCCCCCAAAATAATAAATTCCCTACCCTATTCTAAATTAAAAAAGTTACAAGCTCTTTTACCTTACCAGCCCTGAACAGGGCCCTTTGCAGGGCATGCCCCAAGAAGTTCAGCTCTTTTGCCTGTTAAAAAAAACATACAATACCCCCCCCCCAACATTACAACCCACCACCCACATACCCCTAATCTAACCCAAACCCCCCTTAAATAAACCTAACACTAATCCCCTGAAGATCTTCCTACCTTGTCTTCACCATCCAGGTATCACCGATCCGTCCTGGCTCCAAGATCTTCATCCAACCCAAGCGGGGGTTGGCGATCCATAATCCGGTGCTGAAGAGGTCCAGAAGAGGCTCCAAAGTCTTCATCCTATCCGGCAAGAAGAGGACATCCGGACCGGCAAACATCTTCTCCAAGCCGCATCTTCTATCTTCTTCCATCCGGTGCGGAGCGGGTCCATCTTGAAGCAGGCGACGCGGATCCATCCTCTTCTTCCGATGTCTCCCGACTAATGACGGTTCCTTTAAGGGACGTCATCCAAGATGGCGTCCCTCGAATTCCGATTGGCTGATAGGATTCTATATTTCTGTAACTTAGTTCTTTTTTATTTTTTGTACTTTAGCTAGTTTATTTAATTGTATTTATTTGTAGCAATTGTATTTAATTTATTTATTGATAGTGTAGTGTTAGGTTAATTGTAGGTAATTGTAGGTATTTAGCTTTAAATAGGATTAATTTATTTAATAAGAGTTAATTTATTTCGTTATATGTAAATTATATTTAAGTTAGGGGGGTGTTAGTGTTAGGGTTAGACTTAGCTTTAGGGGTTAATACATTTATTAGAATAGCGGTGAGCTCCGATCGGAAGATTAGGGGTTAATAATTGAAGGTAGGTGTCGGCGATGTTAGGGAGGGCAGATTAGGGGTTAATACTATTTATGATAGGGTTAGTGAGACGGATTAGGGGTTAATAACTTTATTATAGTAGCGCTCAGGTCCGCTCGGCAGATTAGGGGTTAATAAGTGTAGGCAGGTGTCGGCGACGTTGTGGGGGGCAGATTAGGGGTTAATAAATATAACATAGGGGTCGGCGATGTTAGGGCAGCAGATTAGGGGTACATAGGGATAACGTAGGTTGCGGCGGTTTACGGAGCGGAAGATTAGGGGTTAAAACTGTAATGCAGGGGTCAGCGATAGCGGGGGCGGCAGATTAGGGGTTAATAAGTGTAAGGTTAGGGGTGTTTAGACTTGGGGTTCATGTTAGGGTGTTAGGTGCAGACGTAGGAAGTGTTTCCCCATAGGAAACAATGGGGCTGCGTTAGGAGCTGAACGCTGCTTTTTTGCAGGTGTTAGGTTTTTTTTCAGCTCAAACAGTCCCATTGTTTCCTATGGGAGAATCGTGCACGAGCACGTTTTTGAGGCTGGCCGCGTCCGTAAGCAACTCTGGTATCGAGAGTTGCATTTGCGGTAAAAATGCCCTACGCTCCTTTTTTGGAGCCTAACGCAGCATTTGTTTTAACTCTCGATACCAGAGTTAAATTTATGGTGCGGCCAGAAAAAAGCCCGCGGAGCGTTAACAGCCCTTTTACCGCCGAACTCTAAATCTAGGCCATAGTTTCTGAAAGGCGTAGATTGTACTAGAACCCATTTGGGTTGCTTCAGGTACTGACACTACAATCTTCAAACTAGGCAATAATGTTGAGGTGATAGCCACAATTAGCATAAAAGGGAGAACTCAATATATTGTTGAAGTTGGTTGTTTTATGAAAATTAAGCTATGGGCAGATATTGAGCCCAATTATCTTAATGGTGTCTAGTATAAAATCTCAGGTAATGTTCTAGGATCTGGTTGACTTTTTCTGTCTGACCATTGGTGTGGGAATGAAAAGATGTAAACAATGCACATGATATGTGTATGCTCCAGAAGAATGCAGTCCAAAAACACGAGGTATACTGCGACCCCCGTCTGAAACAATGGGTTCAGGTAAACCATGGAGCAGAAAAATCTCTTAAATGAACAGAGATACTGTACAGGATGCAGAAGGGAGACCTTTTGTAGAAATAAAATGAGCTATCTTAGTGTATCAGTCCACAATCACAAAAATAGCATACATATACAGTGGCATGAAAAAGTATGTGAATCCTTTAGAAATTACTACATTTATGTATAAATGTGTCTTAATACATTACATTAATAAACAAACACAATATTTTTTAAGCAGTAACACAAAAATTATTTTATTGTTCTAGTACAGTACAGTAGTAGATGCTTTATATGTGAGATGGTAAGAAAGTGTGTTTTTGTCTGTTACTCACTTTTACAGTACTCGTAGGTATTTCTCTCTTAAGTTGCACCAAACGTGGGTGTGTTCTGTGTATTCTGTTGGTATAAGGGATTACTCCTGAAAGACCTCTTCGAGAGCAGGTAGATGCTTTTGGGTCCGTAACCTTATTTGTGTGTGGTTTCTTCTTTTTAGATTGGTGTTAGCAGGCAAAATCCTTAGCGTAGTGAAGGTCTGCTGTGAAACCGTTTGGCAAAAATTCTCCTGGCGGTTAGTGACCGCGTTTGTGGGTGGTGGTTTCTCTTAATGGGTGAGATGTGGCAAAAGGAAATCCCTTTGAAAGAGAGCCGTAGCTCATGATTGGTAGGAGTTTGGTCCTGTAGGTCCTCTTTAAGAACCGGTGAGTTCTTATGGATCCGTGACCAGGTTGGTGTTGCTTGAATTCCATTTAAGGTGGGTATCGGTTAAAGTCGTTTTTGGCGGTCAGTGACCACAATAAGAGAGAGCGGCGTCTGTTCCAGATCATGTAATGCAGAGTAGAAATCCCTCTGGTTTGGTAGTATTGAACTTGACCTTAAAGACTTGTTTCTTTAGTGAGCCTTCTCTTATTTGGGTGTCTGTCGGCAGAATGGGATGCCTTCCATGTTTCCTATTATCCGGTCTACCCGGTAAGACTTGGTAAAGCCAGGCTAAAGTGCCTGTAGCTGCGTGGACGTGTGCTCCTTCGTGTTAAAAGCTCCCAGAATGCAACACATTTCAGCCTCTCTGCCTTTCTCAAGCATTCCTGGCTATCTTAGTGAGTGTCTTTTAAAGCTGGTGTTTTTCAAATCCTCCTATTTTGATTGGTAAGACCAATTTGTAAAATGGATGTAATCCCTTTATATTCCAAAATACCATTATTAATATGTGAGATAATGAATCTGTATCTTGTTCATGATATGCCTATTTTGTATATTATAGCATTTTTTCTTTATGTACTGTTACATCCACCAATATAATTGACTCTATCCACAAAGAATCATACAAATCATACAAATTAGAACAATACTAATATGTACGTTCTCTGACCCAATCCAATTAAGGTCTTACCAATCAAAATAGGAGGATTCAAAAACACCAACTATAAAAGACACCCACTAAGGCCTAGATTTGGAGTTTGGCGGTAGAAGGGCTGTTAACGCTCAGCGGGCTTTTTTCTGGCCGCACCATAAATTTAACTCTGGTATCGAGAGTTCAAACAAATGCTGCGTTAGGCTCCAAAAAAGGAGCGTAGAGCATTTTTACAGCAAATGCAACTCTCGATACCAGAGTTGCTTACGGACGCGGCCAGCCTCAAAAACGTGCTCGTGCACGATTCTCCCATAGGAAACAATGGGGCTGTTTGAGCTGAAAAAAAACCTAACACCTGCAAAAAAGCAGCGTTCAGCTCCTAACGCAGCCCCATTGTTTCCTATGCGGAAACACTTCCTACGTCTGCACCTAACACTCTAACATGTACCCCGAGTCTAAACACCCCTACCCTTACACTTATTAACCTCTAATCTGTCGCCCCCGCTATCGCTGACCCCTGCATATTTTTTTTAACCCCTAATCAGCCAATCAGATTGAGCTCGCATTCTATTGGCTGTTCCGATCAGCCAATAGAATGCAAGCTCAATCTGATTGGCTGATTGGATCAGCCAATCGGATTGAACTTGATTCTGATTGGCTGATTCCATCAGCCAATCAGAAAATTCCTACCTTAATTCCGATTGGCTGATAGAATCCTATCAGCCAATCGGAATTCGAGGGACGCCATCTTGGATGACGTCCCTTAAAGGAACAGTCATTCGTCGTTCAGTCGTCGGGCCGGATGGATGTTCCGCGCTGGAGGTCTTCAGGATCCTGCCGCTTCGCTCCGGATGGAAGACCATAGAAGATGCCGCCTGGATGATGACTTCAATCAGATGGAAGATCCTCTTCTGCCCCGCTTGGATGAAGACTTTGACCGGATCATGGACCTCTTCAGCCCCCCGCTTGGGCTTGGATCAGGACATTGGAGGAGCTCTTCAGGACGGATCGGTGATACCTGGATGGTGAAGACAAGGTAGGAAGATCTTCAGGGGCTTAGTGTTAGGTTTATTTAAGGGGGGTTTGGCTTAGATTAGGGGTATGTGGGTGGTGGGTTGTAATGTTGGGGGGGGGGTATTGTATGTTTTTTTTTACAGGCAAAAGAGCTGAAATTCTTGGGGCATGCCCCGCAAAGGGCCCTGTTCAGGGCTGGTAAGGTAAAAGAGCTTTTAACTTTTTTAATTTAGAATAGGGTAGGGAATTTTTTATTTTGGGGGGCTTTGTTATTTTATTAGGGGGCTTAGAGTAGGTGTAATTATTTTAAAATTGTTGTAATATTTGTCTTATGTTTGTAAATATTTTTTTATTTTTTGTAACTTAATTCTTTTTTTTTTTTGTACTTTAGCTAGTTTATTTAATTGTATTTATTTGTAGGAATTGTGTTTAATTAATTTATTGATAGTGTAGTGTTAGGTTAATTGTAGGTAATTGTAGGTAGTTTATTTAATTAGTTTATTGATAGTGTAGTGTTAGGTTTAATTATATCTTAGGTTAGGATTTATTTTACAGGTAAATTTGTTATTATTTTAACTAGGTAACTATTAAATAGCTATTGTATCTGGTTAAAATAATTACCAAGTTGCCTGTAAAATAAATATTAATCCTAAAATAGCTATAATATAATTATAATTTATATTGTAGCTATATTAGGATTTATTTTACAGGTAAGTATTTAGCTTTAAATAGGAATAATTTATTTAATAAGAGTTAATTTATTTCGTTAGATTTAAATTATATTTAATTTAGGGGGGTGTTAGTGTTAGGGTTAGACTTAGCTTTAGGGGTTAATACATTTATTTTAGTAGCGATGAGCTCCGGTCGTCAGATTAGGGGTTAATAATTGAAGGTAGGTGTCGGCGATGTTAGGGAGGGCAGATTAGGGGTTAATACTATTTATGATAGGGTTAGTGAGGCGGATTAGGGGTTAATAACTTTATTATAGTAGCGCTCAGGTCCGCTCGGCAGATTAGGGGTTAATAAGTGTAGGCAGGTGTCGGCGACTATGAGGGGGGCAGATTAGGGGTTAATAAATATAATATAGGGGTCGGCGGTGTTAGGGGCAGCAGATTAGGGGTACATAGGGATAATATAGGTGGCGGCGCTTTGCGGTCGGAAGATTAGGGGTTAATTATTTTAAGTAGCTGGCGGCGACGTTGTGGGGGGCAGGTTAGGGGTTAATAAATGTAATACAGGGGTCGGCGGGGTTAGGGGCAGCAGATTAGGGGTACATAAGTATAACGTAGGTGGCGGTCGGCAGATTAGGGGTTAAAAAATTTTAATCGAGTGTCGGCGATGTGGGGCGAGCTCGGTTTAGGGGTACATAGGTAGTTTATGGGTGTTAGTGTACTTTAGGGTACAGTAGTTAAGAGCTTTATGAACCGGCGTTAGCCCAGAAAGCTCTTAACTCCTGCTATTTTCAGGCGGCTGGAGTTTTGTCGTTAGAGCTCTAACGCTCACTTCAGCCAAGACTCTAAATACCGGCGTTAGAAAGATCCCATTGAAAAGATAGGATACGCAATTGACGTAAGGGGATCTGCGGTATGGAAAAGTCGCGGCTGAAAAGTGAGCGTTAGACCCTTTAATCACTGACTCCAAATACCAGCGGGCGGCCAAAACCAGCGTTAGGAGCCTCTAACGCTGGTTTTCACGGCTACCGCCGAACTCTAAATCTAGGCCTATGATAGCCAGGAATGCTTGAGAAAGGCAGAGAGGCTGAAACGCATTGCATTCTGGGAACTTTTAACACAACGAAGCACACATCCAATACAGCTACAGGCACTTTAGCCTGACTTTACCAAGTCTTACCAGGTAGACCCGATAATAGGAAACACGGAGGGCATCCCAGCTGCCGACAGACACCCAAATAAGAGAAGGCTCATAAAAGAAACAAGTCTTTTAAACTACCAAACCAGAGGGATTTCTACTCTGCTTTACCTGATCTGGAACAGACACCGCTCTCTCTTATTGTGGTCACTGACTGCTAAAAACAACTTTGCTACAGACCTCCTAAACAGAGTATATTATACTTAACCAATATTCACTTTAAAGGGAATTCAAGCAGCACCGACCTGGTCACGAACCCATAAGAACTTACCGGTTTTTAAAGAGGACCTACAGGACGAAACTCCTACCAATCGTGAGCTACAGCTCTCATTCAGAGGGATTTCCTTTTGCCGCATCTCACCCATTAAGAGAAACCACGGCTCACAAACGCGGTCACTGACCGCTAGGAGAATTTTCTCCAAACGGTTCCACAGCAGACCTTCACTAGGCTAAGGATTTTACCTGCTAACACCAATCTAAAAAGAAGAAACCACACACAAATAAGGTTACGGACCAAAAAGCATCTACCCACTCTCGAAGAGGTCTTTCAGGAGTAATTCCTTATACCAACAGAATACACAGAACACACCCACGTTTGGTGCAACTTAATATAGAAATACTTACGAGTATGGTAAAAGTGAGTAACAGACAAAAACACACTTTTTTACCATCTCAAATATAAAGCATCCACCCTGCCAGTTTCTCATTCAGAGACTATATGCTCTACTACGACATTTGAATATAATTATTAGCATCACCATAATTAATTAATTTATTTGCTATTCTACCTTGTCTTGTATACTTTATCACATCGCTTTATTCTACATTTTAATGATATATGTTGGATACCACACTTTGCTTGATATTTTTGATTGTTACATTTTGATTGTTTTTACCACTGACCACTACATTTTGATTGTCATATCATTGTTTTATCATTGGATACTATATCTCACATCTAAACTCATTTATTGTGCCTGACATGCTATAGTTTTAAAAGTTAAAAGTCAATTTTTATCTGTGCACAGTTATTTCATATCTGTAAAGGTACTTCGGAATGGCCATATCCGCTACTTAAATTGCTTTTATAATTTTATGTTTCCAATTTTATATTTCCTATTTTACCTATGTGTTTATACCAATAAATTACGTTTTTGATTTTCACTATTTGAGTTGCACCTAGTTGAATTTCATTCATTGTATAGAACACTCTCAATTACACTTAGATATTTTTTTATATTAGGGGTATTTTGGAATAGCTTCGTTAGCGCTCCCTTATTCATCCTTCTCCAATTGTTATATTGTTTAATAGGTTATTCTAACTGGGTCAGTTAGGATTGTTACATGTTTACTTAGTGCTTTAAAAGAGCTAGGCTTTTATTTGTAGTTGTTTTTTTAAAATCACCTGTGAATGTGATTTAAAGCAAATTGTGGCATGTGCTTATTTTTGGAATAAAAACTGTGATTGCTGCATCACAATATGGTGAGGAGTCAGGGTACAACGCTAAATGGTCTGTCAGTATAAAAGTTTTCTGAAAAAACTGCTTATAGAAATCTTTGCTGTTAAGTTGTCAGACATTTGCATTAAAGATGGAAGAGCTGGTAAAGGCCTTGGTGCAGTTTACAGGTGTCTAATTGTTTGGTTGCTGCACAGGTTAGCAGTATAATGGAAGCTCAGTGGGAAGACAGAGCTGCACTAACAAATGTTCTGCAACACGTATTTCTGTTATCTGCAGTTACACAAACTATGGAAAAAGAACGGAACATTAAAATAAATGACTTTATGAATAAGATGACAGAGGTGAATGATGTTGAGGCCTACCTCATAATCTTTGAGAGGATTGCTGCTAGAGAAAATTGGCCACAGGAGCAGTGGGCAGGGCTGCTAGCCCCATGTCTTATTGGAGAAGCCCAGAAAGCCTATGAGGATTTGTCCCACAGCCAGTCCCAGGATTATAGCAGGCTAAAATATGAAATCATTACCCGCCCGGGAGTCACACCAGCAATTTGTGCTCAAAGGTTCAATAAATGGACTTATGATGTGGGAAAGGCCCCAAGGGTGCAGATGTATGACTTGTTGAGACTTGCAGATAAATGGTTACTCAGCTACAAAAGTTGTGGAGATAGTTGTGATGGATCACTATTTCAGGAGTCTGCCAACAGGACTTCAGCAGTGGGGAACCAAAAGGCCAAGAAGGAATAATTTGCTTAGCTGAATGATATTTAACTGCTAAGGAACTGAACAGTATTGATCATCAACCAAATTTAACAGGACAAATGAAAGAACTGGACGAAATGGATCAAGTTTGGGACATGGTTAAAATGGCTAGCCAGATTTTCACCCCATAGACAAGGAAAATAAGATGTTACAAATGTAAGGAACTTGGAAATTTTGCACGGAACTATCCACAGATTTAAGAACCCATGGAATGCAATATGGGAACCAGGTACAGACATAATACTGTACCGACTTGCACTAAACTGTCTGGGGTAACTAATGCTATTTTTAAGGACCATTTAAAAACTGAGCGGGTTGAAGTTAAGAGTGTGCAAACACTCCTTGATTCTGGAAGTGAGGTTACTTTGGTAAAAAGTATTTTGCTTAAACCTGAAATATTAGATACAGTGCAATTCATTGATATTGTATGTGTACATGGTGACACTCACTCATACTCTACAGATGTAGAAGTTGTTACAGATTTTGGAATGGTTAAATGTTGTGATGGGGCAGCCCAATGATATGGTTATAGGAAGAGACTTCCCCTAATTTCACCAAATATGGGAAAAGTCTCTAGAAAGTCTGAAGATACTGGAAATAGATCAAATGTTCCCTTTCTCTAATGTTGATTTTGAGTCAGACAGTGAAAATGAGTTACCGCTAGTATGTATAGTTAATGAGGCTGAACCCCTAAAAATGATGCTCCTATAAAAGACCTACCATTTCAGGATCTGGAAATAAGTCCTGGTAATTTTCATACTGCCCATTGAGAATTTGCAAGTTTAACATCTGCAAGGAAAAATGTAATGATCATTAGTGATGTCGCGAATTGTTTGCCGGCGAATAGTTCCCGGCGAATATAGCTTGTTCGTGTTCGCCACGGCGGGCGAACATATGCGATGTTTGATCCGCCCCCTATTCATCATCATTGAGTAAACTTTGACCCTGTATCTCACAGTCTGCAGACACATTCCAGCCAATCAGCAGCAGACACTCCCTCCCAGTTCCTGGACAGCAGCCATTTTAGATTCATTCAGAAGCTGCTTTCTTAGTGAGAGGAGGGACAGTGTAGCTGCTGCTGATTTAATAGGGAAATTGAAAGCTAGGCTAGAGTATTCAGTGTCCACTACAGTCCTGAAGGACTCATCTGATCTCTGCTGTAAGGACAGCACCCCAAAAAGCCCTTTTTAGGGCTGCTTTTTTTTTCTTCCTGTGTAATCTAATTGCAGTTGCTTGCCTGCCAGAATGTGTGTCAGGCTCACAGCGTATATTGTGCCCACTTGCCAAGTGCCACCATTCCTATCTGGTGTAACAGTAGTGTAAATAATTAAAAAAAAAAACTTTTTTGACTGTGAAACATGTCTGCTACTGTAATCTAATTGCAGTCCCATGCCTGCTAGCGTGTATGCCAGGCCCACTTGCCCAGTGCCACCACTCATATCTGGTGTAACAGTAGTGTAAATAATTTAAAAAAAAAACTTTTTTGACTGTGAAACATCAGTCTGCTAGTGTAATCTAATTGCAGTTGCCTGCCTGCTAGCATGTGTGCCAGCCAGGCCCACTTGCCCAGTGCCACCACTCATATCTGGTGTAACAGTAGTGTAAATAATTAAAAAAAAAAAAAAACTTTTTTGACTGTGATACATCAGTCTGCTAGTGTAATCTAATTGCAGTTGCCTGCCTGCCAGCGTGTATGCCAGGCCCACTTGCCCAGTGCCACCACTCATATCTGGTGTAACGGTAGTGTAAATAATTAAAAAACAAACAAACTTTTTTGACTGTGAAACATCAGTCTGCTAGTGTATTCTAATTGCAGTTGCCTGCCTGCTAGCGTGTGTGCCAGCCAAGCCCACTTGCCCAGTGCCACCACTCATATCTGGTGTAACAGTAGCGTAAATAATTTAAAAAAAAATCTTTTTTTGACTGTTAAACATCAGTCTGCTAGTGTAATCTAATTGCAGTTGCCTGCCTGCCAGCGTGTGTGCCAGACCCAGTAGCCCAGTGCCACCATTCATATCTGGTGTAACAGTAGTCTAAATAATTAAAAAAAAATGTTTTGACTGTGAAACATCAGTCTGCTAGTGTAATCTAATTTCAGTTGCCTGCCTGCTAGCGTGTGTGCCAGCCAGGGCCACTTGCCCAGTGCCACCACTCATATCTGTTGTAACAGTAGTGTAAATAATTTAAAAAAAAAACTTTTTTGACTGTGAAACATCAGTCTGCTAGTGTAATCTAATTGCAGTTGCCTGCCTGCCAGCGTGTGTGCCAGGCCCACTTGCCCAGTGCCACCACTAATATCTGGTGTAACAGTAGTGTAAATAATTAAAAAAAAAAATTTGACTGTGAAACATCAGTCTGCTAGTGTAATCTAATTGCAGTTGCCTGCCTGCTAGCGTGTGTGCCAGCCAGGCCCACTTGCCCAGTGCCACCACTCATATCTGGTGTAACAGTAGTGTAAATAATTTAAAAAAAACAACTTTTTTGACTGAGAAACATCAGTCTGCTAGTGTAATGTAATTGCAGTTGCCTGCCTGCCAGTTTGTGTGCCAGGCCCACTTGCCCAGTGCCACCACTCATATCTGGTGTAACAGTAGTGTAAATAATTTTAAAAGAAAAACTTTTTTGACTGTGAAACATCAGTCTTCTAGTGTAATCTAATTGCAGTTGCCTGCCTGCCAGCGTGTGTGCCAGGCCCACTTGCCCAGTGCCACCACTCATATCTGGTGTAACAGTAGTGTAAATAATTTAAAAAAAAAATGTTTTGACTGTGAAACATCAGTCTGCTAGTGTAATCTAATTACAGTTGCCTGCCTGCTAGGGTGTGTGCCAGGCCCACTTGCCCAGTTCCACCATTCCTATCTGGTGTAACAGTAGTGTAAATAATTAAAAAAAAATGTTTTGACTGTGAAACATCAGTCTGCTAGTGTAATTCTAATTGCAGTTGCCTGCCTGCCAACGTGTGTGCCCGGTCGACTTGCCCAGTGCCACCACTCATATCTGGTGTAACAGTAGTGTAAATAATTTGAAAAAATAAAACTTTTTTGACTGTGAAACATCAGTCTGCTAGTGTAATCTAATTGCAGTTGCCTGCCTGCTAGCGTGTGTGCCAGGCCACTTGCCCAGTGCCACCACTCATATCTGGTGTAACAGTAGTGTAAATAATAAAAAAAAAAATTTGACTGTGAAACATCAGTCTGCTAGTGTAATCTAATTGCAGTTGCCTGCCAGTGTGTGTGCCAGGCCTACTTGCCCAGTGCCACCACTCATATCTGGTGTAACAGTAGTGTAAATAATTTAAAAAAAAACTTTTTTGACTGTGAAACATCAGTCTGCTTGTGTAATCTAATTGCAGTAGCCTGCTTGCCAGCATGTGTGCCAGGCTCACAGCGTATACTGTGCCCACCTACCAAGTGGCACCACTCATATTTTGTTTAATAGTAGTGTAAGTGTACATTTAAAAAAATAAAAACTTTTTGGACTGTCAAACATCAGTCTGCTTTTTTATGTCAGGCTCACAGCATATACTGTGCCTACTTGCCCAGCGCCACCACTCATATCTTGTTTAATAGTAGTGTAAGTGTACATTTAAAAACAAAAAAAAATTTTTTGGACTGTGAAACACCAGTCTGCTTTTTTGTGTCAGGCTCACAGTGTATACTGTGCCCACTTGCCCAGTGTCACCACTCATATCTTGTTTAATAGTAGTGTAAGTGTACATTTAAAAAAAAATGACAGGCAGAGGCAGGCCACCCCGCAGGTGCCGTCGTGGTGCTGTGATTCCCTTTGGCCATAGAATAATGCCCAGTGTTCAGAGGCCACATCCCATGAACTCGAAAAGTTCTGAGGAGGACATAGTTGACTTTTTAACACAGGATACCCAATCTTCTATAGCTTCCGCTCCAAACCTTGACGCACCATCCTCCTCCAGCTTATCTTCGGGCACCTCTCAAGTTACCACCACTCGCCTGCCTGCCGCCACCACCAACACTAGCACCACAGCCGCTTCACTTGATCTGTCAGAGGAGTTTTTTTACACATCAATTGTAAGAAATGAGTGATGCGCAACCATCATTGACAGAGGATGTAGATAACAGTGATATGTCTCAGTCAGGCAGCATTACAGACATGGACGTACAGTGTGATGATGATGATGATGATGTTGTATCCGCTGCTGCTTCCTTTGTTGATTTGTCAGATACAAGTGAAGCAGTTGATGATGACGATGCGTCCTTTGATGTCACGTGGGTGCCCGCTAGAAGAGAAGTAGAACAGGGGGAAAGTTCAGATGGGGAGACAGAGAGGAGGAGGAGGAGACGAGTTGGAAGCAGGGGGAGGTCTTCGCAAGGAGCTAGTGGCCCAGTCATACAGCATGCATTGGCACCCGGAGTCAGCCAGACAGCACGCCAATCAACGCATGCTGTTACCACCATCAGAATGCCGTCATCGCAGAGCTCAGCAGTGTGGCATTTTTTTTGTGTGTCTGCCTATGACAACAGCGATGCCATTTGCAACCTGTGCCAAAAGAAACTGAGTCGTGGGAAGTGCAACACCCACCTAGGTACAACTGCTTTTCGAAGGCACATGATCGCACATCACAAACGCCGATGGGATCAACACATGAGTAGAAGCAGCACACAGACTCAAAGCCGTCATCCTCCTCCTGGTCCAGCATCTTCAGCCACGTCAACCACTGCTGTCCTCCTTGCCCCCTCTCAACCATCCGCCACTCCGTCTCTCTTCCGGAGCAGTTCCTGCTCATCTGCCCACAGTCAGGTGTCTGTCAAGGGCATGTTTGAGCATAAGAAGCCAATGTCACAAAGTCACCCCCTTGCCCGGCGTCTGACAGCTGGCTTGTCTGAACTCTTAGCCCGCCAGCTTTTACCATACAAGCTGGTGGAGTCTGAGGCGTTCAAAAAATTTGTAGCTATTGGGACACCGCAGTGGAAGGTACCCGGCTGAAATTTCTTTTCACAAAAGGCAATCCCCAACCTGTACTTGATTGTGCAAAAGAAAGTAATGGCATGTCTGGCACACAGTGTTGGGGCAAGGGTCCATATGACCACTGATAGCTGTTCTGCAAAGCATGGTCAGGGCAGGTATATCACCTACACTGCGCATTGGGTAAACCTGCTGACGGCTGCCAAGCATGAAATGTGTGGCTCTGCAGAGGAGGAGTTGGTGACACTGCCACGACTTGCAGGCAGGCCTGCTGCCACCTCCTCTACTCCTCCTACTCCATCCTCTTCCATAACCTCTTCCTCAGCTGAGTCCTCTTCTGCTGCTGCATCTTGCTCCATACCAACGGCACCCCCCAGCTCCCCAGGTACTATTCCACATCCCGGATACGGCAGTGTCACGCCGTCTTGGGTTGACTTGCCTGAAAGCAGAGAGTCACACCGGACCAGCACTTCTTTCAGCCCTGAACGCATAGGTGGATCAGTGGCTGACTCCGCACCAACTGGAGATTGGCAAAGTGGTTTCTGACAACGGAAGTAATTTGGTGGCGGTATTGAAATTGGGCAAGTTGACACATGTGCCGTGCATGGCACATGTGTGTAATCTGATCGTACAACGCTTTGTGCATAAGTACCCAGGCTTACAGGACGTCCTGAAGCAGGCCAGGAAGGTGTGTGGCCATTTGAGGCGTTCCTACACGGCCATGGCGCACTTTTCCGATATCCAGCGGCGAAACAACATGACAGTGAGGCGCTTGATTTGCGACAGCCCGAAACGTTGGAATTCAACACTCCTAATGTTCGACCACCTGCTCCAACAAGAAAAAGTCGTTAATGAGTATTTTTATGACCGGGGTGCTAGGACAGCCTCTGCAGAGCTGGGAATTTTTTTGCCATGTTACTGGATGCTCATGCGCAATGCCTGTAGGCTCATGCGTCCTTTTGAGGAGGTGACAAACCTAGTCAGTCGCACCAAAGGCACCATCAGCGACATCATACCATTTGTTTTCTTCCTGGAGCGTGCCCTGCGAAGAGTGCTGGATCAAGCCGTAGATGAGCTTGAAGAGGAAGAGTTGTGGTCACCATCACCACCAGAAACAGCCTTATCAGCATCGCTGGAAGAGGATTGTGAGGAAGAGGAGTCAGAGGAGGAATGTGGCTTTGAGGAGGAGGAGGAAGACCAACCACAACAGGCATCCCAGGGTGCTCGTTTTCACCTATCTGGTACCTGTGGTGTTGTACGTTGCTGGGGGGAAGAAGATACCTTCAGTGATATCACTGAGGATGGGGAACGGGACATGAGTAGCTCGGCATCCAACCTTGTGCAAATGGGGTCTTTCATGCTGTTGTGCCTGTTGAGGGACCCTCGTATAAAAAAGCTGAAGGAGAAAAGTGATGTCGTGAACTGTTCGCCGGAGAACAGTTCCCGGCGATCTTAGCTTCTTCACGTTCGCCGCAGCGGGTGAACATATGCGATGTTCGATCCGCCCCCTATTCGTCATCATTGAGGAAACTTTGACCCTGTATCTCACAGCCTGCAGACACATTTGAGCCAATCAGCAGCAGACACTCCCTCAAAGACCCTCCCAGCTCCTGGGCAGCAGCGATTTTAGATTCATTACGATCCTGCTTTCTTAGTGAGAGGAGGGTTACTGCTGCTGCTCGTGCTTTTTTTATAGGGAAATAGATAGCTAGGCTAGTGTATTTAGTGTCCACTACAGTCCTGAAGGACTCATCTAATCTCTGCTGTAAGGACAGTACCCCAAAAAGCCCTTTTTAGGGCTAGAACTTCAGCCCAAAAAGCCCTTTTTAGGGCTAGAACTTCAGTCGTTTTTTTATTTTATTTGTAATTTTATTTGCATTTGCCTGGCTGTCAGCCTGTGTGTGAGGCTCACAGCATATACTGTGATTAGTGCCACCACTGATATCTGATTAACATTAGTGTAAATTTAAAAAAAAAAACTTTTAAATCATTTTGCTAGTGTAATCTAATTTCATTTTCTATCAGGCCTGTGTGTCAGGCCCACATCATATACTGTGATTAATTGCTCTGTGCCACCACTGATATCTGGTGTAACATTAGTGTAAAATTAAAAAAAACAAAAAACTTTTACATCATTTTGCTAGTGTAATCTAATTTAATTTTCTATCAGGCCTGTGTGTCAGACTCACAGCATATACTGTGGTTAATTGCTCTGTGCCACCACTGATATCTGCTTAACAATCATTAGTGTAAATTTAAAATAAAAAACTTTTACATAATTTTGCTAGTGTAATCTAATTTCATTTTCTATCAGGCCTGTGTGTGTATCAGGCCCACATCATATACTGTGATAAATTGCTCTGTGCCACCAGTACCACTGATATCTGGTGTAACATTAGTGTAAAATTAAAAAAAAAAACTTTTAAATCATTTTGCTAGTGTAATCTAATTTCATTTTCTATCAGGCCTGTGTGTCAGGCTCACAGCATATACTGTGGTTAATTGCTCTGTGCCACCACTGATATCTGCTTAACATTAGTGTAAATTTAAAAAAAAAAAATTTTACATCATTTTGCTAGTGTAATCTAATTTCATTTTCTATCAGGCCTGTGTTTCAGGCCCACATCATATACTGTGATTAATTGCTCTCTGCCACCACTGATATCTGGTGTAACATTAGTGTAAAATTAAAAAAAAAAAATAATTTTACATCATTTTGCTAGTGTAATCTAATTTCATTTTCTATCAGGCCTGTGTGTCAGGCTTACAGCATATACTGTGGTTAATTGCTCTGTGCCACCACTGATATCTGCTTAACATTAGTGTAAATTTTTAAAAAAAAAACTTTTACATCATTTTGCTAGTATAATCTAATTTCATTTTCTATCAGGCCTGTGTGTCAGGCACACATCATATACTGTGATTAATTGCTCTGTGCCACCACTGATATCTGGTGTAACATTAGTGTAAAATTAAAAAAAAAAACTTTTACATCATTTTGCTAGTGTAATCTAATTTCATTTTCTATCAGGCCTGTGTGTCAGGCCCACATCATATACTGTGATTAGTTCTTCTGTGCCCCCACTGATATCTGGTTAATATTATTTTAAATTAAAAAAAAAACTTTTACATCATTTTGCTAGTGTAATCTAATTTAATTTTCCATCAGGCCTATGTGTCAGGCCCACATCATATACTGTGATTAATAGCTCTGTTTTCCACCACTTATATCTGGTGTAACATTAGTGTAAATTTTTTTTAAAAAAAACTTTTACATCAGTCCACTTCTAGTGTTATTTAATTTTAGTTGCCAGGCCAGCCTGGCTGCCACTAGTGCCAGCATATGTTGTGCCTCCTTCCATCCTCAGTGCCACCACTCCTATCTGGTGTAACATTAGTTTAAATTTTGTAAAAAAAAAATTTACATCAGTCTTCTAGTGTTATTTAATTTTAGTTGCCAGGCCAGCCTGTGTGTCAGGCTGCCAGCACATACTGTGCCTACTTCTATCCTCAGTGCCACCACTCCTATCTGTTGTAACATTAGTGTAACTTTTTTTTAAAAAAACCTTTTACATCAGTCTGCTAGTGTTATTTAATTGCAGTTGCCTGACTGCCAGCGTGTGTGCCAGGCCCACTTGCCAACTAGTGCCACCAATCATATTTGTTATAACAGTATTGTAAATATTTAAAATAAAAACTTTTTTGACTGTGAAACATCAGTCAGCTAGTGTAATCTAATTGCAGTTGCCTTCCTCCCAGCGTGTGTGCCAGGCCCACTTGCCAACTAGTGCCACCAATCATATTTGTTATAACAGTAGTGTAAATATTTAAAAAAATATATTTTTTGACTGTGAAACATCAGTCTGCTAGTGTAATCTTATTGAATTTGCCTTCAATGTATCTATCTATCAAATCTATCTATCTTGTGGTTGTGCAAATGGACTGTTTGCGGTTGTTACACCGGGAGTTTGGTCTGTCACTGTGAAGCGGGCATAACCCTTACACTACCTGATCGATACAACATCATACCTGATGTTTTAAAGCACGTTATTCCAAACAATTTAGGAATGTTAGGTGATTTAGGCCCTTTATGGGTTAAAACCAGACTCTGCATCAACTATGTAATTTTCTGTGGGAGTTTTGCCATGGATCCCCCTCCGGCATGCCACAGTCCAGGTGTTAGTCCCCTTGAAACAACTTTTCCATCACTATTGTGGCCAGAAAGAGTCCCTGTGGGTTTTAAAGTTCGCCTGCCTATTGAAGTCAATGGCGGTTCGCCCGGTTTGCCGGTTCGTGAACATTTGCGGAAGTTTGAGTCCGCCGTTCGCGAACCTAAATTTTTAGGTTCGCGACATCACTAATCTTAATTTCATTTTCTATCAGGCCTGTGTGTCAGGCTCACAGCATATACTGTGGTTAATTGCTCTGTGCCACCACTGATATCTGCTTAACATTAGTGTAAATTTAAAAAAAAAAAAATTTACATCATTTTGCTAGTGTAATCTAATTTAATTTTCTATCAGGCCTGTGTGTGTATCAGGCACACAGGATATACTGTGGTTAATTGCTCTGTGCCACCACTGATATCTGCTTAACATTATTGTAAATTTAAAAAAAAAAAACTTTTACATCATTTTGCTAGTGTAATCTAATTTCATTTTCTATCAGGCCTGTGTGTCAGGCTTACAGCATATACTGTGGTTAATTGCTCTGTGCCACCACTGATATCTGCTTAACATTAGTGTAAATTTAAAAAAAAAAACTTTTACATCATTTTGCTAGTATAATCTAATTTCATTTTCTATCAGGCCTGTGTGTCAGGCACACATCATATACTGTGATTAATTGCTCTGTGCCACCACTGATATCTGGTGTAACATTAGTGTAAAATTAAAAAAAAAACTTTTACATCATTTTGCTAGTGTAATCTAATTTCATTTTCTATCAGGCCTGTGTGTCAGGCCCACATCATATACTGTGATTAATAGCTCTGTTTTCCACCACTTATATCTGGTGTAACATTAGTGTAAATTATTTTTAAAAAACTTTTAAATCAGTCCACTTCTAGTGTTATTTAATTTTAGTTGCCAGGCCAGCCTGGCTGCCACTAGTGCCAGCATATATTGTGCCTCCTTCCATCCTCAGTGCCACCACTCCTATCTGGTGTAACATTAGTTTAAATTTTGTAAAAAAATTTTTTACATCAGTCTTCTAGTGTTATTTAATTTTAGTTGCCAGGCCAGCCTGTGTGTCATGCTGCCAGCAAATACTGTGCCTACTTCTATCCTCAGTGCCACCACTCCTATCTGTTGTAACATTAGTGTAACTTTTTTTAAAAAAACCTTTTACATCAGTCTGCTAGTGTTATTTAATTGCAGTTGCCTGTCTGCCAGCGTGTGTGCCAGGCCCACTTGCCAACTAGTGCCACCAATCATATTTGTTATAACAGTATTGTAAATATTTAAAATAAAAACTTTTTTGACTGTGAAACATCAGTCAGCTAGTGTAATATAATTGCAGTTGCCTTCCTCCCAGCGTGTGTGCCAGGCCCACTTGCCAACTAGTGCCACCAATCATATTTGTTATAACAGTAGTGTAAATATTTAAAAAAATATATTTTTTGACTGTGTAACATCAGTCTGCTAGTGTAATCTAATTGAAGTTGCCTGCCTGCCAGCGTGTGTGCCAGGCCCACTTGCCAATTATTGCCACCAATCATATTTGTTATAACAGTTTTGAAAATATTTAAAATAAAAACTTTTTTGACTATGAATCATCAGTCTGCTAGTGCAATTGAATTGCAGTTGCCTGCCTGCCAGCGTGTGTGCCAGGCCCACTTGCCAACTAGTGCCACCAATCATATTTGTTATAACAGTAGTGTAAATATTTTAAAAAAACTTTTTTGACTGTGAAGCATCAGTCAGCTAGTGTAATCTAATTGCAGTTGCCTTCCTCCCAGCGTGTGTGCCAGGCCCACTTGCCAACTAGTGCCACCAATCATATTTATTATAACAGTAGTGTAAATATTTAAAATAAAAACTTTTTTGACTGTGAAACATCAGTCTGCTAGTGTAATCTAATTGAAGTTGCCTGCCTGCCAGTGTGTGTGCCAGGCCCACTTGCCAACTAGTGCCAGCAATCATATTTGTTATAAAAGTATTGTAAATATTTAAAATAAAAACTTTTTTGACTGTGAATCATCAGTCTGCTAGTGCAATTGCATTGCAGTTGCCTGCCTGCCTGCCAGCGTGTTTGCCAGGCCCACTTGCCAACTAGTGCCACCAATCATATTTGTTATAACAGTATTGTAAATATTTAAGAAAAAATAACTTTTTTGACTGTGAAATATCAGTCTGCTAGTGTAATCTAATTGAAGTTGCCGGCCTCCCAGCATGTGTGCCAGGCCCACTTGCCAACTAGTGCCACCAATTATATTTGTTATAACAGTAGTGTAAATATTTTTTTAAAAAAACTTTTTTGACTGTGAAACATCAGTCAGCTAGTGTAATCTAATTGCAGTTGCCTTCCTCCCAGCGTGTGTGCCAGGCCCACATGCCAACTAGTGCCAACAATCATATTTGTTATAATAGTATTGTAAATATTTAAAATAAAAACGTTTTTGACTGTGAATCATCAGTCTGCTAGTGCAATTGAATTGCTGTTGCCTGTCTGCCAGCGTGTGTGCCAGGCCCACTTGCCAACTAGTGCCACCAATCATATTTGTTATATTAGTATTGTAAATATTTAAAATAAAAACTTTTTTGACTGTGAATCATCAGTCTGCTAGTGCAATTGAATTGCAGTTGCCTGCCTGCCAGCATGTGTGCCAAGCCCACTTGCCAACTAGTGCCAACAATCATATTTGTTATAACAGTATTGTAAATATTTAAGAAAAAAAACTTTTTTGACTGTGAAACATCAGTCTGCTAGTGTAATCTATTTGAAGTTGCCTGCCTCCCAGCATGTGTGCCAGGCCCACTTGCCAACTAGTGCCACCAATTATATTTATTATAACAGTAGTGTAAATATTTTTTAAAAAAACTTTTTTGACTGTGAAACATCAGTCTGCTAGTGTAATCTAATTGAAGTTACCTTCCTGCCAGCGTGTGTGCCAGGCCCACTTGCCAACTAGTGCCACCAATCATATTTGTTATAACAGTAGTGTAAATATTTAAAATAAAAACTTTTTTTGACTGTGAATCATCAGTCTGCTAGTGCAATTGAATTGCAGTTGCCTGCCTGCCAGCGTGTGTGCCAGGCCCACTTGCCAACTAGTGCCACCAATCATATTTGTTATAACAGTATTGTAAATATTTAAGAAAAAATAACTTTTTTGACTGTGAAACATCAGTCTGCTAGTGTAATCTAATTGAAGTTGCCTGCCTCCCAGCATGTGTGCCAGGCCCACTTGCCAACTAGTGCCACCAATTATATTTGTTATAACAGTAGTGTAAATATTTTTTTTTAAAAACTTTTTTGACTGTGAAACATCAGTCAGCTAGTGTAATCTAATTGTAGTTGCCTTCCTCCCAGCGTGTGTGCCAGGCCCACATGCCAACTAGTGCCACCAATCATATTTGTTATAATAGTATTGTAAATATTGAAAATAAAAAAGTTTTTGACTGTGAATCATCAGTCTGCTAGTGCAATTGAATTGCTGTTGCCTGCCTGCCAGCGTGTGTGCCAGGCCCACTTGCCAACTAGTGCCACCAATCATATTTGTTATATTAGTATTGTAAATATTTAAAATAAAAACTTTTTTGACTGTGAATCATCAGTCTGCTAGTGCAATTGAATTGCAGTTGCCTGCCTGCCAGCATGTGTGCCAAGCCCACTTGCCAACTAGTGCCAACAATCATATTTGTTATAACAGTATTGTAAATATTTAAGAAAAAAAACTTTTTTGACTGTGAAACATCAGTCTGCTAGTGTAATCTATTTGAAGTTGCCTGCCTCCCAGCATGTGTGCCAGGCCCACTTGCCAACTAGTGCCACCAATTATATTTATTATAACAGTAGTGTAAATATTTTTAAAAAAAACTTTTTTGACTGTGAAACATCAGTCTGCTAGTGTAATCTAATTGAAGTTACCTTCCTGCCAGCGTGTGTGCCAGGCCCACTTGCCAACTAGTGCCACCAATCATATTTGTTATAACAGTAGTGTAAATATTTAAAATAAAAACTTTTTTTGACTGTGAATCATCAGTCTGCTAGTGCAATTGAATTGCAGTTGCCTGCCTGCCAGCGCGTGTGCCAGGCCCACTTGCCAACTAGTGCCACCAATCATATTTGTTATAACAGTATTGTAAATATTTAAAATAAAAACTTTTTTGACTGTGAAACATCAGTCTGCTAGTGTAATCTAATTGAAGTTACCTTCCTGCCAGTGTGTGTGCCAGGCCCACTTGCCAACTAGTGCCACCAATCATATTTGTTATAACAGTAGTGTAAATATTTAAAATAAAAACTTTTTTGACTGTGAATCATCAGTCTGCTAGTGCAATTGAATTGCAGTTGCCTGCCTGCCTGCCAGCGTGTGTGCCATGCCCACTTGCCAACTAGTGCCACCAATCATATTTGTTATAACAGTATTGTAAATATTTAAAATAAACACTTTTGTGACTGTGAAGCATCAGTCTGCTAGTGCAATTGAATTGCAGTTGCCTGCCTGCCAGCGTGTGTGCCAAGCCCACCTTCAAACTAGTGCCACCAATCATATTTGTTATAACAGTATAGTAAATATTTAAAAAAAAAAACTTTTTTGACTGTGAAACATCAGTCAGCTAGTGTAATCTAACTGCAGTTGCCTGCCTGCCAGCGTGTGTGCCAGGCCCCCTTGCCAACTAGTGCCACCAATCATATTTGTTATAACAGTAGTGTAAATATTTGAAATAAACACTTTTTTGACTGTGAATCATCAGTCTGCTAGTGCAATTGAATCGCAGTTGCCTGACTGCCAGCGTGTGTGCCATGCCCACTTGCCAACTTGTGCCACCAATCATATTTGTTATAACAGTATTGTAAATATTTAAAATAAACACTTTTGTGACTGTGAAGCATCAGTCTGCTAGTGCAATTGAATTGCAGTTGCCTGTCTGCCAGCGTGTGTGCCAGGCCCACCTGCAAACTAGTGCCACCAATCATATTTGTTATAACAGTATAGTAAATATTTTTAAAAAAACTTTTTTGACTGTGAAACATCAGTCAGCTAGTGTAATCTAATTGCAGTTGCCTGCCTGCTAGCGTGTGTGCCAGGCCCACTTGCCAACTAGTGCCACCAATCATATTTGTTATAACAGTATTGTAAATATTTAAAATAAACACTTTTTTGACTGTGAATCATCAGTCTGCTAGTGCAATTGAATTGCAGTTGCCTGCCTGCCAGCGTGTGTGCCAGGCTCACTTGCCAACTAGTGCCACCACTCATATTTGTTATAACAGTATTGTAAATATTTAATAAAAAAACTTTTTTGACTGTGAAACATCAGTCTACTATAGTAATCTAATTGAAGTTGCCTGCCTGCCAGAGTGTGTGCCAGGCCCACTTGCCAAGTTAGTGGCACCACTCATATTTGTTGTAACAGTACTTTTAATATTTAAAAAATAAACATTTTTGACTTTGAAACATCAGTCTGATTTTTTGTGCCACCACTCATAATTTGTTTAATAGTATTGTAAGTGTACATTTTAAAAAAAATGACAGGCAGAGGCAGGCCACCCCGCAGGTGCCGTCGTGGTCATGGTGCTGTGATTCCCTTAGACCCTACAACAATGCACAGTGTTCAGAGGCCAGGTGCCAGGGACGCGAAAAGTTCTGAGGAGGACCTAGTTGAATGGATAACACAGGACACCCAATCTTCTACAGCTTCCGCTCCTAGTCCTAACCTTGACGCACCATCCACCTCCAACTGTGCTTCGGGCACCTCTCAAGTGACCAGTGCCACTCGCCCGCCTGTCGCCACCACCAACACTAGCACCACAGCTGCTTCGCTTGATCTGTCAGAGGAGTTATTGACACATCAGTTGGAAGAAATGAGTGATGCGCAACCATCATTGACAGAGGATGTAGATAACAGTGATATGTCTCAGTCAGGCAGCATTACAGACATGGACATACAGTGTGATGATGATGATGATGATGTTGTACCCACTTCTGCTTCCTTTGTTGATTTGTTAGATACAAGTGAAGCGGTTGATGATGATGTGTCTGTGGATGTCACGTGGGTGCCCGCTAGAAGAGAAGAAGAAGAGGGGGAAAGTTCAGATGGGGAGACAGAGAGGAGGAGGAGACAAGTTGGAAGCAAGGGGAGGTCGTCGCAAGGATCTAGTGGTGCAGTCAGACAGCATGCATCGGCACCCGGGGTCAGCCAGACAGCACGCCAATCAAAGCATGCTGTTGACACCACCAGAATGCCGTCATCGCAGAGCTCAGCAGTGTGGCATTTTTTTTCTGTGTCTGCCTCTGAGAACAGCAATGCCATTTGCACCCTGTGCCAAAAGAAACTGAGTCGTGGGAAGTCCAACACCCACCTAGGTACAACTGCTTTGCAAAAGCACATGGTCTCACATCACAAACGCAGATGGGAAGAACACATGAGTAGAAGCAGCACACAAACTCAAAGCCACCCTCCTCCTCCTGGTCCAGCATCTTCAACCACGTCAACCACTGCTGTCCTCCTTGCCCCCTCTCAACCATCCTCCACTCAGTCTCTCTTACGTAGCAGTTCCTGGTCATCTGCCCTCAGTCAGGTGTCTGTCAAGGACATGTTTGAGCATAAGAAGCCAATTTCCCAAAGTCACCCCCTTGCCCGGCATCTGACAGCTGGCTTGTCTGAACTCTTAGCCCGCCAGCTTTTACCATACAAGATGGTGGAGTCTGAGGCTTTCAAAAAATTTATATCTATTGGGACACCGCAGTGGAAGGTACCTGGCCGAAATTTCTTTTCACAAAAGGCAATCCCAAACCTGTACTCGATTGTGCGAAAGGAAGTAATGGCATGTCTGGCACACAGCGTTGGGGCAAGGGTCCATATGACCACTGATAGCTTGTCTGCAAAGCATGGTCAGGGCAGGTATATCACCTACACTGCACATTGGGTAAACCTGCTGACGGCTGACAAGCATGGAATGCATGGCTCTGCAGAGGAGTTGGTGACACCGCCACGACTTGCAGGCAGGCCTGCTGCTACCTCCTCTACTTCTCCTACTCCATCCTCTTCCATAACCTCTTCCTTGGCTGAGTCCTCTTCTGCTGCTGCGTATTGCTCCACATCAACGGCATCCCCCCCAACTCCCCAGGTACTATTCAACATCCCAGATATGGCAGTGTCACGCCGTCTTGGGGTTGACTTGCCTGAAAGCGGAGAGTCACACCGTACCAGCACTCCTGTCCGCCCTGAACGCACAGGTGGATCAGTGGCTGACTCCACAACAACTGGAGATTGGCAAGGTTGTTTCTGACAATGGAAGTAATTTGGTGGTGGCATTGAAATTTGGCAAGTTGACACATGTGCCGTGCATGGCACATGTGTGTAATCTGATTGTACAACGCTTTGTGCATAAGTACCCAGGCTTACAGGACGTCCTGAAGCAGGCCAGGAAGGTGTGTGGCCATTTCAGACGTTTCTACATGGCCATGGCGCACTTGTCCGATATCCAGCGTCGAAACAACCTACCAGTGAGGCGCTTGATTTACGACACCCTGACACGTTGGAATTCAAAACTCCTAATGTTTGACCGGCTGCTCCAACAAGAAAAAGCTGTTAACGACTATTTGTATGACCGGGGTGCTAGGACAGCCTCTGGGGAGCTGGGGATTTTTTTGCCAAATTACTGGACACTCATGCTCAATGCCTGTAGGCTCATGCGTCCTTTTGAGGAGATGACAAACCTTGTCAGTCGCACCGAAGGCACCATCAGCGACATCATACCATTTGTTTTCTTCCTGGAGCGTGCCCTGCGAAGAGTGCTGGATCAAGCCATAGATGAGCGTGAAGAGGAAGAGTTGTGGTCTCCATCATCACCAGAAACAGCCTTATCAGCATCACTTGCTGGACCTGCGGCAACACAGGAAGAGGATTGTGAGGAAGAGGAGTCAGAGGAGGAATGTGGCTTTGAGGAGGAGGAGGAAGACAAAGCACAACAGGCATCCCAGGGTGCTCATTGTTGTCACATATCTGGTACCCGTGGTGTTGTACGTGGCTGGGGGGGAAGAAGATACCTTCAGTGACATCAGTGAGGACGAGGAACGGGACATGATTAGCTCGGCATCCAACCTTGTGCAAATGGGGTCTTTAATGCTGTCTTGCCTGTTGAGGGACCCTCTTTGACAGAAGCATTAGTTATTTTGTTGTGAAGAGCTTATTTCCCAGCAGCAATGCCTGAACCAGCCAAGCCAGCGCCTAAGAAGGGCTCCAAGAAAACCGTAACAAGTATCATTTCATAAAGAGTTAACTTTTTTTCAGCTTTTAGAAACTATTTTCTAAATACAAGTTTGCTGGCCTCAGCTCTAATTAAGTTTAGTGATAAAACATTCCCATTGTCTAATCACCTCCGGAGTCAGACTGCTAATTGATAAGATGGACTGCATTGTTTTTTTATGTGTAACTTGTTATCTGAAGTACTGTAATCCTATTGTGGCCTGTCAAAGGACATTGTCTCTCTATCTAAATGTGTGATGGGGGATTTTATGCTTCCCCCCCTGGGAGTGTCCTGTGTGCATGTAACCTCAATAAAAAGCAGGCTGGGCATCCCAGTCCTGAGTTCTTGGTTGACCCTCAATCGCAGCGTTGACTCGTTTTTGTGGGCAGAAGGGTATCCTAGCTGTTCTACAGCCAAGGGGGATTATTCTACATTTGCGAGACTCATATAGAATACTATGGAAAGCAGCTTCTCCCCTCTTTAGCAATAGGGATCCAGGCTACTAAGCGGTCCATCTCTCAGCGAGACTAAGGGTAACCGTAACATTTGGCGGCAGCGGTGGGATTTTCCTGGATTTCCTAGGAGAGGTACAGAACGGATGGAGAGCGCTTACGAAAAATTGAAGCGTACAACCCTAAAGGATTTACTTGAAAGCAGAGGGGGGTACGCCAGCAACCGGCCGAGGAGAGAGCTGATCGCAGAATTGACCGAACTGGATCAGAGCTTTACAATGGCGGAAACACCGACCACGATTAGTGATGAAAAAACCAGGATTGTTCGGGAGAGGCTCTCACTGTACGGGCCGAATCCCTCCATGGAATTGGTACAGCAGTTGATGGTGGAAGCGGACGAGGATATACGAGAGTCTCGAGCCCACGAACTCAACCTAGCAAACGCACACCGCAATGCTGAAGCCCCGCAGGTAATCATCCCTGTCGAAAATGCTGGGAGGCCCAAGATACCCTATGCAGCATTTCGACCCTTCCTAGAGAGCGAGACAGGGATTGATGAATATTTGGCGGACTTCGAAAGGCAATGTACCCTCCACCAGATTCCCAACAGAGAGTGGCCCACGATATGTCTGGGAAACTATCAGGGCGAGCCCTGGAAGCCTTTCGTACTCTGGGTGCTGAGGAAGTGACACAGTATGAGCTAGTTAAGGAGACACTGTTGCGACGGTACGAGGTAACTCCGGACACGTATCGCCGACAGTTTCAGGGCACGAAAAAGAAGCCTAACGATACACATATGGAATGGGCGCACCGAATGCGGAGAGCGGCAAATCACTGGATGAGCGGAAGTAAAGCGGTGACTGGTGAGGAAATTTTACAATTGTTTCTCTTAGAACATTTTTATAATGGCATGGAACAGCAAGGGAAGGAATGGCTGGGAGACAGGCGGCCTTCTACCTTAGAAGAAGCAGCCAAATTGGCCGATGAACATTATGACTCCCGTCTTCACGAACCCACAAACTACGAGTTCCAGCACGGGTCGAACCCAGAGAGGTTTACCGTGCACCCCCTCGTGCTGAATTCCGAGCCCCGGTGCCCGCAGGGCCTGCCCGACACTCAGGACAACCCAATAACAGCTCTGAGCTTCCCAGACCGACTTGCCACCGATGCAAGCAACCAGGGAATTTCATGGCTAGCTGCCCTCTTAATACGCACCAGACACCCAGGAATTACAATTACCCCTCTGGGTCATATCGTCCGGCCCGGGCCCTCTGTGTTAACCAAGAGGCCCCTATGGAGGAATATTTGGGGCCGCTTCACGAGGCGGACCCTGTATATGCTTCCTCAGATAACCGCCAGCACCATCGGCAGAAGGTATGGCTCGAGGGACGATCTACCGAGGGATTGAGAGACACAGGGGCTACTATCACGCTGGTACAGAGTCATTTGGTGCCGGAGCACAAGCGATCCGGACAGACTGTGGCCGTTAGAGTGGCAGGGGTGGATGTGTACAAAATTCCAACAGCTAAAGTGCATCTTGATTGGGGAGCGGGAAAGGGGGCTGTGAACATGCGCATAATGGATAATTTACCTGCCGAAGTACTACTGGGCAATGATTTGGGCCCCATGACTTCTGCCTATGCTCCAGTATGCAACAACGAGACGGACCCAGTGATTACACGGGCCCAAGCCCGGACGGAGCGAGAGCTCTCACCAGTGCGGGAGACACAGGTAAGACCTACCCCGACCTTGCCTGACATGTTAGGCCCCATACCCTGGGACACCCCAGATGCTTTCGAGACAGAGTCTAAGACTGACCCGACCTTACAAAAGTACCAGGAACGAGCAGAGACCGGAGGGGGCGGGGCAGATAACGAAACATTCTTATGGGAAAAAGGGAAACTATACCGCTGGACAGAGAAAAGGGGACAGCGTAGGCGACAGCTGGTAGTGCCCCACAAATACCGTCAAGAAATCATCAAGATAGGCCACGACATCCCCTTAGCAGGCCACCTAGCCGTAACCCGTACCCTACACTGCATTACTCACACATTCTTTTGGCCAGGGGTACACGCTGACGTTAGAACTTACTGTAACACCTGCGATGTGTGTCAACGAGTAGGAAGGCGAGGCGATCACCCTAAAGCCCATCTAGTAAATATGCCCATTGTAGAGGAACCCTTCAGCCGGGTTGCTATTGATCTAGTGGGACCACTGGCTACCCCTAGTCCCTCCGGTAAGCGCTACATTCTTACCGTAGTGGACTACGCTACCAGGTACCCATTGGCTGTCGCCCTATCCAACATACAAGCGGATACGGTAGCGAATGCACTAGTACAGGTGTTCTCCCGGGTAGGATTTCCAAAAGAAATCCTATCCGACCGAGGCACCCAATTTACGGCTGAATTGACCCAACAACTCTGGCAGGTTTGCAAAATTAAGTCCCTCTTGAGCTCCCCATACCACCCCCAGATGAACGGGCTGTGTGAGAGGTTCAATGGGACCCTCAAGCAAATGCTCAAGACGTTCACTCAGGAATACCGAGACTGGGAACGCTTCCTGCCGCACCTCCTATTTGCTTATCGGGAGGTGCCCCAGGAAACGACAGGGTTCTCTCCCTTCGAGTTGCTCTACGGAAGAAAGGTATGGGGACCCCTAAACCTGATCCGGGAGCACTGGGAGGGAGAGATGGACACTGACGGTGTCCCCATTGTGCCATACGTGCTGGAACTCAGGGATCGAATGGAGCAATTAGCCAAATCCGTGCGGGCTAATCTCCAGTCGGCCCAGCGAAGACAGAAAGTATGGTACGATCGGGGGGACCGAAAGAGAATCTTCACCATAGGACAAAAGGTGTTAGTACTTAAGCCGGTGAAGACAGACAAATTGCAGGCGTCCTGGCAGGGTCCCTACCAGATCGTAGAGAAAAGGGGAGACACCACTTATGTGATAGCTAGCTGCCACGACAACAATCTTAGAAAGACATTCCATGTAAACATGCTCAAGGAATATTTTGAGTGACCAGAGAACGTGACGGCCGTATGTTGTTCCCCTCAGGAAGACCCCGACAGTCTACCCATTCCAGACCAATTAGAAAAGAGTCTCCCCACAGGTATAGTGGCTCAGGTTCAGATAGGAGACCGACTTAGCCCCACTGAAAGGGAGCAGCTCAACCAACTCCTACAGTCCAAACACCTCACCTTCTCCCCGAAGCCAGGGTACACTACTTTAACCACCCACCAGGTAGATACTCCGGGACAAGCTCCCTTGCGCCAGGCTCCGTACCGAATCCCCGAAGCAGTTAGGACAGGAATGAAGAAGGAGATCGATGAGATGCTCCAACTCAGGGTAATTGAGCCCTCCGATAGTCCCTGGGCCTCCCCAGTTGTCTTTTTGCCCAAGAAAGATGGGACCACCCGGTTCTGCGTAGACTATCGGAGGCTCAATGAAAAAACCGTGACGGACGCTTACCCTATGCCCAGGGTAGAGGAGCTACTCGATCGTATAGCCAGGGGAAATTACCTGACCACTATTGACCTCTGCAAAGGTTACTGGCAGATTCCCCTGGCCCCGGAGGCTATCCCCAAGTCGGCATTCGTCACCCCATTCGGCTTATATCCGTTTAGGGTAATGCCGTTTGGGATGAAGAATGCCCCAGCTACATTCCAGCGCTTGGTGGATAGGCTCCTGGATGGCTTCCAGAGTTTTGCTTGCGCCTACCTGGACGACATAGCGATCCACAGTGAGTCCTGGGAGGACCACTTAGCTCACGTAGGAATGGTTCTGTATCAGATCCGGGCTGCTGGCCTGACTCTGAAGCCAGAAAAATGCCACTTTGGGATGGCCGAGGTACAGTAGTACCTGGGTCACTGGGTGGGGTGTGGAAAGCAGCGACCAGAGCCGGCCAAGATAGAAGCTGTCGCCAATTGGCACACCCCATCACTAAGACTCAGGTCCTAGCCTTCCTGGGCAGGGTACTATAGACGGTTCGTACCAGACTACAGCACACTTGCCAAACCCCTGACTGACTTGACCAAGAAGAACTTACCTCGACAGGTCCTGTGGTCTCCCCACTGTGAAACGGCTTTCCAGGCTCTCAAAAATGCTCTAATTAACGCTCCTGTCTTGGCGGCCCCAGCCCTTAACAAACGTTTTATCGTCCATACAGATGCTTCCATGTTCGGGCTGGGAGCCGTCCTCAGCCAAGTAGGCGAAGATGGAGGGGAGCATCCAGTTGCCTACATCATCCGGAAGCTCCTGCCCCGCAAAGTCAGCTATGCAGCGGTCGAAAAGGAGTGTTTGGCTTTGGTGTGGGTATTAAAGAAATTGACTCCCTATTTATATGGGCAGGAGTTCACTCTGGTCACCGACCATAACCCGTTGGTGTGG
This sequence comes from Bombina bombina, assembly GCF_027579735.1. Lineage (NCBI taxonomy): Eukaryota > Metazoa > Chordata > Amphibia > Anura > Bombinatoridae > Bombina > Bombina bombina. Next base: position 1,054,914,842 of record NC_069499.1, on the reverse strand, counting down.
CTGAACCGGGTCTCTGGAGATAACGGCAGGCTATTACGTTGGAGTTTATCATTGCAACCCTTCAATTTCACCATTACTTACAGACCTGGGAAACAGAATGGCAACGCCGACGGGTTGTCCAGACAAACCGACCTCAGCCCCGCATAACCAGCGGTCTGGACAGCCTTAGTCTGCCCCGAAAAGGGGTCAGACCGTGTCTGCCAGAGTGTTCCACAGAAAGGGAGCACTGTTACAGAATCATTAGTTATTTTGTTGTGAAGAGCTTATTTCCCAGCAGCAATGCCTGAACCAGCCAAGCCAGCGCCTAAGAAGGGCTCCAAGAAAACCGTAACAAGTATCATTTCATAAAGAGTTAACTTTTTTTCAGCTTTTAGAAACTATTTTCTAAATACAAGTTTGCTGGCCTCAGTTCTAATTAAGTTCAGTGATAAAACATTCCCATTGTCTAATCACCTCCGGAGTCAGACTGCTAATTGATAAGATGGACTGCATTGTTTTTTTATGTGTAACTTGTTATCTGAAGTACTGTAATCCTATTGTGGCCTGTCAAAGGACATTGTCTCTCTATCTAAATGTGTGATGGGGGATTTTATGCTTCCCCCCCTGGGAGTGCCCTGTGTGCATGTAACCTCAATAAAAAGCAGGCTGGGCATCCCAGTCCTGAGTTCTTGGTTGACCCTCAATCGCAGCGTTGACTCGTTTTTGTGGGCAGAAGGGTATCCTAGCTGTACTACAGCTAAGGGGGATTATTCTACATTTGCGAGACTCATATAGAATACTATGGAAAGCAGCTTCTCCCCTCTTCAGCAATAGGGATCCAGGCTACTAAGAAGTCCATCTCTCAGCGAGACTAAGGGTAACCGTAACACCCTTGTATAAAAAATCTGAAGGAGAACGACCTGTACTGGGTGTCCACGCTACTAGACCCCCGGTATAAGCATAAAGTGACTGAAATGTTACCAAATTCCCACAAGTCGGAAAGGATGGAGCAGTTCCAAAATAAATTAAAAACTATGCTTTACACAGCGTATAAGGGTGATGTCACAGCACAACGGGAATCTAACAGGGGAAGAGATGAAAGTAATCCTCCTTCTCCTCCCACGACCATGGCGGCAAGAACATGCTTTCCTGACGTGTTGTTGATGCAGGACATGCGGACCTTTTTAACTCCTATGCATCGCCAGAGCCTTTCGGGATCCAGCCTCAGAGAAAGACTCAACCAACAGGTAGCAGTCTACCTAGCATTAATTGCGGATCTCGACACTCTGAGGAGCGATGGACCCCTTGACTACTGGGTGTGCAGGCTTGACCTGTGGCCTGAGCTATCCCAATTTGCAATCGAACTTCTGGCCTGCCCCGCTTCAAGTGTCCTGTCAGAAAGGACCTTCAGTGCAGCAGGAGGTTTTGTCACTGAGAAGAGAAGTCGCCTAGGTCAAAAAAGTCTTGATTATCTCACCTTTATTAAAATGAATGAGGGATGGATCCCGAAGGGACTGAAATTGGGCGATACATTTGAGTAAAAAAGGCCTGATGATGAGATGAGCTGCCTTGGGCTACAAATGGTACACACGCTGGCGTATTTTTTCTTAGAATGCAGGATGACTTGCGTGACTTATCCGCCAACAACTAGTGTTCAAGCCACAAGGTTTTAGGGCACTTTCTAACTGTTTTACAAACATAAATTTTTCTGGCTGCTGCTACAGCAGCGGCTGCAACAATACCTAGTTTTTCAAGCATTTGGACATGCCTAATTTTTCAGGCCTCTGGTGCAGCACTGTGGCTACAAAACCCAAACCAAAAAAAGGCACATAACAGTGATGAAACTGTTAAGAATAATACTCATTAACCCACCGCTCATATCTGGTGGCACAGTAGATTACACGCACAGGGCCCCAAATTTGAAGTAGGAGGACCAACCAAGCATCTTTTTCCATCTCACGGTTCTGAAAAATTATCTACGGGTTCCTAAAAATGATGCCATACCTGTACTCGATTGTGCAAAAGGATGGCATATGTGGTGTTTCATGCTGTTGTTTCTGTTGAGGGTCGTGGACCATCGTATAAAAAGGCTGAGGGAGAACGACCTGTACTGGGTGTCCAAGCATGTTTTTTGTTCAATTTCCGGGTTCCTAAAAATTATCTCCGGGTTCCTAAAATCAATGTCATATCTGTAATCTATTGTGCAAAAGGATGGCATATGTGGTGTTTCATGCTGTTGTGCCTGTTGAGGGTCGTGGACCATCATATAAAAAGGCTGAAGGAGAACGACCTGTACTGGGTGTCCAAGCATGTTTTTTGTTCAATTTCCAAGTTCCTAAAAATTATCTCCGTGTTCCTAAAATCAATGCCATACCTGTACTCTATTGTGCAAAAGGATGTCATATGTGGTGTTTCATGCTGTTGTGCCTGTTGAGGGTCATGGACCATCGTATAAAAAGGCTGTAGGAGAACGACCTGTACTGGGTGTCCAAGCATGTTTTTTGTTCAATTTCCCGGTTCCTAAAAATTATCTCCGGGTTCCTAAAATCAATGCCATACCTGTACTGGATTGTTCAAAAGGATGGCATATGTGGTGTTTCATGCTTTTGTGCCTGTTGAGGGTCGTGGACCATCGTATAAAAAGGCTGAAGGAGAACGACCTGTACTGGGTGTCAAAGCATCTTTTTCCATCTCCCAGTTCCTTCCTAAAAATTGTCTCCGGGTTCCTAAACTAAATGCCATACCTGTACTCTATTGTGCAAAAGGATGGCATATGTGGTGTTTCATGCTGTTGTTTCTGTTGAGGGTCCGGGAGTTGGGACCCTCGTATAAAAAGGGTGAGGGAGAACGACCTGTACTGGGTGTCCAAGCATCTTTTTCCATCTCCTGGTTCCTAAAAATTATCTCCGGGTTTCTAAAATCAATGCCATACCTGTACTCTATTGTGCAAAAGGATGGCATATGTGGTGTTTCATGCTGTTGTTTCTGTTGAGGGTCCTAGACCCTCGTATAAAAAGGCTGAAGGAGAACGAGCTGTACTGGGTGTCCAAGCATCTTTTTCCATCTCCCGGTTCCTAAAAATTATCTCCGGGTTCCTAAAATCGATGCCATACCTGTACTGGATTGTTCAAAAGGATGGCATATGTGGTGTTTCATGATGTTTTTTCTGTATAAAAAGGCTGAAGGAGAACGAAGTGTACTGGGTGTCCAAGCATGCTTTTTGTTCAATTTCTCGGTTCCTAAAAATTTTCTCTGGGTTTCTAAAATCGATGCCATACCTGTACTCTATTGTTCAAAAGGATGGCATATGTGGTGTTTCATGCTGTTGTTTCTGTTGAGGGTCCTGGACCCTCGTATAAAAAGGCTGAAGGAGAATGAAGTGTACTGGTTGTCCAAGCACCTTTTTCCATCTCCCGATTCCTAAAAATTATCTCCGGGTTTCTAAAATCGATGCCATACCTGTACTCTATTGTGCAAAAGGATGGCATATGTAATGTTTCTTGCTGTTGTTTCTGTTGAGGGTCCTGGACCCTTGTATAAAAAGGCTGAAGGAGAACGAGCTGTACTGCGTGTCCAAGCATCTTTTTCCATCTCCCGGTTCCTAAAAATTATCTCTGGGTTCCTAAAATCAATGCCATACCTGTACTGGATTGTTCAAAAGGATGGCATATGTGGTGTTTCATGCTGTTGTTTCTGTTGAGGGTCCGGGACCCTCGTATAAAAAGGCTGAAGGAGAAGTAAGTGTACTGGGTGTCCAAGCATGTTTTTTGTTCAATTTCCAGGTTCCTAAAAATTATCTCTGGGTTTCTAAAATCGATGCCATACCTGTACTCTATTGTTCAAAATGATGGCATATGTGGTGTTTCATGCTGTTGTTTCTGTTGAGGGTTCTGGACCCTCGTATAAAAAGGCTGAAGGAGAATGACCTGTACTGGGTGTCCAAGCATTTTTTTCCATCTCCCGGTTCCTAAAAATTATCTTTGGGCTCCTAAAATCGATGCCATACCTGTACTCTATTGTGCAAAAGGAAGTAACCTTATCATGGGTCCCAGACGCATGTCTCGTTGTTATATTTTGTCAGGGTAATTGGGCAGGCCATATAGACCTTCCCCGATAGGGGGAGTAACACATATTAAAGTGCTAAGAATATTACTACTTAACACAACCTAGTTACCATGGGTCCCAGACCAAATGTTTTGTTGTTATACTTTGTCAGGGTAATCATGCAGGCCATATAGACCTCCCCCGATAGGGGGAGTAAAAGGGATTAAAGTTCTAAGAATAGTACTATTAAACACAACCTAATTACCATGGGTCCCAGACAGCATGTCTTGTTTTTTATACTTTGTCAGGGTAATCATGCAGGCCATATAGACCTACCCACATAGGGGGAGTAACATGGATTCAAGTGCTAAGAATAGTACTAATATAAACACAACCTAGTTACCATGGGTCCCAGACTGCATGTCTTGTTGTTATAATTTGTTAGGGTAATCATGCAGGCCATATAGACCTCCCCCGATAGGGGGAGTGACAGGGATTAAAGTGCTAAGAATAGTACTACTTAACACAACCTAGTTACCATGGGTCCCAGACCACATGTTTTGTTGTTATACTTTGTCAGGGTAATCATGCAGGCCATATAGACCTCCCCCGATAGGGGGAGTTACAGGGATTAAAGTGCTAAGAATAGTACTACTTAACACAACCTAGTTACCATGGGTCCCAGACCGCATGTTTTGTTGTTATACTTTGTCAGGGTAATCATGCAGGCCATATAGACCTCCCCCGATAGGGTGAGTAACAGGTAATAAAGTGCTAAGAATAGTACGACTTAACACAACCTAGTTACCATGGGTCCCAAACCGCAGGTCTTGTTGTTATACTTTGTCAGGGTAATCATGCAGGCCATATAGACCTACCCATATAGGGGGAGTGACATGGATTAAAGTGCTAAGAATAGTACTAATATAAACACAACCTAGTTATCATGGGTCCCAGACCGCATGTCTTGTTGTTATACTTTGTCAGGGTAATCATGCAGGCCATATAGACCTCCCCCGATAGGGGGAGTTACAGGGATTAAAGTGCTAAGAATAGTACTACTTAACACAACCTAGTTACCATGGGTCCCCGACCACATGTTTTGTTGTTATACTTTGTCAGGGTAATCATGCAGGCCATATAGACCTCCCCCGATAGGGTGAGTAACAGGTAATAAAGTGCTAAGAATAGTATGACTTAACACAACCTAGTTACCATGGGTCCCAAACCGCAGGTCTTGTTGTTATACTTTGTCAGGGTAATCATGCAGGCCATATAGACCTACCCATATAGGGGGAGTAACATGGATTAAAGTGCTAAGAATAGTACTAATATAAACACAACCTAGTTACCATGGGTCCCAGACCGCATGTCTTGTTGTTATACTTTGTCAGGGTAATCATGCAGGCCATATAGACCTCCCCCGATAGGGGGAGTTACAGGGATTAAAGTGCTAAGAATAGTACTACTTAACACAACCTAGTTACCATGGGTCCCAGACCACATGTTTTGTTGTCATACTTTGTCAGGGTAATCATGCAGGCCATATAGACCTCCCCTGATAGGGGGAGTAAAAGGGATTAAAGTGCTAAGAATAGTATTACTTAACACAACCTAGTTACCATTGGTCCCAGACCGATGTTTTATTATTATACTTTGTCAGGGTAATTATATATCTATCAAATTGATCTATTTATCTTCTATCGATTCTATCTAACTATCAATCTATGTATATCTATCTATCAAATCTATCTCGTTCCAAAAATGCAGGCCATATAGACCTCCCCCGATAGGGGGAGTAACAGGTAGTAAACTGCTAAGAATAATACTACTTAACACACCACGGGTCCCAGGCCGCATGTCTTATTGTTATACTGTGTCAGGGAAATCATATATCTATCAAATCTATCTATTTATCTATCAAATCTATCTAACTATCAATCGTATCTATCAAATATAAATTGCATCTATTGATCTATGTAATTCGTATCTATCAAATGTATATTGCATCTTTTGATCTATGTAATTCGTATCTATCAAATGTATATTGCATCTATTGATCTATGTAATTCGTATCTATCAAATGTATATTGCATCTATTGATCTATGTAATTTGTATCTATCATATGTATATTGCATCTATTGATCTATGTAATCTATGTATCTAACTATCAAATCTGTCTAACTCGTGGTTGTGCAAATGGACTGTTTGCAGTTGTTTGCGGTGCGTTACACGGGGAGTTTGGTCTGTCACTGTGAAGCGGGCGTAACACTTACACTACCTGATCGATACAACATCATACCTGATGTTTTAAAGCATGTTATTCAAAACATTTTTTGGAATGTTAGGTGATTAAGGCCCTTTATGGGTTAAAACCAGACTCTGCATCAACTATTTAATTTTCCTTGGGAGTTTTGCCAAGGATCCCCCTCCGGCATGCCACAGTCCAGGTGTTAGTCCCCTTGAAACAACTTTTCCATCACTATTGTGGCCAGAAAGAGTCCTTGTGGGTTTTAAAGTTTGCCTGCCTCTTGAAGTCAATGGCGGTTCACTCGGTTCGCCGGTACGTGAACAGTCGCGGAAGATCGACCAAAATTTTAAGGTTCGCAACATCACTAAAGGAGAATGACCTGTACTGGGTGTCCACGCTACTAGACCCCCCGGTATAAGCATAAAGTGCCATAAATGTTACCGAATTACAACAAGATGGAAAGGATGCAGCATTTCCAAAATAAATTAAAAAGTATGCTTTACACAGCATTTAAGGTTGATGTCACAGCACAACGTGAATCTAACAAGGGAAGAGCTGAAAGTAATCCCCCGACTCCCACGACCACGCCGGCAAGGACAGGACGCTTTACAGACATGTTGTTGATGGAGGACATGCGGAGCTTTTAAAACTCCTATGCATCGCCACAGCCCTTCGGGGTCCACCGTTAGAGAACGACTCGACCGACAGGTAGCAGACTACCTCGCCTTAACTGCAGATCTTGACACTCTGAGGAGCGATGAACCCCTTGACTACTGGGTGTGCAGGCTTGACCTGTGGCCTGAGCTATCCCAATTTGCAATAGAACTTCTGGCCTGCCCCGCTTCAAGTGTCCTGTCAGAAAGGACCTTCTGTGCAGCTGGAGGTATTGTCACTGAGAAGAGAAGTCGCCTTGGTCAAAAAAGTCTAGATTACCTCACCTTTATTAAGATGAATGAGGGATGGATCCCGAAGGGACTGACACTGGGCGATACATTCAAGTAAAAAAGGCCTGATGAGATGAGCTGCCTTGGGCTAAAAATGGTCCACACGCTGCTGTATTTTATCTTCAAATGCCGGATGACTTGTGTGACTTATACGCCACCAACTAGGGTTCAAGCCGCAATGTTTTAGGGCACTTTCTGCCTGGGAAACAAACATCAATTTTTCTGGCCGCTGCTACAGCAGTGGCTGCAACAATACCTAATTTTTCAGGCATGTGTACATGCCATATTTTTCTGGCCTCTGGTGCTGCACTGTGGCTTCAAAAACAAAACAAAAAAAAAGACACTTAACAGGATTAATCTGATAGGAGTGGTGGGTTAAGTAGTGCTATTTCTATCTGGTGGCACATTAGATAGAACATTAGTTTCGGCCAAATGTCCGTCGGCCAAATGTCCGTCGGCCAAATGTCTGTCGGCTAAAAGTCCGGCCACGATTGCATGCGCAGTGCCCCAAATTTGAAGTAGGAGGACCGACCAAACATCTTTTTCCATCTCCCGGTTCCTAAAATCCATGCCATATACACATCCCCTGATAGGGGACACCGCAGTGGAAGGTCAAAATTTCTTTGCACAAAAGGCAATCCCCAACCTGTACTCGATTGTGCAAAAGGAAGTACCTTACCATGGGTCCCAGTCCGCACGTCTTGTAATTCTCTGTCTGGGAAATTATCTATCTATCTATCAAATCTATCTATTTATCTATCAAATCTATCTATCTGTCTATCGTATCTATCAAATATATATTGCATCTATTGATCTATCTATCTAATCTATGTATCTATCTATCAAATCTATCTATCTCATGGCCGAACTGTTTTGTGACAGCCACTTGTGTTTTGGCCAAATGTCCATCGGACAAATGTCCGTCGGCCAAATGTCCGTCGGCTAAAAGTCCGGCCATGATTGCACGCGCAGTGCCCCAAATTTGAAGTAGGAGGACCGACCAAGCATAACAGCATAACTACCTGTTACAGGGAGTAACAGGTAGTAAACTGATCAGAATAGTACTGCTTAACACACCACTCATATCTGGTGGCACAGTAGATTGCATGCGCAGTGCCCCCAAATTTGAAGTAGGAGGACCGGCCAAGCATCTTTTTCCATCTCCCGGTTCCTAAAATCCATGCCATATACACGTCCCCTGGCACCGCAACTTCCTCTGGGAACCTTACCATGGGTCCCAGACTGCACGTCTTGTAATTCTCTGTCTGGGAAATTATATATCTATCAAATCTATCTATTTATCTATCTATATATCTATCTATCGTATCTATCAAATGTATATTGCATCAATTGATCTATCTATCTATCTATCTATCTATCTATCTATCTATCTATCTATCTATCTATCTAATCTGTGTATCTATCTATCAAATCTATCTATCTCGTGGCCGGACTGTTTTGTAACAGCCACTTGTGTTTCAGCCAAATGTCCATCGGACAAATGACCGTCGGCTAAAAGTCTGGCCATGATTGCACGCGCAGTGCCCCAAATTTGAAGTAGGAGGACCGACCAAGCATCTTTTTCCATCTCCTGGTTCCTAAAATCCATGCCATATACACCTCCCCCGATAGGGGGAGTAACAGGTAGTAAACTGATCAGAATAGTACTGCTTAACACACCACTCATATCTGGTGGCACAGTAGATTGCATGCGCAGTGCCCCCAAATTTGAAGTAGGAGGACCGACCAAGCATCTTTTTCCATCTCCCGGTTCCTAAAATCCATGCTATATACACATCCCCTGGCACCGCAACTTCCTCTGGGAACCTTACCATGGGTCCCAGACCACACGTCTTGTAATTCTCTGTCTGGGAAATTATATATCTATCAAATCTATCTATTTATCTATCTATCTATCTATCTATCTATCTATCTATCTATCTATCTATCTATATATCTATCTATCGTATCTATCAAATGTATATTGCATCAATTGATCTATCTATCTATCTAATCTATGTATCTATCTATCAAATCTATCTATCTCGTGGCCGGACTGTTTTGTAACAGCCACTTGTGTTTCAGCCAAATGTCCATCGGACAAATGACCGTCGGCTAAAAGTCTGGCCACGATTGCATGCGCAGTGCCCCAAATTTGAAGTAGGAGGACTGACCAAGCATCTTTTTCCATCTCCCAGTTCCTAAAATCCATGCCATATACACCTCCCCCGATAGGGGGAGTAACAGGTATTAAACTGATCAGAATAGTACTGCTTAACACACCACTCATATCTGGTGGCAAAGTAGATTGCATGTGCAGTGCCCCAAATTTGAAGTAGGAGGACCGACCAAGCATCTTTTTCCATTTCACGGTTCCTAAAATCCATGCCATATGCACGTCCCCTGGTGCCGCAACTGCCCCTGGGAACCTTACCAAGGGTCCCAAACCACACGTGTTGTAATTCTCTGTCTGGGAAATTATATATCTATCAAATCTATCTATTTATCTATCAAATCTATCTATCGTATCTATCGAATGTATATTGCATCTATTGATCTATCTATCTAATCTATGTATCTATCTATCAAATCTATCTATCTTGTGGCCGGACTGTTTTGTGACAGCCACTTGTGTTTCGGCCAAATGTCCATCGGACAAATGTCCGTCGGCCAAATGTCCGTCGGCTAAATGTCTGACCACGATTGCACACGCAGTACCCCAAACTTGAAGTAGGAGGACCGACCAAGCATCTTTTTCCATCCCCCGATTCCTAAAATCCATGCCATATACACCTCCCCCGATAGGGTGAGTAACAGGTATTAAACTGATCAGAATAGTACTGCTTAACACACCACTCATATCTGGTGGCACAGTAGATTGCACGCGCAGTGCCCCAAATTTGAAGTAGGAGGACCGACCAAGCATCTTTTTCCATTTCCCGTTTCCTAAAATCCATGCCATATACACGTCCCTGGCGCCGCAACTGCCCCTGGGAACCTTACCATGGGTCCCAGCCCGCACGTCTTGTAATTTTCTGTCTGGGAAATTATATATCTATCAAATCTATCTATTCATCTATCAAATCTATCTAACTATCTATCGTATCTTTCAAATGTATATTGCATCTATTAATCTATCTAATCTATGTATCTATCTATCAAATCTATCTATCTCGTGGCCGGACTGTTTTGTGACAGCCACTTGTGTTTCGGCCAAATGTCCGTTGGACAAATGTCCGTCGGCAAAAAGTCCAGCCACGATTGCACACGCAGTGCCCCAAATTTGAAGTAGGAGGACCGACCAAGCATCTTTTTCCATCTCCCGGTTCCTAAAATCCATGCCATAAACACCTCCCCTGATAGGGGGAGTAACAGGTATTAAACTGATCAGAATAGTACTACTTAACACACCACTGATATCTGGTGGCACAGTAGATTACACGGCAGTGCCCCAAATTTGAAGTAGGAGGACCAACCAAGCATCTTTTTCCATCTCCCGGTTCCTAAAATCCATGCCATATACACGTCCCCCGATAGGGGGAGTAACAGGTATTAAACTGATCAGAATAGTACTACTTAACACACCACTCATATCTGGTGGCACAGTAGATTAAACGCGCAGTGCCCCAAATTTGAAAGAGGAGGACCAACCAAGCATCTTTTTCCATCTCCCGGTTCCTAAAATCCATGCCATATACACGTCCCCCGATAGGGGGAGTAACAGGTATTAAACTGATCAGAATATTACTACTTAACACACAACTCATATCTGGTGACACAGTAGATTGTACGCGCAGTGCCCCAAATTTGAAGTAGGAGGACCGACCAAACATCTTTTTCCATCTCCCGGTTCCTAAAATCCATGCCATATACACATCCCCTGATAGGGGACACCGCAGTGGAAGGTCAAAATTTCTTTGCACAAAAGGCAATCCCCAACCTGTACACGATTGTGCAAAAGGAAGTACCTTACCATGGGTCCCAGTCCGCACGTCTTGTAATTCTCTGTCTGGGAAATTATCTATCTATCAAATCTATCTATTTATCTATCAAATCTATCTATCTGTCTATCGTATCTATCAAATGTATATTGCATCTATTGATCTATCTATCTAATGTATGTATCTATCTATCAAATCTATCTATCTCGTGGCCGAACTGTTTTGTGACAGCCACTTGTGTTTCGGCCAAATGTCCATCGGACAAATATCCGTCGGCCAAATGTCCGTCGGCTAAAAGTCCGGCCATGATTGCACGCGCAGTGCCCCAAATTTGAAGTAGGAGGACCGACCAAGCATAACAGCATAACTACCTGTTACAGGGAGTAACAGGTAGTAAACTGATCAGAATAGTACTACTTAACACACCACTCATATCTGGTGGCACAGTAGATTGCATGCGCAGTGCCCCCAAATTTGAAGTAGGAGGACCGGCCAAGCATCTTTTTCCATCTCCCGGTTCCTAAAATCCATGCCATATACACGTCCCCTGGCACCGCAACTTCCTCTGGGAACCTTACCATGGGTCCCAGACTGCACGTCTTGTAATTCTCTGTCTGGGAAATTATATATCTATCAAATCTATCTATTTATCTATCTATCTATATATCTATCTATCGTATCTATCAAATGTATATTGCATCAATTGATCTATCTATCTATCTATCTATCTATCTATCTATCTATCTAATCTGTGTATCTATCTATCAAATCTATCTATCTCGTGGCCGGACTGTTTTGTAACAGCCACTTGTGTTTCAGCCAAATGTCCATCGGACAAATGACCGTCGGCTAAAAGTCTGGCCATGATTGCACGCGCAGTGCCCCAAATTTGAAGTAGGAGGACCGACCAAGCATCTTTTTCCATCTCCTGGTTCCTAAAATCCATGCCATATACACCTCCCCCGATAGGGGGAGTAACAGGTAGTAAACTGATCAGAATAGTACTGCTTAACACACCACTCATATCTGGTGGCACAGTAGATTGCATGCGCAGTGCCCCCAAATTTGAAGTAGGAGGACCGACCAAGCATCTTTTTCCATCTCCCGGTTCCTAAAATCCATGCCATATACACATCCCCTGGCACCGCAACTTCCTCTGGGAACCTTACCATGGGTCCCAGTCCGCACGTCTTGTAATTCTCTGTCTGGGAAATTATATATCTATCAAATCTATCTATTTATCTATCTATCTATCTATCTATATATCTATCTATCGTATCTATCAAATGCATATTGCATCAATTGATCTATCTATCTATCTATCTAATCTATGTATCTATCTATCAAATCTATCTATCTCGTGGCCGGACTGTTTTGTAACAGCCACTTGTGTTTCAGCCAAATGTCCATCGGACAAATGACCGTCGGCTAAAAGTCTGGCCACGATTGCATGCGCAGTGCCCCAAATTTGAAGTAGGAGGACTGACCAAGCATCTTTTTCCATCTCCCAGTTCCTAAAATCCATGCCATATACACCTCCCCCGATAGGGGGAGTAACAGGTATTAAACTGATCAGAATAGTACTGCTTAACACACCACTCATATCTGGTGGCAAAGTAGATTGCATGTGCAGTGCCCCAAATTTGAAGTAGGAAGACCGACCAAGCATCTTTTTCCATTTCACGGTTCCTAAAATCCATGCCATATGCACGTCCCCTGGTGCCGCAACTGCCCCTGGGAACCTTACCAAGGGTCCCAGACCACACGTCTTGTAATTCTCTGTCTGGGAAATTATATATCTATCAAATCTATCTATTTATCTATCAAATCTATCTATCGTATCTATCGAATGTATATTGCATCTATTGATCTATCTATCTAATCTATGTATCTATCTATCAAATCTATCTATCTCGTGGCCGGACTGTTTTGTGACAGCCACTTGTGTTTCGGCCAAATGTCCATCGGACAAATGTCCGTCGGCCAAATGTCCATCGGCTAAATGTCTGACCACGATTGCACACGCAGTACCCCAAACTTGAAGTAGGAGGACCGACCAAGCATCTTTTTCCATCCCCCGATTCCTAAAATCCATGCCATATACACCTCCCCCGATAGGGTGAGTAACAGGTATTAAACTGATCAGAATAGTACTGCTTAACACACCACTCATATCTGGTGGCACAGTAGATTGCACGCGCAGTGCCCCAAATTTGAAGTAGGAGGACCGACCAAGCATCTTTTTCCATTTCCCGTTTCCTAAAATCCATGCCATATACACGTCCCTGGCGCCGCAACTGCCCCTGGGAACCTTACCATGGGTCCCAGCCCGCACGTCTTGTAATTTTCTGTCTGGGAAATTATATATCTATCAAATCTATCTATTCATCTATCAAATCTATCTAACTATCTATCGTATCTATCAAATGTATATTGCATCTATTAATCTATCTAATCTATGTATCTATCTATCAAATCTATCTATCTCGTGGCCAGACTGTTTTGTGACAGCCACTTGTGTTTCGGCCAAATGTCCGTTGGACAAATGTCCGTCGGCAAAAAGTCCGGCCACGATTGCACACGCAGTGCCCCAAATTTGAAGTAGGAGGACCGACCAAGCATCTTTTTCTATCTCCCGGTTCCTAAAATCCATGCCATAAAAACCTCCCCTGATAGGGGGAGTAACAGGTATTAAACTGATCAGAATAGTACTACTTAACACACCACTCATATCTGGTGGCACAGTAGATTACACGCGCAGTGCCCCAAATTTGAAGTAGGAGGACCAACCAAGCATCTTTTTCCATCTCCCGGTTCCTAAAATCCATGCCATATACACGTCCCCCGATAGGGGGAGTAACAGGTATTAAACTGATCAGAATATTACTACTTAACACACAACTCATATATGGTGACACAGTAGATTGTACGCGCAGTGCCCCAAATTTGAAGTAGGAGGACCGACCAAGCATCTTTTTTCATATCCCGGTTCCTAAAATCCATGCCATATACACGTCCCCCGATAGGGGGAGTAACAGGTATTAAACTGATCAGAATAGTACTACTTAACACACCACTCATATCTGGTGGCACAGTAGATTGCACGCGCAGTGCCCCAAATTTGAGGTAGGAGGACCGACCAAGCATCTTTTTCCATCTCCCGGTTCCTAAAATCCATGCCATATACTCATCCCCTGGCGCCACAACTGCCTCTTGGAACCTTACTATGGGTCCCAGACCGCACGTTTTGCAATTCTCTTTCTGCGAAATTATATATCTATCAAATCTATCTATTTATCTGTCAAATCTATCTAACTATCTATCGTATCTATCAAATGTATATTGCATCTATTGATCTATCTAATCTATGTATCTATCTATCAAATCTATCTATCTCGTGGCCGGACTGTTTTGTGACAGCCACTTGTGTTTCGGCCAAATGTCCGTTGGACAAATGTCCGTCGGCCAAATGTCTGTCGGCTAAAAGTCCGGCAACGATTGCACGCGCAGTGCCCCAAATTTGAAGTAGGAGGACTGACCAAGCATCTTTTTCCATCTCCCGGGTCCTAAAATCCATGCCACATACACCTCCCCCGATAGGGGGAGTAACAGGTAGTAAACTGATCAGAATAGTACTACTTAACACACCACTCATATCTGGTGGCACAGTAGATTGCACGCGCAGTGCCCCCAAATTTGAAGTAGGAGGACCGGCCAAGCATCTTTTTCCATCTCCCGGTTCCTAAAATACATGCCATATACACGTCCCCTGGCGCCGCAACTGCCTCTGGGAACCTTACCATGGGTCCCAGCCACACGTCTTATAATTCTCTGTCTGGGAAATTATATATCTATCAAATCTATTTATCTATCAAATCTATCTAACTATCTATCGTATCTATCAAATGTATATTGCATCTATTGATCTATCTAATCTATGTATCTATCTATCAAATCTATCTATCTCGTGGCCGGACTGTTTTGTGACAGCCACTTGTGTTTCGGCCAAATGTCCGTCGGAAAAATGTCTGTCGGCTAAAAGTCCGGCCACGATTGCACGCGCAGTGCCCCAAATTTGAAGTAGGAGTTACGACCAAGCATCTTTTTCCATCTCCCGGTTCCTAAAATCCATGCCATATACACCTCCCCCGATAGGGGGAGTAACAGGTATTAAACTGATCAGAATAGTACTGCTTAACACACCACTCATATCTGGTGGCACAGAAGATTGCACGCGCAGTGCCCCAAATTTGAAGTAGGAGGACCGACCAAGCATCTTTTTCCATTTCCCGGTTCCTAAAATCCATGCCATATACACGTCCCCTGGCGCCGCAACTGCCCCTGGGAACCTTACCATGGGTCGCAGACCGCACGTCTTGTGATTCTCTGTCTGGGAAATTATATATCTATCAAATCTATCTATTTATCTATCAAATCTATCTAACTATCTATCGTATCTATCAAATGTATATTGCATCTATTGATCTATCTAATCTATGTATCTATCTATCAAATCTATCTCGTGGTCGGACTGTTTTGTGACAGCCACTTGTGTTTCGGCCAAATGTCCGTCGGCCAAATGTCCGTCGGCTAAAAGTCCGGCCACGATTGCATGCGCAGTGCCCCAAATTTGAAGTAGGAGGACCGACCAAGCATCTTTTTCCATCTCTCGGTTCCTAAAATCCATGCCATAAACACCTCCCCCAATAGGGGGAGTAACAGGTATTAAACTGATCAGAATAGTACTACTTAACACACCACTCATATCTGGTGGCACAGTAGATTACACGCGCAGTGCCCCAAATTTGAAGTAGGAGGACCGACCAAGCATCTTTTTCCATCTCCCGGTTCCTAAAATCCATGCTATATACACGTTCCCCGATAGGGGGAGTAACAGGTATTAAACTGATCAGAGTATTACTACTTAACACACCACTCATATCTGATGGCACAGTAGATTGCATGCGCAGTGCCCCAAATTTGAAGTAGGAGGACCGACCAAGCATCTTTTTCCATCTCCCGGTTCCTAAAATCCATGCCATATACACGTCCCCCGATAGGGGGAGTAACAGGTATTAGACTGATCAGAATAGTACTACTTAACACACCACTCATATCTGGTGGCACAGTAGATTGCACGCGCAGTGCCCCAAATTTGAAGTAGGAGGACCAACCAAGCATCTTTTTCCATCTCCCGGTTCCTAAAATCCATGCCATATACACCTCCCCCGATAGGGGGAGTAACAGGTATTAAACTGATCAGAATAGTACTGCTTAACACACCACTCATATCTGGTGGCAAAGTAGATTGCATGTGCAGTGCCCCAAATTTGAAGTAGGAGGACCGACCAAGCATCTTTTTCCATGCCATATGCACGTCCCCTGGTGCCGCAACTGCCCCTGGGAACCTTACCAAGGGTCCCAGAACACACGTCTTGTAATTCTCTGTCTGGGAAATTATATATCTATCAAATCTATCTATTTATCTATCAAATCTATCTATCGTATCTATCGAATGTATATTGCATCTATTGATCTATCTATCTAATCTATGTATCTATCTATCAAATCTATCTATCTCATGGCCGGACTGTTTTGTGACAGCCACTTGTGTTTCGGCCAAATGTCCATCGGACAAATGTCCGTCGGCTAAATGTCTGACCACGATTGCACACGCAGTACCCCAAACTTGAAGTAGGAGGACCGACCAAGCATCTTTTTCCATCCCCCGATTCCTAAAATCCATGCCATATACACCTCCCCCGATAGGGTGAGTAACAGGTATTAAACTGATCAGAATAGTACTGCTTAACACACCACTCATATCTGGTGGCACAGTAGATTGCACGCGAAGTGCCCCAAATTTGAAGTAGGAGGACCGACCAAGCATCTTTTTTCATATCCCGGTTCCTAAAATCCATGCCATATACACGTCCCCCGATAGGGGGAGTAACAGGTATTAAACTGATCAGAATAGTACTACTTAACACACCACTTATATCTGATGGCACAGTAGATTGCATGCGCAGTGCCCCAAATTTGAAGTAGGAGGACCGACCAAGCATCTTTTTCCATCTCCCGGTTCCTAAAATCCATGCCATATACACGTCCCCCGATAGGGGGAGTAACAGGTATTAGACTGATCAGAATAGTACTACTTAACACACCACTCATATCTGGTGGCACAGTAGATTGCACGCGCAGTGCCCCAAATTTGAAGTAGGAGGACCAACCAAGCATCTTTTTCCATCTCCCGGTTCCTAAAATCCATGCCATATACACCTCCCCCGATAGGGGGAGTAACAGGTATTAAACTGATCAGAATAGTACTGCTTAACACACCACTCATATCTGGTGGCAAAGTAGATTGCATGTGCAGTGCCCCAAATTTGAAGTAGGAGGACCGACCAAGCATCTTTTTCCATGCCATATGCACGTCCCCTGGTGCCGCAACTGCCCCTGGGAACCTTACCAAGGGTCCCAGACCACACGTCTTGTAATTCTCTGTCTGGGAAATTATATATCTATCAAATCTATCTATTTATCTATCAAATCTATCTATCGTATCTATCGAATGTATATTGCATCTATTGATCTATCTATCTAATCTATGTATCTATCTATCAAATCTATCTATCTCGTGGCTGGACTGTTTTGTGACAGCCACTTGTGTTTCGGCCAAATGTCCATCGGACAAATGTCCGTCGGCTAAATGTCTGACCACGATTGCACACGCAGTACCCCAAACTTCAAGTAGGAGGACCGACCAAGCATCTTTTTCCATCCCCCGATTCCTAAAATCCATGCCATATACACCTCCCCCGATAGGATGAGTAACAGGTATTAAACTGATCAGAATAGTACTGCTTAACACACCACTCATATCTGGTGGCACAGTAGATTGCACGCGAAGTGCCCCAAATTTGAAGTAGGAGGACCGACCAAGCATCTTTTTCCATTTCCCGTTTCCTAAAATCCATGCCATATACACGTCCCTGGCGCCGCAACTGCCCCTGGGAACCTTACCATGGGTCCCAGCCCGCACGTCTTGTAATTTTCTGTCTGGGAAATTATATATCTATCAAATCTATCTATTCATCTATCAAATCTATCTAACTATCTATCGTATCTATCAAATGTATATTGCATCTATTAATCTATCTAATCTATGTATCTATCTATCAAATCTATCTATCTCGTGGCCGGACTGTTTTGTGACAGCCACTTGTGTTTCGGCCAAATGTCCGTTGGACAAATGTCCGTCGGCAAAAAGTCCGGCCACGATTGCACACGCAGTGCCCCAAATTTGAAGTAGGAGGACCGACCAAGCATCTTTTTCCATCTCCCGGTTCCTAAAATCCATGCCATAAACACCTCCCCTGATAGGGGGAGTAACAGGTATTAAACTGATCAGAATAGTACTACTTAACACACCCCTCATATCTGGTGGCACAGTAGATTACACGCGCAGTGCCCCAAATTTGAAGTAGGAGGACCAACCAAGCATCTTTTTCCATCTCCCGGTTCCTAAAATCCATGCCATATACACGTCCCCCGATAGGGGGAGTAACAGGTATTAAACTGATCAGAATATTACTACTTAACACACAACTCATATCTGGTGACACAATAGATTGTACGCGCAGTGCCCCAAATTTGAAGTAGGAGGACCGACCAAGCATCTTTTTTCATATCCCGGTTCCTAAAATCCATGCCATATACACGTCCCCCGATAGGGGGAGTAACAGGTATTAAACTGATCAGAATAGTACTACTTAACACACCACTCATATCTGGTGGCACAGTAGATTGCACGCGCAGTGCCCCAAATTTGAGGTAGGAGGACCGACCAAGCATCTTTTTCCATCTCCCGGTTCCTAAAATCCATGCCATATACTCATCCCCTGGCGCCACAACTGCCTCTTGGAACCTTACTATGGGTCCCAGACCGCACGTTTTGCAATTCTCTTTCTGGGAAATTATATATCTATCAAATCTATCTATTTATCTGTCAAATCTATCTAACTATCTATCGTATCTATCAAATGTATATTGCATCTATTGATCTATCTAATCTATGTATCTATCTATCAAATCTATCTATCTCATGGCCGGACTGTTTTGTGACAGCCACTTGTGTTTCGGCCAAATGTCCGTCGGACAAATGTCCGTCGGCCAAATGTCTGTCGGCTAAAAGTCCGGCAACGATTGCACGTGCAGTGCCCCAAATTTGAAGTAGGAGGACTGACCAAGCATCTTTTTCCATCTCCCGGGTCCTAAAATCCATGCCACATACACCTCCCCCGATAGGGGGAGTAACAGGTAGTAAACTGATCAGAATAGTACTGCTTAACACACCACTCATATCTGGTGGCACAGTAGATTGCATGCGCAGTGCCCCCAAATTTGAAGTAGGAGGACCGGCCAAGCATCTTTTTCCATCTCCCGGTTCCTAAAATCCATGCCATATACACGTCCCCTGGCACCGCAACTTCCTCTGGGGACCTTACCATGGGTCCCAGACTGCACGTCTTGTAATTCTCTGTCTGGGAAATTATATATCTATCAAATCTATCTATTTATCTATCTATCTATATATCTATCTATCGTATCTATCAAATGTATATTGCATCAATTGATCTATCTATCTATCTATCTATCTAATCTGTGTATCTATCTATCAAATCTATCTATCTCGTGGCCGGACTGTTTTGTAACAGCCACTTGTGTTTCAGCCAAATGTCCATCGGACAAATGACCGTCGGCTAAAAGTCTGGCCATGATTGCACGCGCAGTGCCCCAAATTTGAAGTAGGAGGACCGACCAAGCATCTTTTTCCATCTCCTGGTTCCTAAAATCCATGCCATATACACCTCCCCCGATAGGGGGAGTAACAGGTAGTAAACTGATCAGAATAGTACTGCTTAACACACCACTCATATCTGGTGGCACAGTAGATTGCATGCGCAGTGCCCCCAAATTTGAAGTAGGAGGACCGACCAAGCATCTTTTTCCATCTCCCGGTTCCTAAAATCCATGCCATATACACATCCCCTGGCACCGCAACTTCCTCTGGGAACCTTACCATGGGTCCCAGACCGCACGTCTTGTAATTCTCTGTCTGGGAAATTATATATCTATCAAATCTATCTATTTATCTATCTATCTATCTATCTATCTATATATCTATCTATCTATCGTATCTATCAAATGTATATTGCATCAATTGATCTATCTATCTATCTATCTAATCTATGTATCTATCTATCAAATCTATCTATCTCGTGGCCGGACTGTTTTGTAACAGCCACTTGTGTTTCAGCCAAATGTCCATCGGACAAATGACCGTCGGCTAAAAGTCTGGCCACGATTGCATGCGCAGTGCCCCAAATTTGAAGTAGGAGGACTGACCAAGCATCTTTTTCCATCTCCCAGTTCCTAAAATCCATGCCATATACACCTCCCCCGATAGGGGGAATAACAGGTATTAAACTGATCAGAATAGTACTGCTTAACACACCACTCATATCCGGTGGCAAAGTAGATTGCATGTGCAGTGCCCCAAATTTGAAGTAGGAGGACCGACCAAGCATCTTTTTCCATTTCACGGTTCCTAAAATCCATGCCATATGCACGTCCCCTGGTGCCGCAACTGCCCCTGGGAACCTTACCAAGGGTCCCAGACCACACGTCTTGTAATTCTCTGTCTGGGAAATTATATATCTATCAAATCTATCTATTTATCTATCAAATCTATCTATCGTATCTATCGAATGTATATTGCATCTATTGATCTATCTATCTAATCTATGTATCTATCTATCAAATCTATCTATCTCATGGCCGGACTGTTTTGTGACAGCCACTTGTGTTTCGGCCAAATGACCATCGGACAAATGTCCGTCGGCCAAATGTCCGTCGGCTAAATGTCTGACCACGATTGCACACGCAGTACCCCAAACTTGAAGTAGGAGGACCGACCAAGCATCTTTTTCCATCCCCCGATTCCTAAAATCCATGCCATATACACCTCCCCCGATAGGGTGAGTAACAGGTATTAAACTGATCAGAATAGTACTGCTTAACACACCACTCATATCTGGTGGCACAGTAGATTGCACGCGCAGTGCCCCAAATTTGAAGTAGGAGGACCGACCAAGCATCTTTTTCCATTTCCCGTTTCCTAAAATCCATGCCATATACACGTCCCTGGCGCCGCAACTGCCCCTGGGAACCTTACCATGGGTCCCAGCCCGCACGTCTTGTAATTTTCTGTCTGGGAAATTATATATCTATCAAATCTATCTATTCATCTATCAAATCTATCTAACTATCTATCGTATCTATCAAATGTATATTGCATCTATTAATCTATCTAATCTATGTATCTATCTATCAAATCTATCTATCTCGTGGCCAGACTGTTTTGTGACAGCCACTTGTGTTTCGGCCAAATGTCCGTTGGACAAATGTCCGTCGGCAAAATGTCCGGCCACGATTGCACACGCAGTGCCCCAAATTTGAAGTAGGAGGACCGACCAAGCATCTTTTTCCATCTCCCGGTTCCTAAAATCCATGCCATAAACACCTCCCCTGATAGGGGGAGTAACAGGTATTAAACTGATCAGAATAGTACTACTTAACACACCACTCATATCTGGTGGCACAGTAGATTACACGCGCAGTGCCCCAAATTTGAAGTAGGAGGACCAACCAAGCATCTTTTTCCATCTCCCGGTTCCTAAAATCCATGCCATATACACGTCCCCCGATAGGGGGAGTAACAGGTATTAAACTGATCAGAATATTACTACTTAACACACAACTCATATCTGGTGACACAGTAGATTGTACGCGCAGTGCCCCAAATTTGAAGTAGGAGGACCGACCAAGCATCTTTTTTCATATCCCGGTTCCTAAAATCCATGCCATATACACCTCCCCCGATAGGGGGAGTAACAGGTATTAAACTGATCAGAATAGTACTGCTTAACACACCACTCATATCTGGTGGCAAAGTAGATTGCATGTGCAGTGCCCCAAATTTGAAGTAGGAGGACCGACCAAGCATCTTTTTCCATTTCACGGTTCCTAAAATCCATGCCATATGCACGTCCCCTGGTGCCGCAACTGCCCCTGGGAACCTTACCAAGGGTCCCAGACCACACGTCTTGTAATTCTCTGTCTGGGAAATTATATATCTATCAAATCTATCTATTTATCTATCAAATCTATCTATCGTATCTATCGAATGTATATTGCATCTATTGATCTATCTATCTAATCTATGTATCTATCTATCAAATCTATCTATCTCATGGCCGGACTGTTTTGTGACAGCCACTTGTGTTTCGGCCAAATGTCCATCGGACAAATGTCCGTCGGCCAAATGTCCGTCGGCTAAATGTCTGACCACGATTGCACACGCAGTACCCCAAACTTGAAGTAGGAGGACCGACCAAGCATCTTTTTCCATCCCCCGATTCCTAAAATCCATGCCATATACACCTCCCCCGATAGGGTGAGTAACAGGTATTAAACTGATCAGAATAGTACTGCTTAACACACCACTCATATCTGGTGGCACAGTAGATTGCCCCAAATTTGAGGTAGGAGGACCGACCAAGCATCTTTTTCCATCTCCCGGTTCCTAAAATCCATGCCATATACTCATCCCCTGGCGCCACAACTGCCTCTTGGAACCTTACTATGGGTCCCAGACCGCACGTTTTGCAATTCTCTTTCTGCGAAATTATATATCTATCAAATCTATCTATTTATCTGTCAAATCTATCTAACTATCTATCGTATCTATCAAATGTATATTGCATCTATTGATCTATCTAATCTATGTATCTATCTATCTATCAAATCTATCTATCTCGTGGCCGGACTGTTTTGTGACAGCCACTTGTGTTTCGGCCAAATGTCCGTCGGACAAATGTCCATCGGCCAAATGTCTGTCGGCTAAAAGTCCGGCAACGATTGCACGCGCAGTGCCCCAAATTTGAAGTAGGAGGACCGACCAAGCATCTTTTTCCATTTCCCGTTTCCTAAAATCCATGCCATATACACGTCCCTGGCGCCACAACTGCCCCTGGGAACCTTACCATGGGTCCCAGCCCGCACGTCTTGTAATTTTTTGTCTGGGAAATTATATATCTATCAAATCTATCTATTCATCTATCAAATCTATCTAACTATCTATCGTATCTATCAAATGTATATTGCATCTATTAATCTATCTAATCTATGTATCTATCTATCAAATCTATCTATCTCGTGGCCGGACTGTTTTGTGACAGCCACTTGTGTTTCAGCCAAATGTCCGTTGGAAAAATGTCCGTCGGCAAAAAGTCCGGCCACGATTGCACACGCAGTGCCCCAAATTTGAAGTAGGAGGACCGACCAAGCATCTTTTTCCATCTCCCGGTTCCTAAAATCCATGCCATAAACACCTCCCCTGATAGGGGGAGTAACAGGTATTAAACTGATCAGAATAGTACTACTTAACACACCCCTCATATCTGGTGGCACAGTAGATTACACGCGCAGTGCCCCAAATTTGAAGTAGGAGGACCAACCAAGCATCTTTTTCCATCTCCCGGTTCCTAAAATCCATGCCATATACACGTCCCCCGATAGGGGGAGTAACAGGTATTAAACTGATCAGAATATTACTACTTAACACACAACTCATATCTGGTGACACAGTAGATTGTACGCGCAGTGCCCCAAATTTGAAGTAGGAGGACCGACCAAGCATCTTTTTTCATATCCCGGTTCCTAAAATCCATGCCATATACACGTCCCCCGATAGGGGGAGTAACAGGTATTAAACTGATCAGAATAGTACTACTTAACACACCACTCATATCTGGTGGCACAGTAGATTGCACGCGCAGTGCCCCAAATTTGAGGTAGGAGGACCGACCAAGCATCTTTTTCCATTTCCCGTTTCCTAAAATCCATGCCATATACACGTCCCTGGCGCCGCAACTGCCCCTGGGAACCTTGCCATGGGTCCCAGCCCGCACGTCTTGTAATTTTCTGTCTGGGAAATTATATATCTATCAAATCTATCTATTCATCTATCAAATCTATCTAACTATCTATCGTATCTATCAAATGTATATTGCATCTATTAATCTATCTAATCTATGTATCTATCTATCAAATCTATCTATCTTGTGGCCGGACTGTTTTGTGACAGCCACTTGTGTTTCGGCCAAATGTCCGTTGGACAAATGTCCGTCGGCAAAAAGTCCGGCCACGATTGCACACGCAGTGCCCCAAATTTGAAGTAGGAGGACCGACCAAGCATCTTTTTCCATCTCCCGGTTCCTAAAATCCATGCCATAAACACCTCCCCTGATAGGGGGAGTAACAGGTATTAAACTGATCAGAATAGTACTACTTAACACACCACTCATATCTGGTGGCACAGTAGATTACACGCGCAGTGCCCCAAATT
The DNA here is from genome assembly GCF_027579735.1 of Bombina bombina. NCBI lineage: Eukaryota > Metazoa > Chordata > Amphibia > Anura > Bombinatoridae > Bombina > Bombina bombina. The sequence continues at coordinate 1,054,890,208 of NC_069499.1, read as the reverse complement.
TGAAGTAGGAGGACCAACCAAGCATCTTTTTCCATCTCCCGGTTCCTAAAATCCATGCCATATACACGTCCCCCGATAGGGGGAGTAACAGGTATTAAACTGATCAGAATAGTACTGCTTAACACACCACTCATATCTGGTGGCACAGTAGATTGCACGCGTAGTGCCCCAAATTTGAAGTAGGAGGACCGACCAAGCATCTTTTTCCATTTCCCGTTTCCTAAAATCCATGCCATATACACGTCCCTGGCGCCGCAACTGCCCCTGGGAACCTTACCATGGGTCCCAGCCCGCACGTCTTGTAATTTTCTGTCTGGGAAATTATATATCTATCAAATCTATCTATTCATCTATCAAATCTATCTAACTATCTATCGTATCTATCAAATGTATATTGCATCTATTAATCTATCTAATCTATGTATCTATCTATCAAATCTATCTATCTCGTGGCCGGACTGTTTTGTGACAGCCACTTGTGTTTCGGCCAAATGTCCGTTGGACAAATGTCCGTCGGCAAAAAGTCCGGCCACGATTGCACACGCAGTGCCCCAAATTTGAAGTAGGAGGACCGACCAAGCATCTTTTTCCATCTCCCGGTTCCTAAAATCCATGCCATAAACACCTCCCCTGATAGGGGGAGTAACAGGTATTAAACTGATCAGAATAGTACTACTTAACACACCACTCATATCTGGTGGCACAGTAGATTACACGCGCAGTGCCCCAAATTTGAAGTAGGAGGACCAACCAAGCATCTTTTTCCATCTCCCGGTTCCTAAAATCCATGCCATATACACGTCCCCCGATAGGGGGAGTAACAGGTATTAAACTGATCAGAATATTACTACTTAACACACAACTCATATCTGGTGACACAGTAGATTGTACGCGCAGTGCCCCAAATTTGAAGTAGGAGGACCGACCAAGCATCTTTTTTCATATCCCGGTTCCTAAAATCCATGCCATATACACCTCCCCCGATAGGGGGAGTAACAGATATTAAACTGATCAGAATAGTACTGCTTAACACACCACTCATATCTGGTGGCAAAGTAGATTGCATGTGCAGTGCCCCAAATTTGAAGTAGGAGGACCGACCAAGCATCTTTTTCCATTTCACGGTTCATAAAATCCATGCCATATGCACGTCCCCTGGTGCCGCAACTGCCCCTGGGAACCTTACCAAGGGTCCCAGACCACACGTCTTGTAATTCTCTGTCTGGGAAATTATATATCTATCAAATCTATCTATTTATCTATCAAATCTATCTATCGTATCTATCGAATGTATATTGCATCTATTGAACTATCTATCTAATCTATGTATCTATCTATCAAATCTATCTATCTCATGGCCGGACTGTTTTGTGACAGCCACTTGTGTTTCGGCCAAATGTCCATCGGACAAATGTCCGTCGGCCAAATGTCCGTCGGCTAAATGTCTGACCACGATTGCACACGCAGTACCCCAAACTTGAAGTAGGAGGACCGACCAAGCATCTTTTTCCATCCCCCGATTCCTAAAATCCATGCCATATACACCTCCCCCGATAGGGTGAGTAACATGTATTAAACTGATCAGAATAGTACTGCTTAACACACCACTCATATCTGGTGGCACAGTAGATTGCCCCAAATTTGAGGTAGGAGGACCGACCAAGCATCTTTTTCCATCTCCCGGTTCCTAAAATCCATGCCATATACTCATCCCCTGGCGCCACAACTGCCTCTTGGAACCTTACTATGGGTCCCAGACCGCACGTTTTGCAATTCTCTTTCTGCAAAATTATATATCTATCAAATCTATCTATTTATCTGTCAAATCTATCTAACTATCTATCGTATCTATCAAATGTATATTGCATCTATTGATCTATCTAATCTATGTATCTATCTATCTATCAAATCTATCTATCTCGTGGCCGGACTGTTTTGTGACAGCCACTTGTGTTTCGGCCAAATGTCCGTCGGACAAATGTCCGTCGGCCAAATGTCTGTCGGCTAAAAGTCCGGCAACGATTGCACGCGCAGTGCCCCAAATTTGAAGTAGGAGGACCGACCAAGCATCTTTTTCCATTTCCCGTTTCCTAAAATCCATGCCATATACACGTCCCTGGCGCCACAACTGCCCCTGGGAACCTTACCATGGGTCCCAGCCCGCACGTCTTGTTATTTTCTGTCTGGGAAATTATATATCTATCAAATCTATCTATTCATCTATCAAATCTATCTAACTATCTATCGTATCTATCAAATGTATATTGCATCTATTAATCTATCTAATCTATGTATCTATCTATCAAATCTATCTATCTCGTGGCCGGACTGTTTTGTGACAGCCACTTGTGTTTCGGCCAAATGTCCGTCGGCCAAATGTCTGTCGGCTAAAAGTCCGGCAACGATTGCACGCGCAGTGCCCCAAATTTGAAGTAGGAGGACTGACCAAGCATCTTTTTCCATCTCCCGGGTCCTAAAATCCATGCCACATACACCTCCCCCGATAGGGGGAGTAACAGGTAGTAAACTGATCAGAATAGTACTACTTAACACACCACTCATATCTGGTGGCACAGTAGATTGCACACGCAGTGCCCCCAAATTTGAAGTAGGAGGACCGGCCAAGCATCTTTTTCCATCTCCCGGTTCCTAAAATACATGCCATATACACGTCCCCTGGCGCCGCAACTGCCTCTGGGAACCTTACCATGGGTCCCAGCCACACGTCTTGTAATTCTCTGTCTGGGAAATTATATATCTATCAAATCTATTTATCTATCAAATCTATCTAACTATCTATCGTATCTATCAAATGTATATTGCATCTATTGATCTATCTAATCTATGTATCTATCTATAAAATCTATCTATCTCGTGGCCGGACTGTTTTGTGACAGCCACTTGTGTTTCGGCCAAATGTCCGTCGGACAAATGTCCGTTGGAAAAATGTCTGTCGGCTAAAAGTCCGGCCACGATTGCACGCGCAGTGCCCCAAATTTGAAGTAGGAGGAACGACCAAGCATCTTTTTCCATCTCCCGGTTCCTAAAATCCATGCCATATACACCTCCCCCGATAGGGGGATTAACAGGTATTAAACTGATCAGAATAGTACTGCTTAACACACCACTCATATCTGGTGGCACAGAAGATTGCACGCGCAGTGCCCCAAATTTGAAGTAGGAGGACCGACCAAGCATCTTTTTCCATTTCCCGGTTCCTAAAATCCATGCCATATACACGTCCCCTGGCGCCGCAACTGCCCCTGGGAACCTTACCATGGGTCGCAGACCGCACGTCTTGTGATTCTCTGTCTGGGAAATTATATATCTATCAAATCTATCTATTTATCTATCAAATCTATCTAACTATCTATCGTATCTATCAAATGTATATTGCATCTATTGATCTATCTAATCTATGTATCTATCTATCAAATCTATCTCGTGGTCGGACTGTTTTGTGACAGCCACTTGTGTTTCGGCCAAATGTCCGTCAGCTAAAAGTCCGGCCACGATTGCATGCGCAGTGCCCCAAATTTGAAGTAGGAGGACCGACCAAGCATCTTTTTCCATCTCTCGGTTCCTAAAATCCATGCCATAAACACCTCCCCCAATAGGGGGAGTAACAGGTATTAAACTGATCAGAATAGTACTACTTAACACACCACTCATATCTGGTGGCACAGTAGATTACACGCGCAGTGCCCCAAATTTGAAGTAGGAGGACCGACCAAGCATCTTTTTCCATCTCCCGGTTCCTAAAATCCATGCTATATACACGTTCCCCGATAGGGGGAGTAACAGGTATTAAACTGATCAGAGTATTACTACTTAACACACCACTCATATCTGATGGCACAGTAGATTGCACGCGCAGTGCCCCAAATTTGAAGTAGGAGGACCGACCAAGCATCTTTTTCCATCTCCCGGTTCCTAAAATCCATGCCATATACACGTCCCCCGATAGGGGGAGTAACAGGTATTAGACTGATCAGAATAGTACTACTTAACACACCACTCATATCTGGTGGCACAGTAGATTGCACGCGCAGTGCCCCAAATTTGAAGTAGGAGGACCAACCAAGCATCTTTTTCCATCTCCCGGTTCCTAAAATCCATGCCATTTACACGTCCCCTGGCGCCGCAACTGCCTCTTGGAACCTTACTATGGGTCCCAGACCGCACGTCTTCTAATTCTCTTTCTGGGAAATTATATATCTATCAAATCTATCTATTTATCTATCAAATCTATCTAACTATCTATCGTATCTATCAAATGTATATTGCATCTATTGATCTATCTAATCTATGTATCTATCTATCTATCTATCTATCTATCTATCAAATCTATCTATCTCGTGTCCGGACTGTTTTGTAACAGCCACTTGAGTTTCGGCCAAATGTCCGTCGGCCAAATGTCCGTCGGCCAAATGTCTGTCGGCTAAAAGTCCGGCCACGATTGCATGCGCAGTGCCCCAAATTTGAAGTAGGAGGACCGACCAAGCATCTTTTTCCATCTCCCGGTTCCTAAAATCCATGCCATATACACCTCCCCCGATAGGGGGAGTAACAGGTATTAAACTGATCAGAATAGTACTACTTAACACACCACTCATATCTGGGGGCACAGTAGATTGCACGCGCAGTGCCCCAAATTTGAAGTAGGAGGACGGACCAAGCATCTTTTTCCATCTCCCGGTTCCTAAAATCCATGCCATATACACGTCCCCTGGCGCCGCAACTGCCTCTGGAAACCTTACCATGGGTCCCAGACCGCACGTCTTGTAATTCTCTGTCTGGGAAATTATATATCTATCAAATCTATTTATCTATCAAATCTATCTAACTATCTATCGTATCTATAAAATGTATATTGCATCTATTGATCTATCTGATCTATGTATCTATCTATCAAATCTATCTATCTTGTGGCCGGACTGTTTTGTGACAGCCACTTGTGTTTCGGCCAAATGTCCGTCGGACAAATGTCCATCGGACAAATGTCCGTCGGCTAAAAGTCCGGCCACGACTGAATGCGCAGTGCCCCAAATTTGAAGTAGGAGGACCGACCAAGCATATTTTTCCATCTCCCGGTTCCTAAAATCCATGCCATATACACCTCCCCCGATAGGGGGAGTAACATATATTTAACTGATCAGAATAGTACTACTTAACACACCACTCATATCTGGTGGCACAGTAGATTGCACGTTCAGTGCCCCAAATTTTAAGTAGGAGGACCGACCGAGCATCTTTTTCCATCTCCCGGTTCCTAAAATCCATGCCATATACACGTCCCCTGGTGCTGCAACTGCCTCTGGGAACCTTACCATGGGTCCCAGACCGCACGTCTTCTAATTCTCTGTCTGGGAAATTATATATCTATCAAAAATATCTATTTATCTATCAAATCTATCTAACTATCTATCATATCTATCAAATGTATATTGCATCTATTGATCTATCTAATCTATGTATCTATCTATCAAATCTATCTCATGGCCGGACTGTTTTGTGATAGCCACTTGTGTTTCGGCCAAATGTCCGTCCGACAAATATCCATCGGCCAAATGCCGTCGGCTAAAAGTCTGGCCACAATTGCACGCGCAGTGCCCCAAATTTGAAGTCGGAGGACCGACCAAGCATCTTTTTCCATATCCCGGTTCCTAAAATCCATGCCATATACACCTCCCCCGATAGGGGAGTAACAGGTATTAAACTGATCAGAATAGTACTACTTAACACACCACTTATATGTTTTGGCACAGTAGATTGCAAATGCAGTGCCCCAAATTTGAAGTAGGAGGACCGACCAAGCATCTTTTTCCATCGCTCGGCTCCTAAAATCCATGCCATATACACGTCCCCTGGCGCCGCAACGGCCTCTGGGAACCTTACCATGGGTCCCAGACTGCACGACTTGTAATTCTCTGTCTGGGAAATGATATATCTATCAAATCTATCTATCGTATCTATCAAATGTATATTGCATCTCTTGATCTATCTATCTAATCTATGTATCTATCAAATCTATCTATCTCTTGGTTGTGCAAATGGACTGTTTTTGGTTGTTTGCGGTGTGTTAAACTGGGAGTTTGGTCTGTCACTGTGATGCAGGCGTAACCCTTACACTACCTGATCGATACAACATCATACCTGATGTTTTAAAGCACGTTATTCCAAGCAATTTAGGAATGTTAGGTGATTTATGCCCTTTATGGATTAAAACCAGACTCTGCATCAACTAATTTTCCGTGGGAGTTTTGCCATGGATCCCCCTCCGGAATACCACAGTCCAGGTGTTAGTCTCCTTGAAACAACTTTTCCATCACTATTGTGGCCAGAAAGAGTCCCTGTGGGTTTTAAAATTCGCCTGCCTATTGAAGTCAATGGCGGTTCGCCCGGTTCGCCCGTTCGCGAACAGTTGCGGAAGTTCAAGTCCGCCATCGCAAACGGAAAATTTTCAGTTTGCGACATCACTAATGATCATAGAAGGAACTATCACTGATCCTAAAAACCTTTGTTTAAAGTGTTACTTTATAGAGTAGAGAAAGAAGAAGTTGATGAGGTAGAGCATTTGTTAGTTCCCAATTCTCACAAAAATATTGTCCTAAAGCTTGCTCACAGGGGCACCAATATATCATAGTTATACTAGATTATGAAAACCGGTATTCTGAAGCAGTACCTTTAAGAAATACCTCTTCTAAAAATATTGCAAAAATATTGCAAAAGAGTTGATGATGATGTTTAGCAGAGTAGGCATACCAAAAGAGATTCTTACAGCCCGGGGACCCCTTTAATGTCAAATGTAATGAGAAAATTGTGTAAACTTCTTAAAAATAAGCAGTGTAGAACGTCAGTACATTACCCCCAAACTGACAGGCTGGTTGAGAGGTTTAATAAAACACTAAAGGCTATGTTGCATAAAGTGATAGACAAAGATGGAAAGGATTGTGATTGTTTGTTGCCATGCATCATGTTCTCTATTTGAGAAGTAGCTCAATCTTCCACAGAGTTTTCGCCTTTTCGTGTTATTATATGGTAGACATCCCAGAGGTATATAGGACATTGCTAAAAAAACATGGCATCAGGAATACACTCCTCACCGCAGTGTTATAGAACACATTGCACAAATGCAAGAGTGAATGGAAGCCATAATGCCAGTAGTACGTGATAATATGGTAAAAGCTCAGAAAGCTCAGAAAGTCAGTTACAATAGGAATGCAAGACTAAGGGCTCGATTTATCAAACATATTCTCCTTAATTTGCGCCTTAATTCACGCCGTCATAATATATCTCCTATTTATCAATCAGAAATACTCCGAAAAATTTGCAAATACGACTGCAAAATTCTCGCCCTTCAATGTCCCTCGCCTAGGTGCACATTTGCGCAAAATAAAGCTTTAAAACGCCCTTTTCAGGGTGTATATTCAAGAATACGACCTACTTCTCTCCAAAATATATATTTATCATTATTTTGCGCCATTGGAGAGCCTAAAGTTCTCCTCCTAATACGACTACTAATGTTCTCCATGAAGAGATAGGAGAACATCTAATTTACTCCATATTTTCAGCGCAAGAAGATGGATTATTTCCTGATTTTGTCTGCAATTTCTTTAGCAAGGGGCCATGAAAATCGACGAAATGAACAGATTTTGCCAATACATAGACGGCAAAGAGTTCCACGAGTTTTTCTACCTCGTTGTGGACTACAGGCATTATCTGATTATCAGATAAAAAAAAGATTTCACCTAAACAGGGAGAGCATACAAAATCTATATGTTCTAATACAGAATGATCTAGAGCCACAGACCAGAAGAACAAGGGCAATACCTGGAATGCTCAAGTTATTGGCAGTTTTGCATTTCCTAGCCACGGGCTCTTTTCAGGCTGTGTCCAGTGCAGTGGTTGGCATGAGTCAGCCTTCTTTTTGTAGACATTTGAGGACTGTCTTAAAAGCGATTTTGAAGCATCTAAATAAATTTATATATGTGCCAAGGAATGTACATGAATGGCACCAAGTAAAATCTGGTTTTTATCAAGTTGCCGGCATTCCAAATGTCCTAGGTGCAATAGATTGCACACATATTGCAATTCGACCACCAGCTTTAAGGGAGGAGCAATATCGAAATCGTAAACACTTCCACTCTCTCAATGTTCAAGCAGTATGTGACTCTAACCTTCGGTTTTGGGCAGTAAGATCAGGTTTTCCAGGGTCATGCCACGATTATCACATATTAAAGCAGTCTGCTTTATTTGCAGCATTTGAACGTGGAGAGATGCCACACGGTTGGCTATTAGGTGAATATTAAAATTTTTATATTTATTTATAAAATGTCATATTTGAACCTCATAAACCTGTTGTTACGTGTCGCTAATTTGTAATTGTATTATATTTTTGAAGGTGACAGCGGGTACCCCTGTAGGCCTTGGCTCTTGACACCTGTACCAATACCTCATACACGGTCAGAAATCAAGTTCAACGAATCTCACAGGTCGACAAGGAGTGCTATTGAGCGTACATTCGGGGTACTGAAAATGAGATTTCGGGTGTTGGACCGTTCTGTTGGTGATCTACAATATTCCCCAGAGAAATGTAATAACATAATTCTGGTGTCATGCATAATGCATAATATAACTATTTCCCAAATAAATATATGAGGTGTGTCTGGAGGATGTGCCAGAAGATGTTTATGTTCCTCAGGAAATTGTCACAAGACATACCACAAGAGCTGGAGTGGAAAATCGTCTTGAAATTATTTTTTAGATATAAGTCTACTTAATAAAATTGTATTAACATGTTAATATTGTTTGTTCTATATTATTAATTACACCTTTTTTCTTTTTTTCAGGAAATTTTCTGATTGGATTCAAATACCTTGGTTTTTTTAATAATTAAAATAGATAGAATTGTATATATATATATATATATATATATATATATATATATATATATATATATATATATATAATTTTATTTTTATATAAGAGAAATTAGATAGTTTGATACCAAAGTTGTGTTGTGTTATTTATACATTTATATATATATATATATATATATATATATATATATATATATATAAATACATATATATTTTTTTTTTAAATAGAATTTATATAGTTTGTTACCAAAGTTGTGTTGTGTTATTTATACATATATATATATATATATATATATATATATATATATATATATATATATATATATATATATATATATATATATATATATATATATAAAATAGAGTTATATATATCTTTTTCTATTTTTGAATAAAAAATGAATACTTTGAAAAAAAAAAGTTTCGTTATTTACTTTGAATAAAAAATTTTTTTTTCATAATATAAAAAACTTTATTAAACACCAAAAATTAACATCAAAACAGTGAACTCGAATAAACATTAACTAAGGTTATAATTGCGTTAAATATTTTAGAACCCATAACTTGAAGGTATATATGAACAATAGAATTATAAATCAGGATGTCGTCTATTCAAGAACTCTAACTTTTTCTGATAATACTCCTTTTGCACAGTTAACTGTTCTTGAAGTATATTATTTCTCTGTTTTTCTAATTCTATCATTTGTTTAAAAAATTCATTTTGTTCATTTCTGAAAGACAATGCCATATCTGTTAATCTTTCAACTTAATTTGGTCTCTCCGGTTCATCTATCTGACATTGTTCTGCATCCTCAATCTCTTCCTCACATTCTGATTCCTCTACATGTGGTGTTTCAAGTTGTGTTGATGTTTGTCCCTCTATTTGTGTCTCATCATCATCATCCTCCTGACAAACTGTGTCAGACACAAGTGGTTGTAATGTGATTTCTATTTCATCTATGAATGTAAAAAAATAAAATTAAAAAAAAAAAAAAATTAATAAAAAAAAAAGAAAAAAAGGTCAATAATTACCATCAAATAATGTAATTGACGAATCCTGCATTGTTTGTGGTAATCCCCTGACACCTGTAACAATAAATACATTGATATTCATATATATGTTTTTAAATAAAATTTCTTTACATAAACAGAATTTTCAGGAGAAAAGTAAGAGACGTATTAATACATATTAATTACATTTCATTGTCCATTCTTTTCATTAATACAAATGATATTAACATTTTTGTAATATACTTTTACTTACTAGTAGTTTCTTCCCTGCATGTTATACCAGATGAAGATGTTGAGGGTTGTTGATGTTCACTAGTCAACTCAGACTCGGATGGTAGGTCCACCTGGGCATTTTCTATTTCATTTTCAAATGCCTGTTCATGTTCTTCTATAGTACATATAAACAAAATAAAAAATAATTAAAATTAAAAATAGAAAAACTGAATATACAAAATACATGTTAAAGAAATAGTATAGTGTAAATTATTCTTTCATTATTCTGATAGAGCATGGAATTTCCAAAATTTTTTATAATTCAATACTATTATAATTTTTATATTTTCTTATTTTTGGATTATCTTTCATTTCCAAAAAAAATAATCTAAGTTTAGAAGCGTGGCCATTTTTGGGTGTGACACCTGTTTAGCGCTTGAGGATTGGTTTCTTTTTAAATGTAGCCATCCAATTAACAAGCGGTATCCAGGTCCTCATCCAAAAATGGTCCTGCTTCCAAGCTTACAAGCAAACTTTGTTAAATACATATTAAAATCAAAAAATATAAAATATTAATATAAAAAATTTATTACCAGAGTATGCTCTGTCTGAATCATGAAATATAAATTAAGAATATACTATACTATTCGTTTAATAGCAATCAATTAGATATTTACCTCGAAAATCCATGGTATCTGATGGGACATCAAGTCCCAACACGACAGCATCCCCCATCCTGGCATACAGCATCTGTTCATAGTCGAGCAGTTCAGCCCTATATGCGGGGCCTCCACCAGTTCCTTTTGATAACTGCTTTTCCTTACATACTTTTCTTTTAATATTCTTACGAATATCATTCACCCGCTTCCGACAGGCCCTGACGTCTTTCGGAAAACTACCCTCTGCTGACACAGCACGACTAATTTGTTCCCAAATTGCCTTTTTTCTTTGAGGGTTGACAGATTTTGCTTGATAGCCGATAATAACATCATAATGTTCGATGACAACTTCAACTAAAATACAGTTCTGTCGATGACTAAACATCACACTTCGGCCACTTTTCGTCTTTCCAGCTAGTCCAGTAGCCATCGCAAATTTAGATAAAAAAATGGCGCTAATAAGAATAGTGTCTTCATTCGAAGTCAGAATAAAGTAATGAACAATTATCACTAACAACTTTTGTTCCAGAACGTTACAGAAATGGGGCGTTATATGAATAGATTAATGAATAATTTAAATAAAATTAGTAACTGTAATTTGATTGCACAATTAGAATTTACTTTATTCCTATTGGTCAAATGTGTATTTTTTTTAAATTGATGTGTCTTTATTTTTATATACATTCTTTTTTAAAATTCGAAACTATTTGTATGTATCAATTGAAGTAACAACGAACATAGCCCTAAAAATAAATTTAACCTATGAAAACAAATGTATCGACTGTAGAAATATCATCACAGTTATTGCGCATTGTAACAATTGCCAGTTATCTTGTATCGACTGTAGAAATATAGTGCACGTTATTGCGCACTTTGTAACAACTTAAATGTAATCTATATTTATACAAAAAGATGACACTAGTTTAATAGTTTTTCTTTAATATTGATCAATAAATAAGTTTCTACTCGATTACTTATTTCTTTTAAACATAAATCATTTTTAAAATGGGTATATTTTAATGCGCAATTACAATAACAATTAGTTCCGTTATTGGGTGGAGTTTTATGGTTAGAGAGATACATACACACATTTGAAGATGAATCGTTCCAAGAAGTTTTCCATTGGTGAATTACTGATAATCACCTATACAATGGAAAAGTATTTTCCGAAAAAAAGGAAGGGGATATTCACATTGGAACAGGATAAAAGAAATCCAATTTTATCAGAGATGGTGCGACGGGTCAGGCGTCTGTCTGGCCATAATAGGACTAGAAAACAGTGCCTGAAGCGTTATAATGATCTAATCCGGAGACAATCTAAATTAAGGACCCTAATAAGAAGCTATGTTATGAAATGTAAGTATTGATGTAATAGTTGTGTATCAATTTTGTAACCTTGTAATCTGTCATTAATTGTTACTTTTTTACATAATCTTGAACTTTGTACAAAAATATAATTGCAAATTTTGTATCCATTTCAGCTTTATTGCGGTTTGTGAAACAGTATTAACAATGTAATTGTTTCAGTCTGATGTTGTACTGTAAAATCGATTAGCAATATAAATACAATTGTATTTCACTTTTTTACAGTCAAAAATAGAAAAAGGCCCCGTTATCTGCGCCCAATAAAATGGAATCCATCCAGTCCAGAAGCTGATTGTGATCCACTACCGACTGTTTTTCTGGAGTCTGAGGCTATAATTACAACAGGTATGAATATAGTTACTAAAATGTATAATATTAAGATAACTCATCATTGATTCACATATATCTTACAAATAAATAAAATTATTCTATTTAATGACTATAATCATATTAATTATAGACATGATTGAAGAAGATACAAACCAAAATGCCATTGAAGATATAATTGTTGAAGAGGAAAATAATAATATGATTAAAGATTCACCAAATAGCGAGCAACAACAAGACAATAATATATGTAGGTTCATATGTCTATTCAGTCACTCCTTATATGTCATTATTTGTAATAAAATAGAACTTTTGTTTTAGTGAATAATTATTGAAAAGAGATATGGATTTCAATCAGCATTGTTCTATTACATAAGTATTCCTGTTATAATTATTTTGTATGTCTTTCAGCTATTCAAGATGAAGGACAGAACCTTGAACATGAAGAAGAACTGCAATCAAATTCATCCAATGTAACGGAATTTTATGATTGGAGTGAGTTCTTTTGTATCATAACAATCTTTAGCTTTCAGTATTGTGTGGAACAAAAGATGCATGTGCGTGTACACAGTATTATCAAGATGACATGCTTTTAAATAACAACAGAGGTGTAGATAAAACCTTCTAACAAGATATTAGTCTTTTGTCTGTGTTTCTTGTTAGCATTAGATAAAACACTATTTATCTTGTAATACTGAACTGAAATGTATTCAATTCATGACATAACTATTTTTCTATTTCTCATTGGTATAGTGCCTGAAGATCAAGAAATAACTATCAACCAAAAATAAATTTTGGATACCCTGCTGGAAGTTGAAAATAATTTGATGAGGACATACATAAAAGTGCAAAACTTAAGAGAAAAATATCAATCGTTTTAATTATGAACAATAAAGCAAAACATTATTTCTTTTCATTTTGAAATAAAAAAAATTATTAGGATGTGAAAATAACATTTATTTTGGGTTTCAATAAATCCATATATTTTACAATTTAAAGGTGTGTGTGTGTTTATTTAATCCAAAACATTGAATTATTTTATTGTAAAAAAAAAACAAAAAACCTATATTAATGCTGAGGGGGGAGGTGGATATAAATATAAGAGTTGGGTTAGATCAAAGAGTTGGGTTATATCTTTGAAATACATAAGCTCATGTTTAGATAAGTAGTTCAAAAGTTAATACAAAGATAAAATTTGTAATACAATTTGGAATGAGATCTTGATGTGCTTTCTTAAATAATATAAATATTGATACAACAAATAATAAAGTAGATATCAAAAAATTGTGTTATTTTCAGCATTAAATTTTAATATTACCATTTAACTTCTATCCCTTCAAAGATTTATATGTGAGAGAATGTGATAATATGATCACAATTATTATATTCAAATTTTTAATACATTTTTAGCGATTATCGGAAATATAAATAAAGTTTGTGTTTATTGAAAAGCAATATAGATATATACATCGAATTTGTAACATTGATAACTGAACAATACAAATTAAAAAGTAATCAATGAGAATTCACATTTATTTCTCATATGCGCTTTAATTTAACACAATTTTAATAATAAATATGGCGCAAATATATGAATAACGGCGAGATTTATCAATATCACGCCACATCTCGCCTTTGGAAAGTAACGTAGAAATACGACCCCTTTTATGATAAATAATGGCGCACATGTGCGCCTATCCGATGGCGATATGCAGAGTACTTGTCGGAGAACGGAACGGCGATCTTGAACAAAGTTTGATAAATCAAGCCCTAAGGGTCTTCAAACATGGGGATAGAGTTCTTATACTAATCCATACAGTTGAATGCAAGTTCCTTGCAAGCTGGCAAGGACCATATTATATTATTGAACAGGTAAATTAGGTAATTTATATAATTATAATTATGCAAAGCAAACCCAATCACAAAGTAATTAAAGGTTAGACTCTGGCACCTCATCAGAAGCAGGAAGTTAAGGAGCTTGTTAAAAAAAATAGAGTTGTTTTCTCCCAGGAAAAAACAAGTTTTTAAACATGAAATCATTACAGAGCCAGGGAAATAGATTATCTTGAAGCCTTGCAGAATACCAGAGGCTAGAAGAGAGTTGGTTAGTAAGGAATATGCTAGACATAGGGGTAATTGAAGTATCACAGAGTAAATGGAACAATCCTTTTGTTCTAGTATCCAAGCTAGATAAATTGAATTCATTTTCTTAGTTTGATGCTTACCCTATGCCTCGGGTTGATTAATTAATACAGAGATTAGGGGGCTCCAGATATTTAAATACTTTATATTTAACAAAAGGGTAAAATGGAGGGTTTATTTGAATATAAAGTGTTACCATTTGGGTTGCATGGTTTGCCAGCTACATTTCAGCATATGAGGTATAGAATAATAGAGAATATAGAGCTGCTTACCTTGATGATGTGGTGATTCAAGCTGCAGACTGGAAAACACATCTACCTCAGGTTCAGGCAGTAGTATATTATATCTGCCTAACTGCCAGGGGCCAGATTACGAGTGGAGCGCAAATTAAAGGGACAGTAAAGTCAAAATAAACTAAAATGGATTGGATAAAGCATGACATTTTAAATAACTTTTCCCTGTTTATTTCTGTCATCAATTTTGCTTAGTTCTCTTGATGTAGTAATCCTATGCGGGCTCAGGAGTGTTTGTGTCTTTAGTCATCTGGCAGCAGTGTTTGCAACTATGTATCACACTGCTATAAATATTGTTGCAAACACTGCTGTCACAGAGTGTCTGTAGCATTCTATTCTGTAGCTAGTCTATTTTATATTAATTATGACTTTACTGTCTCTTTTTGCACCCACTTGAGGGTTAATTGCACTAGAAGCAGGATGTGTGCGCTTGTCGCGCTCATATTATGTGTTTAAAGTAAAGTGTTTTTGCTCTCGCTCTAACCCAATGACCACAAAAATCCAAACTTAGAATATTGCATGGGCATTCATGTATTCCCCAATAGAAGTAAATGTAGAAAAAAAAATCCCACTCTCATGCAAACGTGATCACATATTGTCATTTGCGCTAACCCAAAATAAAAATATGAATATTTCACATTCCAATGTTCTGCACATAGCATAATATGTTCTATTTATTCAGAAATTAACATTTCTACATAGATCTGATGTTTATTTTGTGTAAAATATATCTTTACATATATATATATATATATATATAATTTTATAGAGAGAAATAAATAGACTATCCTGTCCAGCACTCACTAATTCCTAAATATAATAAATGGATTAACCACTAAAGAAAAAACAATTGGCACAATAGAAAATTGTTAATAATATCAGTGACAGCAAATACATAAATTAGATATGTTAAACATAATTTCATTTATTTGTTACAGTCAAAGAAACGGTTATAGATATAAATTCTGTAACCCCATATTTAACCATAGTGCACTGATGGAACTAAATAAGGGAGAGCTCTCATGAAAAAGAAAAAGAAAAAAGAACGACTGAAAGAAGGTATGAAAATCCAAATAAGTTCCACATTCCTGTTACATCACAGGGAGAAAAGCTCTATAATTTGATTCCCAAAAGGCACTATGAATAGTTAAAAGTCTGGGAAGGTAAGAGATATATTGTATTAGTGGCTGTGGAGTGTGTCAGGCTATAAAACTGTGTGGGCCCTCGATTAACCCTTTACCATGGCAAACGCTCACTAGGGAGCTCCAGGCAATTGCAGCTATATGCAGTAATATTAAATTAAGTAGTTTCACAGTCACTGTATTTGTACTCACTCACACCACCATAGAGGGATCCAGTGCAGTTCCACACTGTCTCAGCTGTTACTGTATGTGTTCACCACCGTAGCGGTCAGTATTCTGGGCTGGGGGGGGATTCCACTATCGCAGTTCAACACCTCCTTGCTACACATGTGCATTGCCGGTTAGCTAAGTATGGTGTATGTCACTGGAGCCTGAGGGGTGAAACGTGCATAGCTGGCATTTGTTAAACAGTCAAACAGGCTGAATTGAATATTACAAGAGATTGGAGGCTGAAAACCTAGATAGGAGGTACCAGGAGTTGCAAACAGAGTCTCTTATCCAAAGCAGACTAAAATTCACTATATACCGCTGAGGGAGGCATGTTTGGGGAGAGACATACACCAGGAAATATAACACACATAAAACCACTCACCTTAAATAATATCCCCAATTGAATATCGCCTCACATCTTGCAGCTGAAACCGGAACAGCTGCAAGATGTGTGGCGATATTTAATTGGGGATATTATTTAAGGTGAGTTTATGTGTGTAATAGAGCTATTACTGTATCCTTGACAAAGGTCCCAGGTGGAGGACTGAAGTGTTCGATGTAAGGTAATACCACAATGTGACAATAAAATGGTGATTTTGATTGAAAAAAACGAGTGTGGGGTGATTTTTCTTGGATTGTGTTTGGGAGACTCAGCACCGGCTTCTCTTACATACACAGGGAGTGCAGAGGTTGTGTTAGATATATATACATATTATTATATATAGCTATAGATATAAATATAAATATATATATATATATATATATATATATATAAAAACCACACAGAAAACCTGGCACTCGCCAGCAGATACTCAGTAATGTTTAAAAGCAAAACTGGGGGAAGTCAGTTATATTTGGCGCCAAAGGATCAAGCCCAGGACCACATCAAAACACAGGAATGGACCGCACTCACAGACTGGACTGGGTACACATCCTAAACCACTGTTAACTACACAGCCCTGAACATTGACAGACAGCTGCAAAGTTCCCAGCAACCCAGGCAGTTAACCCCTGAACAGCCTGGGTGAAAGGCCCGCAGGGAAGCATTACAAACATTAAAATACAACACACAGAAAACCTGGCACTCGCCAGTAGATACTCAGTAATGTTTAAAAGCAAAACTGGGTGAAGTCAGTTACATTTGGTGCCAAAGGATAAAGCCCAGGACCACGTTAAGGTCTCCCCCTTCCTGGGACCCTAAACCAGCACCCACAAAATGCATACTTTCAAACAAACTAACTGGGAACCTCCCAGGGTGACACAGGCTTTTGTAACCTCCCCTATGTAAATACAAAAAACAGGAATGGGGGAGCCAGAGCCGGCTGGAGACCAACATGTTTGCATTCAAGCGGGCTCCATAAAAATTGACTCTTAGGGCGCCAAATAATTACCTTCAGAGGAGCTAACTTTGGACAGAATGTGGGTCCCCCAGACTCCCTAACTCTCCCACACACCACAGATTCAGTTTGGCAGCTTCAGAGAGCATCCGCAGTCAGTTTACACTAGCTGGAAAAGAAACTGCGCAACAGTGACCGCGGCCTGCTCTCAGTGGTACAGTCACTTACTATACCAAGTGATCCACAGGATATCGTGGAGGATCTAAACATCAGAACATAGTAGCCGGACTACTAAGGGCTGAAAGTATATACAGCCCCACTGTGACTGTGCGACTCTATTACCGGAGCCAAGATTGAGATAGGGAGTTGCAGAATGCAGCCATAGCGTATGCTGTAAAGCCAGCCTCAAACACAGACCCTGTGAGCTTCACCATGGAGGAGCTGGGGAAAATATTCCAGGAGCTTATGGAAAACTTTGAGAGGCAGCTCTGTGAGAGGATAGATAGAATTGTTGCTGCTACACAACCGAGGAGTGACCTGACCCACAATGCAGTGCATAGATCAATGGCAGAGGAAACGGCTGCTGAAGAGAGAGGTGCTATCCACTTACAGATGGGGCTGATACCTACTTTGCCACCCCTGAAGTCTTCATGTGGGCTTAATGCAGAGGAAGAAGATACTCCAGAGTGTAAGTTTCAGTGGACCCCAGCTGGTTTTTCCGGTTCAGCTACAAAGAACTGGAAGTTGGGCCTCCTCAATACTCCCCCTATTGCCCTCAGAATGCGCAATTGACCAGAGGAAAGCAAGGGGATTTTAGAAACCATACAGCCCTACTCACCTATACCAACTGGTTGCTCTTAGCGGGTGGGTGATATTGCAGAATCTTACACTTGGTGTCATAGATTTGCTCGCCTCTGCTTTGGAGGCTTCCCGGGTGGGTGTTGGATAAGGTGGTGATGTTCTACTTATGTACCAGGGGACACGTCTGTGGCTCCGGTGACCTGAGTAACTTATGTTGTAGATATTTTTTCTACCTGAGGTTTCCGTTGTTACACTGTTCTGCAGAACTTTTTCTTTAACTGAAAATTTGAACAGTCAAGCTAATTTTTGGAGCTATGCTTTGTCTCTAGAACACACTGGACAGTTAAAGTAGGATAATTATATTTGTAGGAAGATCTACAAAGTCTCCCTATCCCTGTAACTTAATCCCAGTGTTATCTATTCTGTTTACTGCGTAATAGATAATAGACTCCGACATCTGCTAATGTTCATTTTGCGGGGACATATTTACTTATGGTTATTAATCTTTTGTTTGCTTCCTCCACTTATACGCCTATTATAGTTTTTTTCTATTAGCTAGGTAATTTATGGTACAGTTTAATTTTAGTATTTAGCAGTATTTATTTGTTTCTATAAGGTGTTGACCTGTGATCTTAACACAAGTCCTACTAGTATATCCAGTATATTTGTTTATGAAAAGGAAAAAATTTACCGTAAGTTTTTATTATACCGTATTGGTGGTATCGCTAAGTAGTCCCTTGGATATGGTGAGGAGTGAGCTCCTTACTATAGTAACATTACTATATGACTGATTTTCATTGTAGGACGCCGTAATTTTTATATGCCACACAACTTATGTCTATAATACTACTCCTCTTAATTTGTGAATTTGTACTTCATTAGATTTTTATATCTGGCCTGTTTAAACTCCTCCCCTTTCCCTTTTACCAGCCTTTAGATCTAGTAATGGTTGCTCTGCTGTCAGTGGCCGAGACAGCGAGGCATCTCTGCATGAAGAAATGGCAACTTTAAGTTCCTGGTTGCAAAGGCATATTTATTCGATTTTTTACTTAATTTGTTCTAGGAGAAATATGGGCTTTTATTATAATATCGGAGTATAGGTATATTGGTAATCTGTCCTACACATAAGATCATCTCCTAGAATTCTCTGCATTTATGCAGGTACTAGTCTTCTCTCAGCAAATACATTTTCAGCTTTACCAGATAGTTTTGAATAAATGTTATGCAGTTTGATAGATTCCTAGAAACCTTATTGATGTGTCTTTTATTAGTGAAGTATATTCAACTGTTTTCTTATACTCTGGGAGGTTCAAAAGCCCTGCTATGTACCCCCACTTACATGGAAATTATGCGGATAGGGGTGACTAAAACCCTCTGCAAACCTAGGCAGAGTTAGGGAGTCTCTGCCCTATCCTAAACACTAGCAGTTGTAATTATATAACCTCCTATGTTCTGTACATAGCTGTGTAAAGCCCAAGAGAGGCCTCTATATGGTTAGGAAGCCAGACTAAAGATCATCTTAATTAATCCCTGACATTGTGTACCTGGGTAACGTGAGGCCCGAGAGTGGCCTATGATATCTTAAAGGGCAAAATAAGAGGTTTATTAGTTTGTACCTTAAACACTTTCTTTTAAATGTGGTATCCCCAATTTATTCTTTGAAGATATATGGGTTGCACTGTGGAAATTTGAAGCGGTTTATGCTACTGTAGTTATATGATCCTCCTGAGATTTGTAAGTAGCTGCCTAAGGATTTGGTAGTCTTTGTACAGTTTGGAGGTTAGAATATGTAACTCCTTGCTTTAGGTGTATGTGTAACTTGAGGCTTTACAAAAGCCTATAATATTTTGGAGGGCATGTTAGTATGTCATAATGTATATCTCTCTCATCTTACAGATGTTTAATTCCTTACTTGTTGGCAGATATCTGTATTGTATTGTGCATACTTGGTGCTTATTACTTTTTGTATTGTTCAAACCTCAATAAAAACATTATAGCAAAAAAAAAACACAGGAATGGACCACACTCACAGACTGGACTGGGTACACATCCTAAGTCACTGTTAAAGGGGGAGACCTTGATGTGGTCCTGGGCTTGATCCTTTGGCACCAAATGTAACTGACTTCCCCCAGTTTTGCATTTAAACATTACTGAGTATCTGCTGGTGAGTGCCAGGTTTTCTGTGTGTTGTATTTATAATGTTTGTAATGCTTCCCTGTGGACCTTTCACCCAGGCTGTTTATGGGTTGACTGCCTGGGTTGCTGGGAACTGTGCAGCTGTCTGTCAATGTTTAGGGCTGTGGAGTTAACAGTAGCTTAGTATGTGTACCCAGTCAAGTCTGTGAGTGGGGTCCATTCCTGTGTTTTGTATTTACATAGGGGAGGTTACAAAAGCCTGTGTCACCCTGGGAGGTTCCCAGTTGGTTTGTTTGAAAGTATGCATTTTGTGGGTGCTGGTTTAGGGTCCCATGAAGGGGGAGACCTTGACGTGGTCCTGGGCTTGATCCTTTGGGGCCAAATGTAACTGACTTCCCCCAGTTTTTCTTTTAAACATTACTGAGTATCTGCTGGCGAGTGCCAGGTTTTCTGTGTGTTGTATTTATAATGTTTGTAATGCTTTCCTGCGGGCCTGTCACCCAGGCTGTTCAAGAGTTAACAGCCTGTGTTGCTGGGAAGGACTGCACTCGCTGGATTTCAATAAAATATTAGTTATTTATTATGTGGTAACGTTTCAAGGTTCGCAGAACCCTTCCTCAGACCAAACCCCGAAACGTTACCACATAATAAATAACTAATATTTTATTGAAATCTAGCGAGTGCAGTCCTTGATTGAAAAAACCTACTGATATATTGACTTTGGCCCCATGGTTGCTGACTAAGCTAAATTGTGAGTGCAGATACATATGGGATATATATATATATATATATATATATATATAAATATATATATAGGAATATCTGTTTAGAAATACATATGGTCAATTTATCAAGCTCCGTATGAAGCTTGATGCCCCGTGTTTCTGGCGAGCCTTTTGACTCGATGGAAACAGAAGTTTTGAAGCAGCGGTCAAAAGACAACTGCTCCATAACCTGTCCGCCTGCTCTATCGAATACGATTGGGTTGATTGACACCCCCTGCTAGCAGCCAATCTGCAGGGGGCAGTATTGCACCAGCAGTTCACAAGAACTGCTGGTACAATAATAAATGCCGACAGCCGACAGGCTAGGAGGTTAATCAAGTAGGGTTAATCTAGCCTGTTGATTGGGAGGTCGGCTTGTATGCCATCTTTAGCGATGTTGATCGCTACTAATTAATAACATTTTTGTCCCACATTGGGAACGAAACGTCGACAATCAATTTGTTTATGTAACCATTTGGAAATAAAGACTATGTTGTTTTGCATGAAAAAATTCCTGTGAGTGCCCTCTCTCTAAAAGAAAGTTTCTACATACACTGATGAGGACTGCACCAGGGTAGTGAATACACACTAGAGGATGGAGTGCTGGGCTACCGGCTAATATATATATATATATATATATATATATATATATATATATATATATATATATATATATATATATATATATCTGTAAATACATATATACACATATAAATACATAAATACATATGTACACACACATGCATACATATATATTTATATATATTCCCAATGTGGATCCAGCACTCACTTTAGCAAATAATCAACATCCGGGGTGCACTCAAACCCCAATCTGTATAAAATAACAAAACGAGGCACTCTCGGATTTCAACTTAACGGGAAGTTTACTTACTAAGGCCTAGATTTGGAGTTTGGCGGTAGCCGTGAAAACCAGCGTTCTCCTAATGCTGGTTTTAGGCTACCGCCGGTATTTGGAGTCAGTCAAAAAAGGGTCTAACGCTCACTTTTCAGCCGCGACTTTTCCATACCGCAGATCCCCTTACGTCATTTGCGTATCCTATCTTTTCAATGGGATCTTTCTAACTCCGGTATTTAGAGTCGTGTCTAAAGTGAGCGTTAGAAATCTAACGACAAAACTCCAGCCGCAGAAAAAAGTCAGTAGTTAAGAGCTTTCTGGGCTAACGCCGGTTCATAAAGCTCTTAACTACTGTGCTCTAAAGTACACTAACACCCATAAACTACCTATGTACCCCTAAACCGAGGTCTGCCCACATCGCCGACACTCGATTAAATTTTGTAACCCCTAATCTGCCGACCGCCACCTACATTATACTTATGTACCCCTAATCTGCTGCCCCTAACACCGCCGACCCCTGTATTATATTTATTAACCCCTAACCTGCCCCCCACAACGTCGCCGCCAGCTACCTACAATAATTAACCCCTAATCTGCCGACCGCAAAGCGCCGCCACCTACATTATAGCTATGTACCCCTAATCTGCTGCCCCTAACACCGCCGACCCCTATATTATATTTATTAACCCCTAATCTGCCGCACTCAACGTCGCCTCCACCTGCCTACACTTATTAACCCCTAATCTGCTGACCGGACCGCACCGCTATTATAATAAAGTTATTAACCCCTAATCCGCCTCACTAACCCTATAATAAATAGTATTAACCCCTAATCTGCCCTCCCTAACATCGCCGACACCTAACTTCAAACATTAACCCCTAATCTGCCGACCGGAGCTCACCGCTATTCTAATAAATGTATTAACCCCTAAAGCTAAGTCTAACCCTAACACTAACACCCCCCTAAGTTAAATATAATTTAAATCTAACGAAATTAATTAACTCTTATTAAATAAATTATTCCTATTTAAAGCTAAATACTTACCTGTAAAATAAATCCTAATATAGCTACAATATAAATTATAATTATATTATAGCTATTTTAGGATTTATATTTATTTTACGGGTAACTTTGTATTTATTTTAACCAGGTACAATAGCTATTAAATAGTTAAGAACTATTTAAT
Source organism: Bombina bombina (assembly GCF_027579735.1). Classification (NCBI taxonomy): domain Eukaryota; kingdom Metazoa; phylum Chordata; class Amphibia; order Anura; family Bombinatoridae; genus Bombina; species Bombina bombina. Next base: position 1,054,866,883 of record NC_069499.1, on the reverse strand, counting down.
AGCTACCTAGTTAAAATAATTACAAAATTACCCGTAAAATAAATCCTAACCTAAGTTACAATTAAACCTAACACTACACTATCAATAAATAAATTAAATAAAATACCTACAATTACCTACAATTAAACCTAATGCTACACTATCAATAAATTAATTAAATACAATACCTACAAATAACTACAATGAAATAAACTAACTAAAGTACAAAAAATAAAAAAGAACTAAGTTACAAAAAATAAAAAAATATTTACAAACATTAGAAAAATATTACAACAATTTTAAACTAATTACACCTACTCTAAGCCCCCTAATAAAATAACAAATCCCCCCAAAATAAAAAAATTCCCTACCCTATTCTAAATTACTAAAGTTCAAAGCTCTTTTACCTTACCAGCCCTGAACAGGGCCCTTTGCGGGGCATGCCCCAAGAAGTTCAGCTCTTTTGCCTGTAAAAAAAAACATACAATACCCCCCCCCCAACATTACAACCCACCACCCACATACCCCTAATCTAACCCAAACCCCCCTTAAATAAACCTAACACTAAGCCCCTGAAGATCTTCCTACCTTATCTTCACCATACCAGGTTCACCGATCGATCCAGAAGAGCTCCTCCGATGTCCTGATCCAAGCCCAAGCGGGGGGCTGAAGAGGTCCATGATCCGACTGAAGTCATCATCCAAGCGGGAGCTGAAGAGTTCCATGATCCAGCTGAAGTCTTCATCCAAGCGGGAGCTGAAGAGGTCCATGATCCGGATGAAGTCTTCTATCAACGGCATCTTCAATCTTCTTTCTTCGGGAGCCATCATCTTCCATCCGACGCGGAACATCCTCTTCTCCCGACGCCTACTAGCCGAATGACGGTTCCTTTAAATGACGTCATCCAAGATGGCGTCCCTCGAATTCCGATTGGCTGATAGGATTCTATCAGCCAATCAGAATTAAGGTAGGAAAATTCTGATTGGCTGATGGAATCAGCCAATCAGAATCAAGTTCAATCCGATTGGCTGATCCGATCAGCCAGTCAGATTGAGCTCGCATTCTATTGGCTGATCGGAACAGCCAATAGAATGCGAGCTCAATCTGATTGGCTGATTGAAGAAAGAAGATTGAAGATGCCGTTGATAGAAGACTTCATCCGGAACATGGACCTCTTCAGCTCCCGCTTGGATGAAGACTTCAGCCGGATCATGGACCTCTTCAGCTCCCGCTTGGATGATGACTTCAGCCGGATCATGGACCTCTTCAGCCCCCCGCTTGGGCTTGGATCAGGACATCGGAGGAGCTCTTCTGGATCAATCGGTGAACCTGGTATGGTGAAGATAAGGTAGATCTTCAGGGGCTTAGTGTTAGGTTTATTTAAGGGGGGTTTGGGTTAGATTAGGGGTATGTGGGTGGTGGGTTGTAATGTTGGGGGGGGTATTGTATTTTTTTTTACAGGCAAAAGAGCTGAACTTCTTGGGGCATGTTCAGGGCTGGTAAGGTAAAAGAGCTTTGAACTTTAGTAATTTAGAATAGGGTAGGGCATTTTTTTATTTTGGGGGGATTTGTTATTTTATTAGGGGGCTTAGAGTAGGTGTAATTAGTTTAAAATTGTAATATTTTTCTAATGTTTGTAAATATTTTTTTATTTTTTGTAACTTAGTTCTTTTTTATTTTTTGTACTTTAGTTAGTTTATTTCATTGTATTTATTTGTAGGAATTGTATTTAATTTATTTATTGATAGTGTAGTGTTAGGTTTAATTGTAACTTAGGTTAGGATTTATTTTAAAGGTAAATTTGTAATTATTTTAACTATTTTAGCTATTAAATAGTTCTTAACTATTTAATAGCTATTGTACCTGGTTAAAATAAATACAAAGTTACCTGTAAAATAAATATTAATCCTAAAATAGCTATAATATAAATATAATTTATATTGTAGCTATACTAGGATTTATTTTACAGGTAAGTATTTAGCTTTAAATAGGAATAATTTATTTAAGAAGAGTTAATTAATTTCGTTAGATTAAAATTATATTTAATTTAGGAGGGTGTTAGTGTTAGGGTTAGACTTAGCTTTAGGGGTTAATACATTTATTAAAATAGCGGTGAGCTCCAGTCGGCAGATTAGGGGTTAATAATTGAAGTTAGGTGTCGGTGATGTTAGGGAGGGCAGATTAGGGGTTAATACTATTTATTATAGGGTTAGTGAGGCGGATTAGGGGTTAATAACTTTATTATAATAGTGGTGCGGTCCGCTCGGCAGATTTGGGGTTAATAAGTGTAGGCAGGTGGAGGCGACGTTGTGGGGGGCAGATTAGGGGTTAATAAATATTATATAGGGGTCGGCGGTGTTAGGGGCAGCAGATTAGGGGTACATAGGGATAATGTAAGTAGCGGCGGTTTACGGAGCGGCAGATTAGGGGTTAAAAATAATATACAGGGGACAGCGATAGCGGGGGCGGCAGAATAGGGGTTAATAAGTGTAAGGTTAGGGGTGTTTAGACTCGGGGTACATGTTAGAGTGTTAGGTGCAGACGTAGGAAGTGTTTCCCCATAGGAAACAATGGTGCTGCGTTAGGAGCTGAACGCGGCTTTTTTGCAGGTGTTAGGTTTTTTTTCAGCTCAAACAGCCCCATTGTTTCCTATGGGGGAATCGTGCACAAGCACGTTTTTGAGGCTGGCCGCGTCCGTAAGCAACTCTGGTATCGAGAGTTGAAGTTGCGTTAAATATGCTTGTCAGGGAACATCACTTATTTGTGTTGCACACTTTACCTATGTACTTATTTTACATTATCTATAATGTTATGCACTGATGTATTTTCACTGCACTCCATTCGTAATATCATTTTCTCTGCACTCCATTCGTAATATCATTTCTTCTAAGACACTTGTAATATCAGTTACATTTGCAAATTTCAGTTACAGATCTGTCTGTGTCTCTCAACAGGAAACCAAGGTACTTTTTTTACAAAGCCAAACAAACCTAGGTGTTTCTTGTAAGCTAAAACCGCAACTGTCACAGATCAGTACCCACCTACATTATTTCCTGTAGCTGCAAAATATACATTTTCCATGTCTGTACTTTTTTTCAGATATTATTTTCTATTATGATATGTTATGCTGTACGCCAAATAAGGCTATTAGGATATTACTGTATTTTGCTTAGCCAATAAGATGATGTTACGTATCAGATGCCTATGTGCATCCATGTCTATATATTGTGCTTTTGGCCCCAAAATAAACAGTACATTTGCTAATGATAACCTGCCTGTGTGTGTTATTTTGGTAATTGTTTCTCGGACGTCCGAGAAGGTCACTGTTTTCCTCCAAGACTCATCTTCCAAATATTGCCCTGGGAAAATTCCTAACAGTCTGGTGATCAGAAGTGGGATCGATCAATCGGGAGCCTTCAACAGGGTGAGTAATTTTGTCTATATATTGTGACTTGATTTCTGTGCCCTGTAGAAGGCCCATTAAGATCGATATCCAGTTATTTGGGGAATTTTTTTTGTCTTTGGTAGAACCCGGGTGGGTAAAAAGCGTCTAGGGAGACCTCCGCGGAATTTAAGGTTTAGGTTTAAGGTTTAATTTGGCCCTTTGTAGTCTTGGTTGAGACCAGTACCTTATTGCTGCTATATATATTATATGTTTTGTCTTGTCATTGCAACTCTATTATAAGTACATATACGCAGGTGTAAGACGCACCGTTTACCGTGTCGAAGGCCACCGCCTAATGATACGCGGATAAACGATAGCACGGTGACACCTGTATAGAATGTGCACTTTTGCTTCATATTGTAATTGTTCTGTTATTTGAGTCATATGTATCATGAAATTATTTGTCTTATATGTTGTGTACTACTCATATTGTATACTGTTTGTATTTTAATATTGCGATTCTATTATGAGGACATAGACACAACTCGTGTCCTGTGTTCACTATCGCTCACCATTTCTTATTGTATTTTCATTGTATATTTCATTGCTGCTATTCTATTATAAGTACATAAGGTTCATCTTGTGTCTACTATTGCATGAGTTAGTGGAGACAACAACTGACTTTAAGTACTAAGATACTCCGTCCTGGCTAGCAGTTTTGAAGACTACATGTAACAGTGTATGAAACAGCTGTTGTTAGTGACGGACTAGTCGGAACTTGCCTCCATTAGACGCTAAATCCCTTTGATTGTGTGTGTGTGTGTAAAGCTATTACTGGTCAGGGGTCATGGGGACCGGTCAAAGTAAACAAAGCCAAACTGAGGGAGAAACATGTAAACAATTTGTGGCTAGACAGGAGGATGTAGGGTGGGCAATGGTCATCCCATTTTTAGATGACGTCAGTGGCTGGACAGAGTATATAGACCCAAGAAATGCATTTCCTAGGGGCGGTTGTAATTGTAAATTTCATAAAGACATGTTAAGAGGTTTATGTTTGGGAAATGAAAAAGCATTTGATTTGTATACAGGAGATCCCGATTGGGACATGCAATACATGAGACAAGCTGCTGAGTATTGGTTAAAATATTGTGACGGATATAAATCCAGTGGTAATAATAGACACAGTAAAATAGATAAATCTAAACTTTCTAGAATTATTTTACGTCCTCCTCCAATAGTCTATTCGAAAAATGTCCCAGATACAATGGCCACTGCCCCTATGGCTGCGCCACCGCCATATGCGGGAATATATCCAAGTGTTACTAATTATAATGACGATGATTTAATTGTGGCTTACAATACAACCAGAACACGTCCATTTTCTCCACTTAATGGAGATGTGCAGGGGGCTGAGGCACCTGATGACGTAATTGTCCAGGAGCCTCATAGAATTGAGCCTGCAAGAGAAGCACCAAATTTTGTAGTTACATCTAGTGGCCGTGTTAGTACTCGCCCAAGGAGATATAGTGACTCCGACTACCGCCCACGTCCCAATGTAACTTTGCCAGTCCATGGAATTCACACTCCCGAGTCTCCGGACGTCTCTGTCCGCAATGAGACCAAACAACAATTAATGCCTTGGGCACCACAACCTATTCAAAAACATGAAGATACAAATTGGGCAGACCCCCGCTGCATCTCCGGCACCAGTGCCATAAGTACTATGCCATATTTAATTGCTGGGGACCAAATGATTATCAAACCCCTCACGGCAGGTGAATTAAGTGATATTACCAGGGACTGCCCCGACCCTTTAAGACAACCAGCTGCCTGTATCCTTCACCTTAAACGGTATTTACAGGGAGCCATGTATACACAAACTGACATTAAAATGATAATTGATAAATTGTATAATTATCACGAAAATGATGAATGGGATTGGACTAAAGTTCCTACAATACATACCAATGACACAAGTACCTCAGTCACTTCATATGGTTTAGCAAACCCAGTGACTAGGGCAACCATGTGGACAGAATTAGAAACTGAAATAAAACGCTGTAGTAAGACACAGCAATCTATGAGTGCAGTTTTAACATGCAAGCAGAAACCTGGCGAGGCAATTTTAGACTTTGCTAAAAGATTTTTTAAATGTTGGGCAGAGGAAGAAGGCTTATCCTCCGGGGATGGAATGGCTGTATTAAAGAATCAGACTATGTTAGGGTGTATGACACCAACAGACAGTCTTTTGTTAAAACAACTCATACCCGATTGGCCCAAAATGACCTCAAAGGAATTATTATCAGCTATTGAGTCCTGTCATGCTGCAGGATGTTTTGATAAAAGTGTTAAGGGTGCATATGTTCAGGTTAATGATAACACACTTCCACGCCATAGGCAAAGGGGGGATAGAGCTAACCAAGAACATAGACGCAACATGTGTTTTAATTGTGGGGAAACAGGGCACTGGAAAAATGGACGTCCCCATCTGCCCCGTAAGGGCAGGGATAACTTTTATCCTAGGGACAACCACCGATCACACTCATACTCACCACCCAGACGTGACAACCGACCACCACAACACAGAATACAATGGCCATAGGGCTGCCCGGAGGGAGGCACCCTACTCTTACCCAAGGTTACATCGTATTATAATCGTGAGCCCTTCGTTACTCTTAACATAGAGGGCTCCGAATTACAATTCCTCGTAGATACGGAAGCTACTTGCTCCACTATCTCGGGCGAATTATACGATGGACCCTTGCGAGAGTCTAATCCCTCTGTGGGAATCACAGGTGTGCCAATTCCTACCTTCCGCACTCCACTCCTCACAGTTCAAATACCCGACTCTCCCAAAACTTTGTCCCACTCGTTCCACATTATCCGGGGTTGCCCCTTTAGTCTCCTTGGTCGAGACTTGATGGGTAAACTGGGAATAATGATGACAATATCACGGAACGGTGGCATAACGGTCGACTTTGACCTCAGTGAATCAGGCGAATCGCCCGAGGAATCACTGTTGTCGGAGACGGCCATGTTGAGCAATCAGATATATCAGGTTACTGCCCATGTCCGTAACCTGCCTCCAACCACAGATTTTGACACTCTCTTTGACAGCGTTCCCCCTACCCTATGGTCAACGGGACCATATGATACGGGGACCATCGACTGCACCCCATATAGGGCAACGTTACGTGAAGACTGCTCCCCAGTTTTCATCAAACAATACCCTATTAGTGACGACAAGCTGGAGGGCATAGGCCCCATGATTAAAGTATTTCTGGAGAAAGGTATTCTGAAACATACCGTCTCTCCGTATAACACGCCCATTAACCCTTTGCCTAAGCCGGCGGGAGGTTACCGTTTTATTCAAGACCCAAGGGCCGTGAATAAATTAATTATACCTCTCCCTCCCTTAGTCCCGGATGTGACCGCACTACTTACGGCCATTCCACACAATGCAGAATTTTTTTCTACCATTGATTTGGCTAATGCTTTCTTCTCTATACCCGTTGATGCGGACACTCAGCAGTTGTTCGCTTTTGTGTATAGAGGGATTCAAATGATGTGGTCAAAGATGCCCCAAGGATTTACGGACAGTCCGGCCGCATTCGGCCTAGTCCTCAATACCATGCTCAAGGGCTGGACTAGCCCCTGTGGTTCCATCCTTTTGCAATATGTTGATGACCTGTTATTGTGTAGTACTTCATACGAGGCAGGGGAAAAGGACCTAGTGGACCTTTTGTTGTTCCTCGCCCATGAAGGGCTCAAGGTGTCTAAACAGAAACTGCAAATCTGCCAGCCACAAGTTGAGTACTTAGGCTTTGTCCTGTCCAAAGGCAAACGAGAACTTAGTGCAAAAAGAGTAAAAGCCCTCTCTAAACTGCCAAAGCCTGCCACTCCCAAAGAAATGCTGACCTTTCTTGGGATAATAAACTATTGTCGACAGTGGATACCAGACTGCTCCCACTACGACTCAATCCTCCGCACCGTTTGCCACAGTGACTCTCCACCCACAATTCACTGGACAGAGACTCTGACCCATGCATACAATGAACTTGCCAGGTCCATCACCACATCCCCTGCCCTCGGCCTACCTGACTACATAAAGCCTTTTCATTTGTACGCAAGGGAAAATTGTAAAACCATGGCGGCTGTCTGTGCCCAAGAGCATGGTAGTAACTCTTTCCGTCCTGTAGCCTTTTTATCTAAAAAAACTGCCCATCCCTGTGCAGGGTATGCCTTCATGCCTGCGATCCCTCGCAGCGTGTGCCATGGCCGTTGAGATGTGCGAACCTATCACACTGGGACATCCACTTGTTTTACATACCTCCCATCAGGTTCTGCACCTCCTTAACAATCTGCAAACACAACACATGACTGCCCAGAGACTTAGTGGTTATGAAATACTGCTTACCAGTACTTCTGAGTTAACCATTAAGTATTGTGCAACTAACTCAGGCCCTGCGTCTATTCTCAAGGCCTTGTTATCCTCTGACGTACCACAATCTGACCTCCCCCTTCACGACTGCATTGCACTCATTCACTCCAGCACAACACCAAGCCCTGACCTCCGGTACACCCCTATTCCGGGGGTCCCTGACGTCTTTGTGGATGGCTCATGTCGCCGCCCAGATGACCACACGTACCTTGCAGGATATGCAGTGGTCCAGCTTCCCGACATTGTTATTGAATCTTCCTGTGTCATGCATAATTCGGCCCAGGCAGCTGAATTAATATCTCTCACTCGAGCCTGTGAACTTTTTGCTGATGCCTCCGTAAATATCTATACCGACTCCAGATATGCCTTTGGAGTGGTACATGATTTCGGCATGATTTGGAAACAAAGAGGTTTCAAGTCTGCCGACGGTAAAAGCATCAGTCATACCACACTTATCACAGAACTCTTACAAGCCATCCTGCTCCCAAAAGAAATAGCTGTCATACACTGCCGAGCACATACTAACCTTAACAATCCTATTGCTAGAGGTAATGCATTAGCTGACACAGTAGCCAAACAAGCAGCTAAGATCTCTCCATTGCAAGACAGTGTTTATCCCATGCTTGTGGCACCCTCTCTGGTCGACGATGTACTCACATCGTCACTACAGCAGTTTGCCACTGTCACTGATATCAAATACTGGGTCTCTCAGAAGCTCGAATTAAACCCTCAAGGGTTTTATTCGAAAGAGGGGAAAGGTGGGACAATCATTGGCATCCCTGAAACCAGTGCACCCATTTTTATTTCACAAGCCCATGGTGTCAGTCACCTGAGCATCCATAACACTCTACAGTTAATCAAACCTTACTTCTGCATACAGAATCTACAGTCACATGTACAATCTTACATTAATCGTTGCATCACTTGCCTGCAAACTAAACACAACAACAAACCTGCAAAACATGACCACCTAACACCACCATCCGCACCTTTCACTCACCTGCAGATAGATTTCACACACATACCCAAAACAGGAACCAAACAGTTTTACCTGTTGGTCATAGTTGACCAATTTTCTAGCTGGCCTGAGGCCTTTCCTACCACTAGGGAAGATGCAAAAACAGTAGTGAAACACCTTTGCACTGATGTCATTCCCAGATTTGGTTGCCCCCTGCAGATTAACTCAGACAATGGCCCAGCTTTTGTTAGTAAGGTATTGCAGGAATTGGTAGCTCACTTACAGATAAAATGGAAGTTTCTCATACCATATCACCCCCAGAGCTCAGGGGTGGTAGAAAGGATGAACCGGACCATTAAGGAAAAACTCCTTAAGGCCACGGGAGGGAATTGGGTCAAATGGCAGGATTATTTACCTGCAGTCTTAGCTGAGGTACGGATGTCCCCCAGCAAATCCACTCAGCTGTCTCCTTTTGAGATTTTGATGGGTAGACCGTTCCCCAGCCCTTGGGTCAGGAACCCACACATAGTTTGCTATAGCTGATCCCTCACCAAGAGATACTATGGCCTTAGAAACAGGTTATTCAGACAAAAACCTTTGGTTAGAATGGATGGCCTTTTCGGCCAAACAATATAATAGATCAAATTGTTATGTTTGTGGTAATGCCCACCCCCATTTAGGTACTGTCCCCCTTAACATCCCTAGTAATGCTGAGTCCTGCTTTCTCAGCCTGTATACTAATACCATTGTTAATCAGTCAACCTGTATTGCATGGAAGGAAAAATACCCCATTATTACTAAAACCCCACACCTCAGTGAGGGAATTACTATATATCCTGGTAACTACACTTGTTATAGGGGCACAGGAAAAGGTAGATTCTTAGGTAACTTTACATCTGGGTACTGTTATAAGTATAGTAACCTCAACACCCATAACCACATTCAGTCGTTAGGTGACATATATTGGATTTGCGGGGATATGAAAATCCGCATTAGGCTAGAGGGACAATGGTCTGGGGAATGTGCTCTAGCAAAAGTTATCATGCCTCTCCACATTTTAGGTGTAGATGACATACACATAGGTGTAGATGACATACACATACACACTCACCGCACCTCCTCTCATCGTACACGGAGACAGACTAAGGCTATCCCAGGTAGTTTTGACCCCCATGTATACATAGACGCTATAGGGGTCCCAAGGGGGGTCCCAGATGAATTTAAGGCCCGTGACCAGGTCAAAGCTGGATTTGAATCCATCTTCCCCATCATAACTGCCAATAAAAATGTAGACTGGATAAACTATATATTTTATAATCAACAACGTTTTGTTAATTATACCAGAGATGCCCTTAAAGGCATTGCTGAACAACTCGGCCCAACCTCTTACATGACATTCCAAAACCGCATGGCCTTAGACATGCTTTTAGCAGAGAAAGGAGGGGTGTGTAAAGTAATTGATGATCAAACTGGTGGGTCCTGCTGTACATTTATACCAGATAATACAGGTCCCACTGGGAAAGTAACACTTGCTATTAAGAAATTGGAAGAATTATCCATTGAATTAAAGAAAAACTCAGGCATTGATAACCCCTGGGATAAATTCTTCACTGGTTTAGGCTTCCTAGAGTGGCTAAAAAATATTGGTACCTTTATTGTTTTCATTGCTTTGTTTACACTATTCTGTTATTGTTGTTTTAAGATAGTTGTTTTCTGCATTGCTAAACATACACGCCTGCCACCCCCAACCCCTATCTCCCAGTGTGCAGAATACCTACAGGTTCTACCACACCAACCTAATCGAAATCGACAACATCGTCGATACCATCCTGCTAATACCACATACCTTAATGTCCCATTCCACTCCAGACGTTAGTCCAGTAGTAGTCATTGTTATGACTAAAGAGGGGAATTGTCAGGGAACATCACTTATTTGTGTTGCACCCTTTACCTATGTACTTATTTTACATTATCTATAATGTTATGCACTGATGTATTTTCACTGCACTCCATTCGTAATATCATTTTCTCTGCACTCCATTCGTAATATCATTTCTTCTAAGACACTTGTAATATCAGTTACATTTGCAAATTTCAGTTACTGATCTGTCTGTGTCTCTCAACAGGAAACCAAGGTACTTTTTTTACAAAGCCAAACAAACCTAGGTGTTTCTTGTAAGCTAAAACCGCAACTGTCACAGATCAGTACCCACCTACATTATTTCCTGTAGCTGCAAAATATACATTTTCCATGTCTGTACTTTTTTTCAGATATTATTTTCTATTATGATATGTTATGCTGTACGCCAAATAAGGCTATTAGGATATTACTGTATTTTGCTTAGCCAATAAGATGATGTTACGTATCAGATGCCTACGTGCATCCATGTCTATATATTGTGCTTTTGGCCCCAAAATAAACGGAACATTTGCTAATGATAACCTGCCTGTGTGTGTTATTTTGGTAATTGTTTCCCGGACGTCCGAGAAGGTCACTGTTTTCCTCCAAGACTCATCTTCCAAATATTGCCCTGGGAAAATTCCTAACAATGCTCTACACTCCTTTTTTGGAGCCTAACGCAGCCATTCTGTGGACTCTCAATACCAGAGTTATTTTAAAGGTGCGGCCAGAAAAAAGCCAGCGTTAGATACGCGGGTCCTTACCGACAAAACTCTAAATCTAGTCATAAGTAAACTTCACTTTGAGTTGTAATCGGAGAGTGCCTTGTTTTGTTATTTTACATATATATATATATATATATATATATATATATATATATATATATATATATATATATATATATATATATATATATATATACATGTAAAATAACAAAACAAGGACCAGTCTGATTTGGGACACCTTGTAAGTGGTAGACTGGCTTAGCAGAATATGATCATATTGTGTGACTAAGATCCCATTTTTATTTAAAAGCATATTTTTCTGATAATATTCTTTGCAATTTAAATATATGTAGATATTATTGTGTGAGATGTCTATCCCCAATCTTATTTGAACAGTGCAAGTATATTTAGCAAATTGAAGTTCATATTTAAATATGCTATAATTATGTGGACACTAGTGGTAGAATGTGCACCTACACTTTCTTGTTTTTTTCAATTAATCATTGCTGGTCACCTTGGTAGAACTTCCACAATGTGTGTGCTAGGTTGCAAATAGTCTTTTTGTGGTGTGCTTAACCAAAAAAAAACCTTTGTTGTATCTTTTAAATTAGGGAGCTGACCAAACCCTCCTTTTGGTTAATGCACACCACCCAGTTCAGGTGTGTTCCAGTTTAACTATTGTGTCATATATATATATATATATATATATATATATATATATATAGCTAAGGAACTCTGCATAGACATAATTTGCTGCAGTGTGGATACTGATTAGCATAGGACCAGTCTGATTTGGGACACCTTGTAAGTGGTAGACTGGCTTAGCAGAATATGATCATATTGTGTGACTAAGATCCCATTTTTATTTAAAAGCATATTTTTCTGATAATATTCTTTGCAATTTAAATATATGTCGATATTATTGTGTGAGATGTCTATCCCCAATCTTATTTGAACAGTGCAAGTATATTTAGCAAATGGAAGTATATATTTAAATATGCTATAACTATGTGGACACTAGTGGTAGAATGTGCACCTACACTTTCTTGTTTTTTTCAATTAATCATTGCTGGTCACCTTGGTAGCACTTCCACAATGTGTGTGCTAGGTTGCAAATAGTCTTTTTGTGGTGTGCTTAACCAAAAAAAAACCTTTGTTGTATCTTTTAAATTAGGGAGCTGACCAAACCCTTCTTTTGGTTAATGCACACCACCCAGTTCAGGTGTGTTCCAGTTTAACTATTGTAGCACTTCCACAATGTGTGTGCTAGGCTGCAAATAGTCTTTTTGGGATGTGCTTAACCAAAAAAAAAACCTTTGTTGTATCTTATATATATATATAAGAGCCCTATGAAAATAACCCCCCCAAATAAAAAACCCTAGCCTACAATAAACTACCAATGGCCTTTAAAAGGGCCTCTTGCGGGGCATTGCCCCAAAGAAATCAGCTCTTTTACCTGTAAAAAAAATACAAATACTGCCCCAACAGTTAAACCCACCACCCACACAACCAAACCCCCCCAAATAAAAACCTAATCTAAAAAACCTAAGCTCCCCATTGCCCTGAAAAGGGCATTTGTATGGGCATTACCCTTAAAAGGGCATTTAGCTCTTTTTCAAAACCCCAAACCATAATCTAAAATTTAAAACCCACCCAATAAACCCTTAAAAAAGCCTAACACTAACTCCTGAAGATCCACTTACAGTTTCTGAAGAACCTACATCCTTCCTCAACAAAGCGGCAGAAGTCCTCAACAAAGCGGCAGAAGTCCTCATCGAAGCTGGCAGAAGTCCTCATCCAACCAGGCAGAAGTCTTCATACAGTAGGCATTTTCTCTCTTGATCCATCCGTCGAGGAGCGGCTCCATCTTCAAGACATCCGACGCGGAGCATCCTCTTCTTACGACGTCTTCTTCCGAATGAAGGTTCCTCTTCTTACGACGTCTTCTTCCGAATGAAGCTTCCTTTAAATGATGTCATCCAAGATGGCGTCCCTTAGTTTCCGATTGGCTGATAGAATTCTATCAGCCAATCAGAATTAAGGTTGAAAAAATCCTATTGGCTGTTGCAATCAGCCAATAAGATTGAACTTCCATCCTATTGACTGATCCAATCAGCCAAAAGGATTGAGCTTGCATTCTATTGGCTGATTTGAATAGCCAATAGAATGCAAGCTCAATCCTATTGGCTGATTGTAGGCTAGGGTTTTTTTTTATTTTGGGGGGCTTTTTATTTTCATAGGGTTCTTAGATTAGGTGTAATTAGTTTAAATATTTGATAATTTGTTTTTATTTTGTGTAACTTAGTGTTTATTTTTTTGCAACTTAGTGTTTGTTTTTTGTAACTTAGTTGTTAGTTTTTTGTAACTTTTAATAGTAGATTTAAATTATTTGAGTAGGGTTAGGTTTTTAAATATGTAATTTAGTTAATTTAATTTGTAGTTTAATGTAACTTTAGTATAACAGTTAGGGTAGATTAATTATTAGTTTAATATAGCTTATTTTAATTCTAAAGGTATGTTTTAATTTATTATAAGATAGGGATGAGTTAATATTTAATATAAAGTTAGCGGGTTGTTAGATTTAGGGGTTAATAGGTTAATTTAGTTGATGGCGATGTGGGGGGCTGACGGTTTAGTAAGTGGTAGAGATGTGGGAGGTCAGATGTTTAGGGGTTAATACATTTAGTTAGTTGTGGCGGGGTCCAGGAGTGGCAGAGTAGGGGTTAATAGGTTTATTAGAGTTGCAGCGATGTCGGGGAGCAGCGGGATAGGGGTTAATAACTTTATTTAGTAGCAGTGGGCTCCGGGAGTGGCGGGATAGGGGTTAATAACTTTATTTAGTTGCGGAAGGGTCTGGGAGCCGCGGGATAGGGGTTAAACAGTTTAGTATAGTGGCAGTGTTTAGTGACAGGCTATAAATAAAGCTGTGAAAAAGCCGAATAGCAGCAAGATTGATGACTGTTTAGTTAACAACAGTGCGCTGCTCATTGCCCGTACTTGGTGCGTGGCTTTTTGACAGCTTTTTATAAAAATATGGAGAGTGTATTCAGGTCCGTGGCCGTGATGTTAGGCGATGTCAGGCGAGCGTATTGGTGCTGTCGAATGCAAGAAAGTTGACGGCTTGATAAGTAGGCCTCATAGACTCTGCAGTTAAATTCTTTCAGTCCAAACTCCTACAAGTATGGAATTTTCATGCCGCACTGCGTAAGGTGAGAGTAAGGAGCACATATGAATTGGATCACAGCTAAAATCATAAAAATGTACCAGTTTTGGGATTCATTGTGGTCAAAATTCAAGCATACTGGCTCTATGAACGATTACTGTGTATATAGACAATGGCAAAATATATGCTCTAAACAAACAAAATTGGCCAAGGCCCAATATTTCTGTCAAAATCTGAACACTAACATATCAAACCCTAGAAAGTTTTGGAAAGTCATAAATAACTTACAAACTCCCCCAATCCCCTCCCAACCCTCCACTGTCAAAGTGGACATAGAAACCCTGCAACCTCCCTTAGCAGTAGCAAATGCCTTTAACAATTATTTTGTCGGATGTTCCACCACCCTGATTGACAAACTAATAAATGACACATCCTGAAACTACAAATGTGGATAAGGCCCCACTAAATCTGCAAAGACCCAATATAGAGAAGTTCAATTTTAGACCTGTACCCATCAATGTCATTAAGAAACACCTTAATAATCTAAAAATGAAAAATGAGTCTGGACCTGATCAAATCCCAGCAATGCTCTTGAAGCTCAGTGTTCCGGCAATTGCTAAACCTGTCACAATTCTAATTTATGAATCCTTGGTGTCTGGATACATACCCAAATTTTGGAAGACTGCAAGAGTAGTGCCTATCCATAAAAGTGCACAGAGAGAGGCAGCACCTTGCAATATAAAAAATCTTTATTTCCACAAACTGGAATAAAACAGTGACGTTTCGGGTACAAGACCCTTAATCATACAAAGCTCAAACACACTGTTCAATCCTTATATAGGCCTACCTGTACACAGGTGTTCAATTAACACCTCTTAACAGCCCCACCTAGTGGTTACTTATTTTATTACATCAAACATTAGAATGCTGCATTCTTATTACACCTTAGTGCAGGATGGCAGTTAAAATCAATCCAAAAAACATATATATACATAGCAATGGTTCATACAGATATCAATAGTGACATAATATCATTACAGCATATTAGTAGAGAACCCCAATGCAGCAATTTATAAACTTAAATGACTACAAAAATAGAGTACAGTCCAATTCTTTATTTAGACCCAAAGGTTGCATAGCATTGAGTTTGTATATCCAAAATGCTTCCTTCTTTTTAAGGATTAACTCCCTATTACCCCTGTCTGGGACGTGGCACTGCATCAATGATTTGAAAACGAACCTGACTAATATTATGACCACATTGAATAAAGTGACCTGACACTGGTGCCTCTACATTTCCACATCTGATATTGCTTTTGTGTTGTACTATCCTATCATGGACACGACGGGTCGTCTCCCCAATGTAAATCTTTCCACATGGGCAGTTGGTTGGTTTCTAACTATCGCCTAATATCATTGCTCCCAGTATTGTCAAAAATCTTAGAAAAATGCGTCCATACGCAACTATGTGAGTATTACCAATAATCTAACTATCTGACCCCTGATTAATCAGGTTTTCGCCCAAATCACTCCACTACAACTGCCCTCCTAAAAGTTTGCAATGACATCCAAACTGTCAAAAAGGAGACCTAACTGGATCTATTTTCCTTGATTTTGCAAAGGCCTTTGACCAGGACATTCTACTGCTCAAACTAAAAATCGCAGGTATTGTTGATCGTCCACCTGGTTTCGATCATATGTATCAGATCGATCATAATATGTCTCCATTTCTGACAGCGACTCCCTCCCTGTCCCAGTCACGTGTGGTGTTCCCCAAGGTTCCATTCTCAGCCCCCTACTATTCACATTATTTATAAATGATCTGCTTAATGTCTTCAAATCCTCAACTGTACACATATACGCAGGCGACACAGTAATCTATGCAAGCAAATCTGATTTATCGCAGCTTGAGGCAGTGCTCCAAGACAAATTCACAGAGGTAGAAAAGTGGATCTCAAAAAACAAATTCTTCCTAAACACTGAAAAAACTGTCACAATGATCTTTGGAATGGTACCTAAATTACACAAACTACAAAATTACCATCTATGCATCAAAACAAAATCAAATTGCACACTGACTGCAGTCCACTCTTTCAAATACTTGGGTATGTTGTTAGACCCCAATCTATCTTTTGGCCTCTACATAGAAAAACTTGCATCTAAACTTTATCCAAAACTAGGTGCCCTGTACAGAAACAAATCCTGCCTAAGCCCTACAGTAAAGGAATTGATTGTCCAGCAAATGTTGATGCCAATCATTGATTATGGGGATGTAGTATATGCACCTGCACCGCAAACTCACCTTAATAAACTTAATACATTGTATAACTCATTCTACCGCTTTGTGCTACAATGTAACTACAGGACCCACCATTGTGACATGCTAAAAGAACTAAACTGGCTGTCGCTGGAATCCAGATGCACCCTCCATCTTTCCAGCCTTGCGTTTAAGAGCTTTTCTGGGAAGCACCAACCCTACCTGAGCAGAATGCTCTCCCCGTCTATTGCCTCCTCCTATAACCTCTGATCCAGTACCAGCAAATTATTTAGTTTGCATCAATAAAAAAAAAGCAGCTTAATCCTCCCTTTCCTACAGAGCACCACAAATTTGGAACGACCTCCTACACACTTTTAAATCTTCCCCAAGCCTAAAATCCTTTAAGAGATCCCTCTCTGCATATCTCAAAACAGAATGCACCTGTTATGGTTGATTATATATTTCCTACCTGTTCTATGTTAAATTTTGTATATATTACGTATTAGTATTGTTTTTTTATTTTATTGTAACCTATTGTATCAATTCAATGTTTTGTGGACCCAGGACATACTTGAAAACAAGAGAAATCTCAATGTATCCTTCCTGGTAAAATATTTTATAAATCATAATAAAATAATTAAAATAATTCTGGGCGGTTTTCGCCTTGGAGAACGGTTGAGTGTTACAGCGGAACTTTAGCTGACCATGTGTGGGGTGGTTGAAGCAACACAGTGAGATTGATTTGCCTGCCAAAGCACCGGAGGTGCCCTGCTCCCTTTGTGGGGGTTTTGGACTCCCCCAAGACCACGGAGCACTGAGCTTGGATTGTGTTCTGGAGTCGATGGACTTTTGGATCAACTGAGTGGTGGGAACAGCCATCACCTTACCTGCAACCGTTCCAGACCAGGGCCTATCCAGCAAGTTGGTGAGATTACTGCCTGTTTTATTTTCATCTAGAAGCTCCTGTTGTACCTGACCCAAGCTTGCTGTAGTGATTGTTCAGCCCCTGCAGAACTTTAATTACTCTGTGGCATACATTCTTTAGTATATCCTCTTGTCAATCAATAGAGGTGAACCCAGGTGTCCCTCTGCAGGCCCAATATACAGCACTCATGCTTGCCTTTAGCAGGCAAATCTACATTGCACTATTTCTCCAGGAACATATGGTTTACAACACTTTTATACAGTCTGGAGCTTCCAGAATATTGCCCCTCATTATCTCTGAGCCTATACTTTTTCAACTTCATCTCCAAAGTGTTGTTTGCCTGGAAAAATATGGATACATCTATTGACTCTTACAACACTTCACTAAAATATTACAGGGACTTGCTTTAGACTGTGCCCTCCACATAGTATATTTTACTTTGGTCTGCTTATTGGACTTTTGCTCTCTCCCCTTTTCCTTTCCTGCGCAACTTGTCTGAGTTGATTACTTCCCCATACTATTTTCCCCCTCATAGGAGGCGTACCCCCAGTTCCTGAGGAAAAAGAGTGGAGGGCTCTCTCCTGGCATACCATTAGAGTACTGTGATATTTGGTTCAAATAGCGAGCCTTATTTTGTATACTTTACTTTCTGCTTCCTGGGTTTTCACTCTCTCCTCCTTTCATGATCTGCTTGTCTGAGTAGGTTCCCCTTTTTCCGCACTTTTGTAGGGTGTGGTTTGTGGGATTTTTGTTTTTTTTTTCTTGAGAAAATCTTTTTTTTTTTATTTTAAAGTCTTTTTTTGCATCCTGTGTGTGCAGAATCAGATTCTAAAGTTAATTGTTTCTTGCGGTGCAGCATTAGTTTTATTTCTCTGTCAAGCAGGGATTTATGTTTAATATTTCTGAGCATCCATTTTAGGCTGGCTACTGCACACAGTGCATATTCCATTGTTAGTATATATATGTTAGATATAGTAGTACTACTTAAATTAAAAAAAATGTTTTAGAGGGTGGAGCCAACTGCCAACATGGACGGTCGCTAACAAATGGAGCTCTGACCAAAGGTAAACTGAGGAGGCCAGCTACCACTCGATAAGCACCTAAAAACTGCTAAAAACTGCTACAATAGCCTCCTAACAGCTCCCAGACTGCCCCAAAACCTCACAGCATATTGCATCTCATTTCAGCATTCTAATATATTTCATATGGCGTAGCTGTGCATTAAGGACCTTCACCACTGTTAGTGATGTTTACAGATTCCGCTATGGTAGGGTCTATGTTTATTATGCTTATGTTTATCAACTATACAATTGATATAGCACTCTCTCATGATAGCTATATTGTTTGATATATAAGACTCCGACATCTGTAATATTTGATACCTGTGCTAAATGTTTACAGAGCTCTCTATATACATACTGGCCTAGATTTAGAGTTTGGCGGTAGCCGTGAAAACCAGCGTTAGAGGCTCCTAACGCTGGTTTTAGGCTACCGCCGGTATTTGGAGTCACTCAAAATAGGGTCTAACGCTCACTTTTCAGCCGCGACTTTTCCATACCGCAGATCCCCTTACGTCAATTGCGTATCCTATCCTTTCAATGGGATCTTTCTAACGCTGGTATTTAGAGTCGTTTCTGAAGTGAGCGTTAGAGCTCTAACGACAAAACTCCAGCCGCCGGAAAATAGCAGGAGTTAAGAGCTTTCTGGGCTAACGCCGGTTCATAAAGCTCTTAACTACTGTACCCTAAAGTACACTAACACCCATAAACTACCTATGTACCCCTAAACCGAGGTCCCCCCACATCGCCGCCACTCGATTAAAATTTTTTAACCCCTAATCTGCCGACCGCCACCTACGTTATACTTATGTACCCCTAATCTGCTGCCCCTAACACCGCCGACCCCTGTATTACATTTATTAACCCCTAACCTGCCCCCCACAACGTCGCCGCCAGCTACTTACAATAATTAACCCCTAATCTGCCGACCGCAAAGCGCCGCCACCTACGTTATCCTTATGTACCCTAATCTGCTGCCCCTAACACCGCCGACCCCTATATTATATTTATTAACCCCTAATCTGCCCCCCTCAACGTCGCCGACACCTGCCTACACTTATTAACCCCTAATCTGCCGAGCGGACCTGAGCGCTACTATAATAAAGTAATTAACCCCTAATCCGCCTCACTAACCCTATCATAAATAGTATTAACCCCTAATCTGCCCTCCCTAACATCGCCGACACCTAACTTCAATTATTAACCCCTAATCTGCCGACCGGAGCTCACCACCATTCTAATAAATGTATTAACCCCTAAAGCTAAGTCTAACCCTAACACTAACACCCCCCTAACTTAAATATAATTTAAATTTAACGAAATAAATTAACTCTTATTAAATAAATTATTCCGATTTAAAGCTAAATACTTACCTGTAAAATAAATCCTAATATAGCTACAATATAAATTATAATTACATTGTAGCTATTTTAGGATTAATATTTATTTTACAGGCAACTTTGTAATTATTTTAACCAGGTACAATAGCTATTAAATAGTTAAGAACTATTTAATAGTTACCTAGTTAAAATAATAACAAATTTACCTGTAAAATAAATCCTAACCTAAGTTATAATTAAACCTAACACTACCCTATCAATAAATTAATTAAATAAACTACCTACAATTACCTACAATTAACCTAACACTACACTATCAATAAATAAATTAAATACAAATGCTACAAATAACTACAATTACATAAACTAACTAAAGTACAAAAAATAAAAAAGAACTAAGTTACAAAAAATAAAAAAATATTTACAAACATAAGAAAAATATTACAACAATTTTAAACTAATTACACCTACTCTAAGCCCCCTAATAAAATAACAAAGACCCCCAAAATAAAAAAATGCCCTACCCTATTCTAAATTAATTGAGTTAAAAGCTCTTTTACCTTACCAGCCCTGAACAGGGCCCTTTGCGGGGCATGCCCCAAGAAAATCAGCTCTTTTGCCTGTAAAAAAAAACATACAATACCCCCCCCAACATTACAACCCACCACCCACATACCCTTAATCTAACCCAAACCCCCCTTAAATAAACCTAACACTAAGCCCCTGAAGATCTTCCTACCTTGTCTTCACCATCCAGGTATCACCGATCCGTCCTGGCATCCGGTGCTGAAGAGGTCCAGAAGAGGCTCCAAAGTCTTCCTCCTATCCGGCAAGAAGAGGACATCCGGACCGGCAAACATCTTCTCCAAGCGGCATCTTCGATCTTCTTCCATCCGGTGCGGAGCGGGTCCATCTTGAAGCAGCCGACGCGGATCCATCCTCTTCTTCCGGCGTCTCCCGACGAATGACGGTTCCTTTAAGGGACGTCATCCAAGATGGCGTCCCTCGAATTCCGATTGGCTGATAGGATTCTATCAGCCAATCGGAATTAAGGTAGGAATATTCTGATTGGCTGATGGAATCAGCCAATCAGAATCAAGTTCAATCCTATTGGCTGATCCAATCAGCCAATCAGATTGAGCTCGCATTCTATTGGCTGTTCCGATCAGCCAATAGAATGCGAGCTCAATCTGTTTGGCTGATTGGATCAGCCAATCGGATTGAACTTGATTCTGATTGGCTGATTCCATCAGCCAATCAGAATATTCCTACCTTAATTCCGATTGGCTGATAGAATCCTATCAGCCAATCGGAATTCGAGGGACGCCATCTTGGATGACGTAATTTAAAGGAACCGTCATTCGTCGTTCAGTCGTCGGCCAGGATGGATGTTCCGCGGTGGAGGTCTTCAGGATGCTGCCGCTTCGCTCCGGATGGATGCCGCTTGGATGAAGACTTCAATCGGATGGAAGAACTCTTCTGCCCCGCTTGGATGAAGACTTCAGCTGGATCATGGACCTCTTCAGCCCCCCGCTTGGGCTTGGATCAGGACATCGGAGGAGCTCTTCTGGACCGATCGGTGAACCTGGTATGGTGAAGACAAGGTAGGAAGATCTTCAGGGGCTTAGTGTTATGTTTATTTAAGGGGGGTTTGGGTTAGATTAGGGGTATGTGGGTGGTGGGTTGTAATGTTGGGGGGGGGTATTGCATGTTTTTTTTTACAGGCAAAAGAGCTGATTTTCTTGGGGCATGCCCCGCAAAGGGCCCTGTTCAGGGCTGGTAAGGTAAAAGAGCTTTTAAATGTATTAATTTAGAATAGGGTAGGGCATTTTTTTATTTTGGGGGTCTTTGTTATTTTATTAGGGGGCTTAGAGTAGGTGTAATTAGTTTAAAATTGTTGTAATATTTTTCTTATGTTTGTAAATATTTTTTTATTTTTTGTAACTTAGTTCTTTTTTATTTTTTGTACTTTAGTTAGTTTATGTAATTGTAGTTATTTGTAGGAATTGTATTTAATTTATTTATTGATAGTGTAGTGTTAGGTTAATTGTAGGTAATTGTAGGTAGTTTATTTAATTAATTTATTGATAGGGTAGTGTTAGGTTTAATTATAACTTAGGTTAGGATTTATTTTACAGGTAATTTTGTTATTATTTTAACTAGGTAACTATTAAATAGTTCTTAACTATTTAATAGCTATTGTACCTAGTTAAAATAATTACCAAGTTGCCTGTAAAATAAATATTAATCCTAAAATAGCTACAATGTAATTATAATTTATATTGTAGTTATATTAGGATTTTTTTTTACAGGTAAGTATTTAGCTTTAAATAGGAATAAGTTATTTAATAAGAGTTAATTAATTTCGTTAGATTTAAATTATATTTAACTTAGGGGGGTGTTAGTGTTAGGGTTAGACTTAGCTTTAGGGGTTAATACATTTATTAGAATAGCGGTGAGCTCCGGTCGTCAGATTAGGGGTTAATAATTGAAGTTAGGTGTCAGCGATGTTAGGGAGGGCAGATTAGGGGTTAATAACTTTATTATAGTAGCGCTCAGGTCCGCTCGGCAGATTAGGGGTTAATTATTGTAGGTAGCTGGCGGCGACATTGTGGGGGGCAGGTTAGGGGTTAATAAATATAATATAGGGGTCGGCGATGTTAGGGCAGCAGATTAGGGGTACATAGGGATAACGTAGGTAGCGGCGGTTTACGGAGCGGAAGATTAGGGGTTAATAATATAATGCAGGGGTCAGCGATAGCGGGGGCGGCAGATTAGGGGTTAATAAGTGTAAGGTTAGGGGTGTTTAGACTCGGGGTACATGTTAGAGTGTTAGGTGCAGACGTAGGAAGTGTTTCCCCATAGGAAACAATGGGGCTGCGTTAGGAGCTGAACGCTGCTTTTTTGCAGGTGTTAGGTTTTTTTTCAGCTCAAACAGCCCCATTGTTTACTATGGGGGAATCGTGCACGAGCACGTTTTTGAGGCTGGCCGCGTCCGTAAGCAACTCTGGTATCGAGAGTTGCATTTGCGGTAAAAATGCTCTACGCTCCTTTTTTGGAGCCTAAGGCAGCCTTTTTTTGAACTCTCGATACCAGAGTTAATTTTATGGTGTGGCCAGAAAAAAAGCCCGCGGAGCGTTAACAGCCCATCTACCGCCAAACTCCAAATCTAGGCCACTCTCTTTTTATTAACCTGTGCAAAATACACATTCCACTTTGATAATTTTTAGAGGAGTTCATTAAACAGCTGGGACTCTTACAGCAGCCTAATTTAAAAATGCTATTACAGTTTTCTAACCCCCTAATCTGTATAGTGTCACAGTTTAACATAGAAGCTAGCTAGATCTTGTGTTATGTCAGTAGTCAATATTACATTTTTCTTCACAAAGCAGGGTTCTACAGTAGAATCACATATATTAATTCCCTCTCCCTCATGTCCCAACTGCATACTTATTATCCTGAAACATGTCATATTCTACTGGTGCTGTCGCCATAGACTCTATGGTCTTCACATAGACTCATCAACGGCTCCTTCTCTTCCCTTTCCTCCTATTGCTCTGCCCACCCCCCTCCCGCAGATATGTTTCTTCAGGTATACCTACTTTTCTATCCAAGCCACATGTCTTTCTCTTACTCCCCTTACCATAATTCTTTGCTGTGCTAGAAGGCTCAGCCCCCCCCTCCCATTAACAGCGGCTCTTGCCCGCTGATTATTCAAGCTAGAAGAATTAATAACTCTCATCCATGCAATCTCATAACCACATTGGTTATTCTACTACTTATCATTCCCTTTCCATTGAGAGTTGTCAAATATATAATTTTTCTAACTTGTGGCTTGCAGGAAACAACCAAACCTCTTAATAAGATACTACTGCTCATCCTGCTAACTGCAAGTCCATAACCCCCCTCCTTCCTCTTGGTTTACAATACTATTTATATCGGTCATCTAACTAATACCTATGAGAATTACATATCCCATATAGAAAATGAGGTTTCACACTCCAGTCACAGGAACCAATCTCCATGACCAGGAATATTATTGTTTACCTAAGGCTTATATTACTTTTCCAATGTTTGACTTTGTCCTCTAAGTAGGCTGACCATATTACCGCTTTAAGAAGGAACACATACATATGTGAGGGTTCTTATACAAAACCATTTCTTTAAACAGCCCTGACATATGTATTTTTCATATGTGTCCCTTTTTAAAGCGGCAATATGGTCAGCCTACCTCTAAGCAAGTTGCCACACCATAGACATTTTAGCATTTCTGTTAAAGGGACAGTCTACACCAGAATTTTTATAATTAAAAAGATAGATAATGCCTTTATTACCCATTCCCTAGTTTTGCACAACCAACATAGTTATATAAATACACTTTTTACCTCTGTGATTACCTTGTATCTAAGCCTCGGCAAACTGTCCCCTTATATCAGTTCTTTTGACAGACATCCATTTTAGTCAATCAGTGCTGGCTCACCTGAACGCCACGTGCATAAGCACAGTTTTATCTATATGATACACATGAACTAACCCCTCTAGTGGTGAAAAACTGTCAAAATGCCCTGAGAAAAGAATACCAAGAGAACAAAGCAAAATTGGTAATAAAAGTAAATTGGAAAATTGTTTAAAATTATATTCTCTATCTGAATCATGAAAGTTTATTTTGGAATAGACTGTCCCTTTAATACAATATTCCATCTAGGATGCCAGTGACTTGTAAACCTGTTGTTTATATCCTGTGATTGTGTTTTTACTTATTTGTTTATGTATCTAATCATCTCAATAAAAACGTATTGTACGGAAAAAAATTTTTATTGCATTGGGGGCACTGTGACCTCCTCCTGCAAGTTCAATTTATAGGGGCCTATTTATTTTGTGTCTGTCCGACATGATCCGATCAGAGAATCATGTCCAACAGACATCGCTGAATGCGGAGAGCAATACGCTCACCGCATTCAGCATTGCACCAGCAGCTCTTGTGAACTGTTGGTGCAACGCCTCCCCCTGCAGATTCGCGGCCAATCGGCCGCTATCAGGGGGGTGTCAATTAACCAGATCGTATTCGATCGAGTTGAATTGCGGCAATGTTTTTTTTTTATTACAGTGGATTGGGCTCCTGCCAGATTGCTCTACAGGCTAGGCTCACAGCCTTTACATTTTTGCATAATATATAGAGGTCTAGAATACATATGGAGCGCAAATAAGCAACATATTTACATTCCATTTTGTTGTTTCAGTTTGCGCATTTTAACACAAGATTAGGGATGGCAAGTAGGATTTTAGTAACCTTGCAGCCGCAATTTAAGGTCCCTCAGGATCACTTTTCCCCATAGACATCAATTGAGCCTTGTTTTATGCTCACACTCTAACAGCCACAGCTTGTGCAACATACAAATTTACTCATATAAATACATAAATATATATTTGTACATATTCATATATATTTAAAGAGATTTCTATGTAAATAAATGTGTCATATAGGATCCCTATGTAAAACCAATTTCAGCCCATTTCTTTTCAAACACCTCAGAACTCCTAACTTTGAGTCCTTATAACTTATCTTTGCAATATTTTTATAAAACATTTTTTATCAGACAGTGTTAATATAAGTGTTACTGTACATTGTAATGTATTTTTAAGTTGTTTTATGCAGCTTTCTTCACTTAACTTGAAGTCTGACACCTAGATTATGAGTTTTGTCGGTAATGGTGTGCGGTGCTAACGAGCAGTTTTCCCTCACCGCTCACCTACAGACAGCGCTGATATTACGTGCCTTTAGAAACCCGTCGTTAGCCACAGAAAAGTGAGCGGAGAGCAAAATGTAGCTCCACATCTCACCTCAATACCAGCGCTGCTTACGGTAGCGGTGAGCTGGCGAAACGTGCTCATGCACGATTTCTCCATAGGAATCAATGGGGCAGAGCCGGCTGAAAAAAAAACTAACACCTGCAAAAAAGCTCTTAACGCAGCCCCATTGATTCCTATGGGGAAATACTTTTAATGTCTACACCTAACACCCTAACATGAACCCCGAGTCTAAACACCCCTAATCTTACACTTATTAACCCCTAATCTGCCGCCCCCGACATCGCCGACACCTGCATAATATTATTAACCCCTAATCTGCCGCTCCGGACACCACCGTCACCTACATTATACTTATTAACCCTTAATCTGCTGCCCCCAACATCGCCGACACCTACATTTAATTTATTAACCCCTAATCTGCCACCCCCAATGTCCCCGCCACCTACCTACACTTATTAACCCCTACTCTGCCACCACCACTATAATAAAGTTATTAACCCCTAAACCTGTCTAACCCTAACCCCCTAACTTAAATATAATTTGAATATATCTAAATAAATATTACTTTCATTAACTAAATAATTCATATTTAAAACTAAATACTTACCTATAAAATAAACCCTAAACTAGCTACAATATAACTAATAGTTACATTGTAGCTATCTTAGGGTTTTTTTTATTTTTACAGGCAACTTTGTATTTATTTAACTAGGTACAATAGTTATTAAATAGTTATTAACTATTTAATAGCTACCTAGTTAAAATAAATTCAACCTAAGTTACAATTACACCTAACACTACACTATAATTAAATTAATTACCTAAACTAAATGCAATTAAATACAATTTAAATAAATTATCTAAAGTACGAAAAAAAACACCAAATTACAGAAAATAATAAAATAATTACAAGTTTTTTAAACTAATTACACCTAATCTAAACCCCCTAATAAAATAAAAAAAGCCCCCCAACATAATAAAAAGCCCTACCCTATACTAAATTACAAATATCCCTTAAAAGGGCCTTTTGCAGGGCATTGCCCCAAAGTAATCAGCTCTTTTACCTTTAGAAAAAAGTACAATATCCCCCAACATTAAAACCCACCACCCACACAACCAACCCTACTCTAAAACCCACCCAATACCCCTTAATAAAACCTAACACTAACCCCTTGAAGATCACCCTACCTTGAGAAGTCTTCACCCAGCCGAGCCGAAGACCTCAACGAAGCCGGGCGAAGTGGTCCTACAAACGGGCAGAAGTCTTCATCCATTGGCTGATAGAATTCTATCAGCCAATCGGAATTCAAGGGACGCCATCTTGGATGACATCATTTAAAGGAACCTTCATTCTTCAGTTGGACTTCGTTTAAAGAGGATGCTCCGTGTCGGATGTCTTGAAGATGGAGCCGCTCCACGCCGGATGGATGAAGATAGAAGATGCCGCCTGGATGAAGACTTCTGCCCATCTGGAGGACCTCTTCTGGCCGGCTTCGATGAAGACTTCTGCCCATCTGGAGGACCACTTCACCTGGCTTCGTTGAGGACTTCGCTCCGGTTGGGTGAAGACTTCTCAAGGTAGGGTGATCTTCAAGGGGTTTGTAATGTCCCTTTAAGACATTCCACTCAATTCCTCCTGCCTATAAAACCACTCCCCTTTCTTCACATCATTGCTTGATTATTTTGTGCTTAGCCTGTTGTGTTCAACTTGTCCACAGCAGCCACTTTCAAGTCTGACCTCTAAAGAGTTTGAGCTTGAAACCATCTTGGACTCCAGAATCTCTCGTGGACGTCTGGAGTACCTCCTCCGTTGGAAGGGTTTCGGTCCTGAGGAAGATTCTTGGGTACCTCGCTCCCGTGTTAATGCTCCTCAGCTGCTTAGGGCTTTCCATGTCCGTTATCCTGATAAACCTTCTACTGCATCCTCGGAGAGGATGTCCTGAGTGGGGGGATATGTAATGTCCCTTTAAGACATTCCACTCAATTCCTCCTGCCTATAAAACCACTCCCCTTTCTTCACATCATTGCTTGATTATTTTGTGCTTAGCCTGTTGTGTTCAACTTGTCCACAGCAGCCACTTTCAAGTCTGACCTCTAATTCAAGTGCTTATTTTATTTAAGCAATCTCTATAGTTATTTACTGCTGTGTTACCTTGCTACTTTTTCAACTGTGAAGGATTTTTACTTTGGAACCTGCTTCTCTGCTTCAAGCAGCTCAGCATACTGGATCTTTTTCCTTTTGGATTCCTACACTGCATCAAGTCCCGGCCGCAAGGATCACTTCCTCATTTTTGCTCACTTGCTGCACACTGTCTGTAAAGCTCTCATCTGTTCCTCCCAGCAACCGCTCCTACCAAGTTGTAAGTAGATTGTTATCTAAACATTGTTCACTGCTCTGAAAACCAGATCCAGTCCTTTCTTCATCTGCAACTAAGGTACAAACATTCATTAACTATTTATGCCATATCCTCCACCTTTTACAGGCATAACAAGCTGTTATAACCTATCTGTTTGCTTAAGCTGCATATTTAATCCATTGACTCAGTAATCACTTATGAACTCTCTTTATTGACCAAGTGAAATTCATTACCTGTGACTGTTAACCTAACAACTCCTGTTCATAGTTGCATGAGATTTCTAAAGGCACAGATTGTGATATTAACTATATCTTGTCTGCTATCCATTATGTCTTATTAACTTGCTGGCACAGTTTTTACCAGTTGTTACAGAATAACATTCTGGTTTCTTGTCCAGCTACATTTACAACCTTACATAATAATCAAGCCTATAAAGTTAAAGTTATATAGCATAATGGATCCACAGGCAGTTAAAGCAGAGTTTGACACTCTCAATCAGAAAGTTGATTTTCTAGCAAGAGGGCTCACAGAACTTCAGGCAGAGAATGCTGCACTGAAAAATGTACTTAAAGATATTTTTGCCCCAAAATCTCCAGACCCTTTAATTAACCCACCTGCTGTTTTTTCTGGTAAAAGATCTGACTTCAGAGGTTTTAAAAACGCCTGTTACCTACTGTTTTCAATGAAGCCAAGAACTTACTGCACAGAGAAAATAAAGGTTTGCACTGCCATATCCTATCTTGCAGGTGAACCCAGGGCGTGGGCTAACCGCTTTTTTGAGACACAAAGTCAGTTGTTAGACTCACTAGATCAATTTTTTGCTGCAATGGCATCCCTTTATGAAGACAGCAATAGTCAAATAAACACAGAAACAAAACTAAGAGCATTAAAACAAGGAAAACGTCCTGTGGAGGACTTTATAACAGAGTTCCAAATGTGGGCCACAGACACATTATGGAATGATATCATCTTGAGAAACCAGTTCAGACTGGGACTTAATGACACAATAAAGGATGAAATATCAAGACTTGATATGCCAGACACTCTGACTGGACTTATTAAATTAGCAACTACACTGGACCGCAGACTTAGGGAACGCCGTTCAGAAAGACTGACTACAGAGACCACTTTAAAGAGACCCTCACCTATTTACACAGAAAGAGCACCCCATTTCCCCACACCAATGGAGATTGGTGTAATTAAAGCCCCAATAACCTCAGAGGACAAAAATAGAAGACGCATCTCCAATTTGTGCCTCTATTGTGCCAGTAGAGACCACCCAGTAGCAACATGTCCCATACTACAGAGATCAAGGAAGGGTAAGCCATTACATTTATGCAATACCTCCCTATATAACCACAACAATGCACTCACACTGATTTTATCTTTACAGTGGGATCGACTTCAAATCAAGACTGAGGCCATTGTTGATTCAGGGGCGTATGGGTGTTTTATGGATGCCACTTTTGTTAGTGCTAATAAAATACCATGTGTTACAAAGCAAAAACCTCTGTTTATTAAAGTAATAGATGGTTCATTGATTCATAGTGGTCCTATAAAACAACACACCATACCTTTATCAATAACTACTACTGATGGTCACACAGAATATCAAAGATTTGATATAATACCCTCAGCACTACATACCATCATCTTAGGTTTTCCCTGGTTAGTCAAACACAATCCCACTATAGACTGGAAACACTCAAAGATAACATTCCCCTCCTTATTTTGTAAAACCACTTGTTTTCAACAACAAACTATAGGAATGTTAGATGTTAGCATACCAACAGAGTATCAGGATTTAAGTGATGTTTTTGATTTAAAGGAAGCAGAGACTCTTCCTCCCCATAGGGATTTTGATTGTCCCATAGATTTGGTACCCGGAGCAGTAGTTCCATATGGGAAAATATATCCCCTCTCTCAAGATGAGTTACAGTATCTCAGAGAATATCTAGACGAGAATCTTAGGAAAGGTTTCATAGTACCATCTGTATCACCCGCAGCTGCCGGAATATTTTTTGTAAAAAATAAAGATCAATCATTAAGGGCCATTATAGATTACAGAGCTCTGAATGCAGTAACTGTAAAAAACCGTTATCCACTTCCACTCATCCCTGAACTTTTAGAATGTCTCAATGGTGCAACTATTTTCACCAAATTAGATCTGAAGGGGGCATATAATTTGATAAGAATTAAAGATGGGGATGAGTGGAAAACTGCATTCAGGACAAGATATGGCCTATTTGAGTATAAGGTCATGCCTTTCGGCCTTTGTAATGCCCCTGCCACTTTCCAACATTTTATAAATTAGATATTTAAAGACCTCATTGACGTGTGTGTTATAATCTACCTGGATGATATTTTGATTTATTCTCGGACTACATCTGATCACATTAAACATGTTAGGTGGGTTTTGACAAGATTGAGTGAGATAAAGTTTCTTGGATACATAGTAACACCATATCAAATCCGAATGGATCCAGATAAGTTATCTGCGATAAAGGATTGGCCAAGACCCACTAATGTGAAATCCTTACAGAGATTTCTGGGTTTTACAAATTTCTATCGCAAATTTATTCATAATTTTTCAACAATTGTTTAACCCCTAACCAGTTTAACCAGCAAAAATACTAAGTTTACCTGGTCTCTTTATGCAGAGGAAACTTTCCTCTTATTAAAAGATAGATTCATCTCTGCTCCTATATTGAATATACCTGACCATACTTGTCAGTTTATAGTTGAAGCAGATGCCTCAGACACTGGAATTGGGGCAGTTCTTTCTCAAAAGTCTAAGGCCTAGATTTAGAGTTCGGCGGTAAAAGGGCTGTTAACGCTCCGCGGGTTTTTTTCTGGCCGCACCATAAATTTAACTCTGGTATCGAGAGTTCAAACAAATGCTGCGTTAGGCTCCAAAAAAGGAGCGTAGAGCATTTGTACCGCAAATGCAACTCTCGATACCAGAGCTGCTTACGGACGCGGCCGGCATCAAAAACGTGCTCGTGCACGATTCCCCCATAGGAAACAATGGGGCTGTTTGAGCTGAAAAAAAACCTAACACCTGCAAAAAAGCAGCGTTCAGCTCCTAACGCAGCCCCATTGTTTACTATGGGGAAACACTTCCTACGTCTGCACCTAACACTCTAACATGTACCCCGAGTCTAAACACCCCTAGCCTTACACTTATTAACCCCTAATCTGCCGCCCACGCTATCGCTGACCCCTGCATTACACTTTTAACCCCTAATCTGCCGCTCCGTAAACCGCCGCAACCTACGTTATCCCTATGTACCCCTAATCTG
Organism: Bombina bombina; assembly: GCF_027579735.1. Taxonomy (NCBI): domain Eukaryota; kingdom Metazoa; phylum Chordata; class Amphibia; order Anura; family Bombinatoridae; genus Bombina; species Bombina bombina. Next base: position 1,054,835,282 of record NC_069499.1, on the reverse strand, counting down.
CTGCCCTAACATCGCCGACCCCTATGTTATATTTATTAACCCCTAATCTGCCCCCCACAACGTCGCCGACACCTACCTACACTTATTAACCCCTAATCTGCCGAGCGGACCTGAGCGCTACTATAATAAAGTTATTAACCCCTAATCCGCCTCACTAACCCTATCATAAATAGTATTAACCCCTAATCTGCCCTCCCTAACATCGCCGACACCTACCTTCAATTATTAACCCCTAAACTTCCGATCGGAGCTCACCGCTATTCTAATAAATGGATTAACCCCTAAAGCTAAGTCTAACCCTAACACTAACACCCCCCTAAGTTAAATATAATTTTTATCTAACGAAATAAATTAACTCTTATTAAATAACTTATTCCTATTTAAAGCTAAATACTTACCTGTAAAATAAATCCTAATATAGCTACAATATAAATTATAATTATATTATAGCTATTTTAGGATTAATATTTATTTTACAGGCAACTTTGTAATTATTTTAACCAGGTACAATAGCTATTAAATAGTTAAGAACTATTTAATAGCTAAAATAGTTAAAATAATAACAAATTTAACTGTAAAATAAATCCTAACCTAAGTTATAATTAAACCTAACACTACCCTATCAATAAAATAATTAAATAAACTACCTACAATTACCTACAATTAACCTAACACTACACTATCAATAAATTAATTAAACACAATTGCTACAAATAAATACAATTAAATAAACTAGCTAAAGTACAAAAAATAAAAAAGAACTAAGTTACAGAAAATAAAAAAATATTTACAAACATAAGAAAAATATTACAACAATTTTAAACTAATTACACCTACTCTAAGCCCCCTAATAAAATAACAAAGCCCCCCAAAATAAAAAATTCCCTACCCTATTCTAAATTAAAAAAGTTACAAGCTCTTTTACCTTACCAGCCCTGAACAGGGCCCTTTGCGGGGCATGCCCCAAGAATTTCAGCTCTTTTGCCTGTAAAAGAATAAATACAATACCCCCCCCCCAACATTACAACCCACCACCCACATACCCCTAATCTAACCCAAACCCCCCTTAAATAAACCTAACACTAAGCCCCTGAAGATCTTCCTACCTTGTCTTCACCATCCAGGTATCACCGATCCGTCCTGGCTCCAAGATCTTCATCCAACCCAAGCGGGGGTTGGCGATCCATAATCCGGTGCTCCAAAGTCTTCCTCCTATCCGGCAAGAAGAGGACATCCGGACCGGCAAACATCTTCTCCAAGCGGCATCTTCGATCTTCTTCCATCCGGTGCGGAGCGGGTCCATCTTGAAGCAGGCGACGCGGATCCATCCTCTTCTTCCGATGTCTCCCGACTAATGACGGTTCCTTTAAGGGACGTCATCCAAGATGGCGTCCCTCGAATTCCGATTGGCTGATAGGATTCTATCAGCCAATCGGAATTAAGGTAGGAATTTTCTGATTGGCTGATGAAATCAGCCAATCAGAATCAAGTTCAATCCGATTGGCCGATCCCATCAGCCAATCAGATTGAGCTCGCATTCTATTGGCTGATCGGAACAGCCAATAGAATGCGAGCTCAATCTGATTGGCTGATTGGATCGGCCAATCGGATTGAACTTGATTCTGATTGGCTGATTCCATCAGCCAATCAGAAAATTCCTACCTTAATTCCGATTGGCTGATAGAATCCTATCAGCCAATCGGAATTCGAGGGACGCCATCTTGGATGACGTCCCTTAAAGGAACCGTCATTAGTCGGGAGACATCGGAAGAAGAGGATGGATCCGCGTCGCCTGCTTCAAGATGGACCCGCTCCGCACCGGATGGAAGAATATCGAAGATGTCGCTTGGAGAAGATGTTTGCCGGTCCGGATGTCCTCTTCTTGCCGGATAGGAGGAAGACTTTGGAGCACCGGATTATGGATCGCCAACCCCCGCTTGGGTTGGATGAAGATCTTGGAGCCAGGACGGATCGGTGATACCTGGATGGTGAAGACAAGGTAGGAAGATCTTCAGGGGATTAGTGTTAGGTTTATTTAAGGGGGGTTTGGGTTAGATTAGGGGTATGTGGGTGGTGGGTTGTAATGTTGGGGGGGGGGGGGTATTGTATTTATTCTTTTACAGGCAAAAGAGCTGAAATCCTTGGGGCATGCCTCGCAAAGGGCCCTGTTCAGGGCTGGTAAGGTAAAAGAGCTTGTAACTTTTTTAATTTAGAATAGGGTAGGGAATTTTTTATTTTGGGGGGCTTTGTTATTTTATTAGGGGGCTTAGAGTAGGTGTAATTAGTTTAAAATTGTTGTAATATTTTTCTTATGTTTGTAAATATTTTTTTATTTTCTGTAACTTAGTTCTTTTTTATTTTTTGTACTTTAGCTAGTTTATTTAATTGTATTTATTTGTAGCAATTGTGTTTAATTAATTTATTGATAGTGTAGTGTTAGGTTAATTGTAGGTAATTGTAGGTAGTTTATTTAATTATTTTATTGATAGGGTAGTGTTAGGTTTAATTATAACTTAGGTTAGGATTTCTTTTACAGGTAAATTTGTTATTATTTTAACTAGGTAACTATTAAATAGTTCTTAACTATTTAATAGCTATTGTACCTGGTTAAAATAATTACAAAGTTGCCTGTAAAATAAATATTAATCCTAAAATAGCTATAATATAATTATAATTTATATTGTAGCTATATTAGGATTTATTTTACAGGTAAGTATTTAGCTTTAAATAGGAATAAGTTATTTAATAAGAGTTAATTTATTTCGTTAGATAAAAATTATATTTAACTTAGGGGGGTGTTAGTGTTAGGGTTAGACTTAGCTTTAGGGGTTAATCCATTTATTAGAATAGCGGTGAGCTCCGATCGGAAGTTTAGGGGTTATTAATTGAAGGTAGGTGTCGGCGATGTTAGGGAGGGCAGATTAGGGGTTAATACTATTTATGATAGGGTTAGTGAGGCGGATTAGGGGTTAATAACTTTATTATAGTAGCGCTCAGGTCCGCTCGGCAGATTAGGGGTTAATAAGTGTAGGCAGGTGGAGGCGACGTTGAGGGGGGCAGATTAGGGGTTAATAAATATAATATAGGGGTCGGCGATGTTAGGGCAGCAGATTAGGGGTACATAAGGATAACGTAGGTGGCGGCGCTTTGCGGTCGGAAGATTAGGGATTAATTATTGTAAGTAGCTGGCGGCGACGTTGTGGGGGGCAGGTTAGGGGTTAATAAATGTAATACAGGGGTCGGCGGGGTTAGGGGTAGCAGATTAGGGGTACATAAGTATAACGTAGGTGGCGGTCGGCAGATTAGGGGTTAAAAATTTTAATCGAGTGGCGGCGATGTGGGGGGACCTCGGTTTAGGGGTACATAGGTAGTTTATGGGTGTTAGTGTACTTTAGGGTACAGTAGTTAAGAGCTTTATAAACCGGCGTTAGCCAGAAAGCTCTTAACTCCTGCTATTTTCAGGCGGCTGGAATCTTGTCGTTAGAGCTCTAACGCTCACTGCAGAAACGACTCTAAATACCAGCGTTAGAAAGATCCCATTGAAAAGATAGGCTACGCAAATGGCGTAGGGGGATCTGCGGTATGGAAAAGTCGCGGCTGAAAAGTGAGCGTTAGACCCTTTAATCACTGACTCCAAATACCAGCGGGCGGCCAAAACCAGCGTTAGGAGCCTCTAACGCTGGTTTTGACGGCTACCGCCGAACTCTAAATCTAGGCCTAAATTAGACAATATACAACATGCCATAGCCTATTACTCCAGAACCTTACAACCAGCTGAAGCTAATTACTCCATAGGGGACAAGGAATTGTTAGCAGTCAAATCAGCACTAGAAGTATGGAGGCATATATTAGAGGGCACAAAGACTCCTTTTATAATATATACAGACCATAAAAACCTACAATATTTACGCCAAAGTAAAACTCTCTCCTCCCGTCAAGTGTGATGGAGTTTATTTTTGGACAGGTTTAACTTCCTGATTACTTATAGACCTGGAAGTTTAAACACAAAAGCAGATGCGTTGTCCCGCATCCATGAACAAAGCTTAAGGCCAGATCAAAATATGTATTTAATACCCCCACATAAGATAATAGGCCAGTTAACAACATTTGAGAATGACATTATCAGAGCACTCCAAACATATGACCTACCTAACGATAGCCATCTAATAAAAGAAAATACTGGACTTTACACTTATCATAAAAATTTATACATTCCAAAACAATTACGGAATTTTATCCTAAACCACTACCATGACAACCCATTATCAGGCCATCCAGGTATACATAAAACCAAAGAACTACTTTGCAGGGATTTCTGGTGGCCCAAAATATCAGATTCTGTACAGGATTATGTCAATTCCTGTGATGTTTGTGCCAGAAATAAAGTTTAAAGAAAGAAACCCATTGGATATCTTAATCCCTTACCTATACCAGAAATTCCATGGTCACTGATTTCTATGGATTTCATAGTGGAACTACCTCTATCTCAAAACCATAATACCATTATGGTCGTGGTCGATCATTTGACCAAGTTGGCCCATTTCGTTCACTTAAAATCACTTCCCACCGCAACAGAGACCGCACAAGCTTTCATTAACAACATTGTGCGCTTACATGGCATACCACGGTCCATCATTACCGATCGCGGTACTCAGTTCACCTCTCATTTTTGGAAAACTCTTTGTACCAGTTTACGTATTCAACCAAGACTAACCTCATCTTACCATCCACAGGCAAATGGTCTCACAGAAAGAGTGAATGGCTTACTTGAGCAATATTTACGTTGTTATATCACTCACCTACAGGATGATTGGATCTCTCTCCTTCCCTTGGCAGAGTATTCCTACAACAACTCAATTTCATCCTCCACTAAGGTAACACCTTTTTATGCTACTTATGGCTACCATCCTCAATCCATTCTACTATCACCAGCTAGAAGGTCATCCCCTTCAGCTTCAACATACTTAACCAATTTACAAAACACTTTGACTTTACTAAAAGAACATTTAAACACTGCTAAAGCTGAGCAAAAACTTTATTATGATTTGAGACACAGGCCGTGTCCTGATTACAAACTGGGAGATTGAGTCTGGCTTTCCACCAAATACCTGAAACCGGCAGTGCCCTCCAAGAAGCTGGGCAGTCAATTCATTGGTCCATTCCCCATTGTTCGAATTCTAAGTCCGACGTCTGTTACCTTGGACTTACCGAGACATTTCAGAATTCACCCCACATTTCATGTTTCGCTTCTGAAGCCCTATATCTCGAGCGCATCACGTTCACGTCCCCAGGCACCCCCACCGCCCGTTCAGTTGGATGGTCAGGAAGAGTTTGAGCTTGAAACCATCTTGGACTCCAGAATTTCTCGTGGACGTCTGGAGTACCTCCTCCGTTGGAAGGGTTACGGTCCTGAGGAAGATTCTTGGGTACCTCGCTCCCGTGTTAATGCTCCTCAGCTGCTTAGGGCTTTCCATGTCCGTTATCCTGATAAACCTTCTACTGCATCCTCGGAGAGGATGTCCTGAGTGGGGGGATATGTAATGTCCCTTTAAGACATTCCACTCAATTCCTCCTGCCTATAAAACCACTCCCCTTTCTTCACATCTGCTTGAATATTTTTTGCTTAGCCTGTTGTGTTCAACTTGTCCACAGCAGCCACTTTCAAGTCTGACCTCTAATTCAAGTGCTTATTTTATTTAAGCAATCTCTATAGTTATTTACTGCTGTGTTACCTTGCTACTTTTTCAACTGTGAAGGATTCTTACTTTGGAACCTGCTTCTCTGCTTCAAGCAGCTTAGCATACTGGATCTTTTTCCTTTTGGATTCCTACACTGCATCAAGTCCCGGCCGCAAGGATCACTTCCTCATTTTTGCTCACTTGCTGCACACTGTCTGCAAAGCTCTCATTTGTTCCTCCCAGCAACCTCTCCTACCAAGTTGTAAGTAGATTGTTATCTAAACATTGTTCACTGCTCTGAAAACCGGATCCAGTCCTTTCTTCATCTGCAACTAAGGTACAAACATTCATTAACTTTTTATGCCATATCCTCCACCTTTTACAGGCATAACAAGCTGTTATAACCTATCTGTTTGCTTAAGCTGCATATTTAATCCATTGACTCAGTTATCACTTATGAACTCTCTTTATTGACCAAGTGAAATTCATTACCTGTGACTGTTAACCTAACAACTCCTGTTCATAGTTGCATGAGATTTCTAAAGGCACAGATTGTGATATTAACTATATCTTGTCTGCTATCCATTTTGTCTTATTAACTTGCTAGCACAGTTTTTACCAGTTGTTACAGAATAACATTCTGGCTTCTTGTCTAGCTACATTTACAACCTTAGAGGGTTAGTGTTAGGTTTATTAAGGGGGTATTGGGTGGGTTTTAGAGTAGGGTTGAGTGTGTGGGTGGTGGGTTTTAATGTAATGTACTTTTTTTTACATGTAAAAGAGCTGATTACTTTGGGGCAATGCACCGCAAAAGGCCCTTTTAAGGGCTATTTGTAATTTAGTATAGGGTAGGGCTTTTTATTATTTTGGGGGGCTTTTATATTTTATTAGGGGGATTAGATTAGGTGTAATTAGTTTAAAAAACTTGTAAGGATTTTATTATTTTCTGTAATTTAGTGTTTGTTTCTTTCGTACTTTAGATATTTTTTTAAATTGTATTTAATTGTATTTAGTTTAGGGAATTAATTTAAGTATAGTGTAGTGTTAGGTGTAATTGTAACTTAGATTAGGATTTATTTAACAGGTAAATTTGAATTTATTTTAACTAGGTAGCTATTAAATAGTTAATAATTATTTAATAACTATTGAACCTAGTTAAAATAAATACAAAGTTGCCTGTAAAATAAAAATAAACCCTAAGATAGATACAATGTAACTATTAGTTATATTGTAGCTAGCTTAGGGTTTATTTTATAGGTAAGTATTTAGTTTTAAATAGGAATTATTTAGGTAATTGTAGTAATTTTATTTAGATTTATTTAAATTATATTTAAGTTAGGGGGGTTAGGGTTAGGCTTAGACTTAGGTTTAGGGGTTAATACATTTAATGTAGTTGCGGCGACGTTGGGGGCAGCAGATTAGGGGTTAATAAATGTAGGTAGGTGTCGGCGATGTTAGGGACGGCAGATTAGGGGTTAATAACATTTAACTAGTGTTTGTGATGCGGGAGGGCGGCGGTTTAGGGGTTAATATATTTGTTCTAGTGGCGGCGATGTCCGGCTCGGCAGATTAGGGGTTAAATTTTTTTTTATTGTTTGCGATGTGGGGGGGGGGCTCGGTTTAGGGGTTAATAGGTAGTTTATGGGTGTTAGTATATTTTTAGCACTTTAGTTAAGAGTTTTATGCTACGGCGTTAGCCCATAAAACTCTTTACTACTGACTTTTAAATGCGGTATCAGTCTTGACAGGAGAGGCTGTACCGCTCTCTTTTGGTCAGACTCGTAATACCGGTGTGAGGCAAATCACATTGAAAATATACGATACGCAATTGACGTAAGTGGATTTGCGGTATTTTTGAGTCTGACCAAAAAAGTGAGCGGTACACCTGTACCTTCAAGACTCTTAATACCAGCGTTAGGAAAAAAAGCAGCGTTGGGACCTCTCAACGCTGCTTTTTAAGGCTAACTCACAACTCGTAATCTAGCCGTGAGTTTGCAGTGTTTTCTAATGCAGAAAATGTCATTGCGACCTGGCAGCCGCATTTACTACCCACTTGTAATATGAGTAGTTTTTCAGGTGCACCCAAAAAGCTGCATTTCTGCCCCATGGGAGCGATGTGCTCCAATTGTAATCAAGCCCATGATAATTAACTTTATTGTGGCTGGCTAATGCACACAGTACATATAGCTAAAATATAGTAGTACTACCATAATTCAAGTAATTTTTTTATTAAAGTGGGGACATTATATTTACTACCGAAACTGAATGGACTCCTGCCTTTCCATGTTCTCTGGAGGTGTCTATTCCAGTATTTTTTGTTCATACCAAAACTTAGTATACCATCCCATGAATGCCCTTTTTGTGGGTCAGAGAGCTTAAAAAAAAAACTAGTAGTTGTTATATTCTTATATAATTTTGTAATAAAATTGTTATTCAGTCAGAGAGTAATATGTTTCCTGCCACCACTATCGATAGTACCACTACCACCAGCACAATCACTAACAGTGCAGAGTCTGTGTTTACTTCTACTCATCTAATAAGAAAAATGGGGAGTTTTGTGACTATTGTCTGTGGCATTTAGAGGAGCAGTGGCTTCAGAAACAGCAGCAGCAATGTGATCTTTGGGATCTGCTCTAGCAGGCAAACCCATGTCTACCAGGTATAGGTGATAAGCAAGGCCTATCACTACCAGGACTAGTAGCTGCAGCATCAGTAGCAGCAAGGGTAATCTAAGTCGACTCATAAAAGTAAAGCAGACATTAAGAGAAACTGAGTAGTTGCTGAATTGATCATTTTTGGCCCAGAGCCTAGTAGTAGGATTGAAAGGGGGTCCAAATTTACTAACAAGCCTCAATGTACCTCCATCTGTCAGTTCCACCACTTTCTCTCAATATTGTATGGCAGTAGCCAGGAAGTTTATCAGAATCTGAAAGGTTTTCTTTCAGCAGCAACAGAAGAGCCTTTGAAGGAGTAGTAGATAATCCCTTTGTGCAACTCAAAGGTGTGGGGCCACTTTGTCAGCATGAGAAATGGGTGCCTTGCTAACTGAAAATTGTGTGGTGAACAAGTTAGCTGTAGGAGAGTGTTGTGTCATGTTACTAGATCTTGGATGAACTAACATCTCTGCATGCACAACAAGGCTGCGTTATTGAGGTAAGAAAGTGGGTCTGAACAACAACAGCACTAGCTGTCAGCACTGACACCTGCTTGAAGCAGCACTACCAGCAGTAGTCAGGGTCATGAAGATGATGGCAGCCAGCTGAAGCAGGTACCACCTTCAACATCACAACAGCATGTTCAGCTCACCCTACATTTTGGGGGTTTGAATCACATCCTCCAACTGATAGTAAAGGCTGATATACCAAAAAGTAATCCATGGTAGCAGATTTCTTAACTGGTCCAGATGGATTGCAGACCACTGCCACCTGTCAAAGCCGTTCAGCTTCTTAGGCAGAAACACGAAAAGACTGGTTTCAGCACCGTCTTATGCAAGACATAATTACTAGGTGGAACTCGACTTTGAAGATGGTGGAACATATTTGTCTTTATCTATATGTCTTCTGTTCAATTTATTGAGATCAGGAGCCCATTAGGCAGAGATCATGATTGGTCAGTTAGTTGCAGTCCTAAAGCCTTTTAGGGATGTCACCAGGAGCTTGAGCCAAAACACTGCCAGTCTGTATAAAGTCATATTATTGTTCAGTCACTTCTTGAACAATATGCATTCCTTCCTGAAAAATCATCTAGTGTTTTTAGTGAAGTAGCAGCACTTGTCAGGAGGGTGAAGGAGCAGATGAAAGTTTGCATTCAGATGCATCTGAAGAAATCCCCTGAACTGATGCTGGCCACCTTGTGTGATTGCAGAAATAACAGCCTGCCAACTTGGAAGGACAAAATAATTTGCAGGCTGTGTGTGGTCCAAGAAAATGGGGCATGTTATGTGAGGGAAAAATGTAGCATGGAAAAGATAGTTTCACATCTCCTACCAGCAGAAACAGTTGAGTGTAGTAGCTGTGTTTTGGTTAGAAGTAGTAGACTGTTTAGTGGGACCCACTGAAGCCCTCAGAAATGATAAAAAGGCTTAACTTTGTAAACCTCCTTTAGCCCCTATAGCAGATCCTTTGAGCTATTGGAATGAGAAGAGGATTGTGGGGCATGCCCTATGTATTTTAGTTCAGTATCTCTCTCTTCTTCTCCAACTACAGTGCAAAGTGAGCAAATATTTTTCTTAACTGGCAATATACTGCACCCACAGGTCTAACAACTTTCACCTCATCTCATTAATCACACATAATTTCTCAGATTTAAACCCCCAAAGCTTTCTGCCCTGAGGTTTGAAGCCAATAGATTTTGAAGTGTTTTGCAATACCACTGCTTCTCCTCCTAAATTCCCTGCTGCTGCAGTTACATTAAATATATTTAAAAGGCACATCCTATATTGTTGCTGTACTACTAGACTCCACTGTTACTGCTGCAGTAAAAATCCCTTTTTCTATAGCTGCTGCTGCCACTCCTGCTCCTGTTGTTCCTCTCTGTGGTGGTCATCAGTCAATGCCAAATCTTTCGGGAACAGATAGATGCTGTGTTCAAGGGAATTTTTGGCACCTCTTTGTTTGCTTTTCATAGTGGTTTATTCTTGAGGTTTATGTACTATAATCAGAGGCCTACTTTGTTGATATGGCTGCAATCGGTTGCTGCTGCCTTTCCTACCCTGTGGTGGTCATCAGTGACCAAATTCTTTAGGGACCACATAGCTGATTTGTCTAAGGGAGTTTTGGCACATGTTTGTTCACCTTCCATGAAGGTGAACTCTTGAGCTTTGTGTACTATAGTTAGAGTCTTACTTCATTAACACTGCTGCCTGCCGACTTTTGACACATCTCTTTGAGAGCTTGGTCTAGTATTCTTCTATTTGTTTCAGGACATACCTAGTGATGTTCAGATGTTCATGATGGCAATGTCAGACTGGAGGCTGGCCTGGAAGTCAAATAAGATGCTTTGCAAATATGTGGAGTACACATGAGTCAGAAAACAGAAACAGAAAAGATGAGGGTCAATATGATACTGATGTGCATTCTAAACAATTGTGCATCTTTTCCAAACTTCCTTTTCTCCACCAAAGAATAATTTTCAAAGAATATCTCTCACTTCCATCTAAGTTGGGTTTCTGAGAGATACTACACTTGCTCATGCTGAGCAAGGTCTTTGTAAACAGATCTTTGAATTGAGTCTCCAAGGATAACTTCAAACTAATTTTGGAGCAAGTATGTGGGGAGGTGAGGAATATGGGAACAGTGTTTTCTTTCACCACACTACATTCACTCCACTTCTGTACCTTGCTTTGCTGTGCCCCACAGTCAACTTTTAGTGCCACGCTAGCCTCCCCACTGCTTACATATGGAGTGCAAAGAAAAAAAAACGAAAGCACAGAGTGCGTTAGGATGAATGAGGGAGTTGGAATAATAAATGCTATAGATATGAACCTTGTTCTTCTGCTACTAAATATCTAAGTCCCTATGTCTCACCATCTCTGATTGCAGTTGGGCTTCCTACTTTTCTTAGATTTTAGATCTTAGATTTGTTTCTATCTTTATAATTGAGCTTCTAAGGGTTTGTCTTGCAATTTTTGCAGTTATGTTTTTATTTCTCTTTCAGTTAATACAATTTACATTTAGAGTTATTCAATACATTTCTTATACTCTGTTTTTTTCTTATTTGTCCTAAGATATTTTTAATAAGACACAATAGTTTTGATTTACTAATTTTACCTTTATCTCCATATATATGTATTTTTTTACACACAGTTTGTGTGAAGAAGACAGGACTGAAAGGGATAGAGAGTTAGAAATATAAGGTTCCATCTGCTGTTATATTCAGCATTTGATAGGACAATATCTGAACCTGAGAGATAAAATGCATATGTCTCAGAAGGAACAGAGACAGGTTGGAGAGTAAAAACTCTTGGGCGGATCATGATGGATGGTCCTTTTGTTGCAGGGAGTTAGGTTAGTGGTTCCTGTTTTGGAGCATTAGGTTTGGGTTTTCTTAGTTGGATTTATTTAGAATTGTCACCTTTTGGGGGATTAATTAGGAGTTTATTGGATTATAATATAGGTTAAGGTAGGCTTTTAGTTAAGGAGTGTCCCAGAATGGGGGAGCAGTAAGTATTGATCTGTATAGTCTGTGTTGTAAACAGGGAAAGCCTGCGATTCTGTACAGTGCCAGTGACACAGGGGGACACAGGAAGACTAGCCTTGGACGATAATGTTTGAAGTAGGGTTTTATTGGTTATAACCAGTTTAAAGATGATGGAAGTTTAGTAGATGGGCTATTGTTACTGTATCTTTTTCCAGTGGATGGTTAGAGGAGGCATAAAAATGACATTCAAATATTTATTTTAACCCACACATTACTAAGTATTAACAGTATGGGTTGATTTTTCATGTGACACATACACACACACACACTACCATTCAAAGGTTTTACAGCATCTTAGTTTTCATGTTTCTAGTGAAATTATGCAGTTTAAGTCCAGTGGTAAACTTTCAGTGGTTAAAGTGACAAATTTAGGTTATCAATAATTGAAAAATAATATCTGCAGGCCATTATAGATCATTTTAACCCTTGCAAGTATAGGTTTTTCTTTTTGCAAAGAAAGCCACAGAGTTAGTAAATACAATTTCCTACACCATCAAAAGGCACTTGGAAATTGGAGGAAACTCTGACAAAGGCCATGATATTTCGAAACATCACCAGACAAATGGGAAAATGCCTTTTTGGCCTCACCAGGCTCGCAGGCCATTGGTCTGGCTATATATATGAAAAAGGGGGCTGACCTGCGAAGTACCGGCAAGTGGGGATGTGTCTCCTATTGGAAACAATAGGGATTGTTGATTCTGTAAAAGGCAGCCAACATCGGCACTCATCAGCAATTTCAGTGGTGGAGGTGGTGTTTTTGAAGTGTTCCTACACAGCCCAGACAGTGCGCTCACTGAAACAAAAAAACTGTTTCTGTGTAGGAACACTTCAAATAATACATTCCTTACCTTATTGTTACTAAATCTACACTACCTGCCTCACACTAGAAAATCTCACCACTCTATACCTAACCTGCAGGGCAGTAGTACAGAATATATCGCACTACTGGTGATGTATCCCAATTAAAATGCAGTTTACTCCACTAGAACGCCCAGCTAACTCCCTCAGAATGCCTACATCTATGTCATGTCCGCTATTCCTGACTAATAAAGAAAAAAAAATCCTATTATAATTATAAGAGCTATGTTGATACATTAATAGACAATATTTAGATTATATGCATTTTCTTGTATAACACATATTAATGTAAGTATTGTATAGATTTTAAACATCTTTTTTTGCTTGTTCTTTTTATTATTTTAAACATCAATATATAATTATGTTATAAAAGATAGTAGCTCAAAAATTATAGTTTAATGTAACTGCATATGTTTATACAGGAAAATGCATATCATTAAACAATGTATATAAATGTAAATGTAATGTTACTCTAAACTATTAACCCCTTAAGCACCCTCAACCCTAGTGCAACCTAACCCTGCTACATTATGAACCCCTAACCTTCCATAACCTATTAACCTAACCTTCCTGTAACATTTTAACCCCTAAACCACCACAACTCCCACCACAAGAAACCCTGTAACCACTAAACTGCCAATACCCATCGCAAACTACCCCTACACTGATTAACTCCATATCAGCCAACCCCCCTGGACCCCTAACACCCCTAAGTTACAGAAAATAAAAAAACACTAACATTACAAAAAAAACAATACCACAAAAAAACTACTACCAAAATAAAAAATCAGAGTTAGCCTATACTAAAACTAGTCTCATTAAAAAAGCCAAGCCTAAAATAAAAAACTCTATACTAACACTAAAACATACACAAAAAAATGCCCTGAGAATGGCATTTGGTAGGACATTGCCCCACAGTGATTGTAGCTTTTTTACTTATATAAAAAAAATCCCTATTCTAAAATAACCCCCTAATAAAAAAATGAATTAAAAAAAAAAAACCCTATCTAAAAAAAACATTGCACTGAAAAGGGCATTTGGTTGGACAAAAGATCCCAACGCTAAACCCCAGTTTCTACTCACACAACTTGACTTCGACTCCTATATGATCAGCTATGGTGGTGCTCTTCTTCATCTATCGCAGCGATCTTTATCTATCTTCATCCATGGTGGCACTCTGTTGGGGCTGTCCACTTCCACTGATCTTCATCCATTTTCCATTCCATGCTTCTTTGTTTCTTCTGATCTTCCTTCCGATTTCCTCTTCATATAATGTTTACTTATTTAAAAAAATCCCTATTCTAAAAACAAAACTAATAAAACAAAAAAAAACTATACTAAAAAAAAAATGCCCTGAAAAGGGCATTTGGTTAGACAATGGCCTTAGACAAGCATTTTGTAGGGCATTGCCCTATAGTGATTAAGCTCTTTTGACCAATAAAAAAAGAAAAATTCCCTATTCTAAAAATGTTTTAATCTAAACAAAAAACCCTATCCTAAAAAAGATTGCACCGAAAAGGACATTTGGTAGGGCATTGTCCTAAAGCGATTACAGCTCTTTTTTAATTAAAACAAAATATAAAAAACGCTATTCTAAAAAAAGCCTATCCTAAATAAAAAAAATAAAAAAAATAATAAACACTATCCAAAAAAAAAGTCCACCCAAAAAGATCCCAACGCTAAATCCCAAAGATTCTACTCACCCAACTTGACGTCGGCTCCTATGTGATCAGCTATTGTGGTGCTCTTCTTCATCTGTGGCAGTGATCTTTATCCAACTTCATCCACGGTGGCACTCTGCTTTCACCCGGTCTTCTTCCATTTTTCATTTGAGGCTTCTTTGCTTCTTCTGATCTTTTGATCTTCCTTCCGATATCCTCTTCATGTAATGTTTCTATCACAATGTTATGCCGGCCCACTGGGATGAACTCTTTTTTATGACAATTCCAATGAACATCCAATCAGTATGTGTGTCATTAGAAACTCTTGAAGTACAGCCCTTTGAAAGCCTTTAGGAATGCTATGTTGAGAGTTGGTGGGATTGCTTTCTATGTCCCAGCGCAGATTAAAGAGAAAATTAAGTGGGGTGGAGAAAAATAAGTTACAAAGTAGGATTATAAATCTTGTATTTTAATATATATATATATATATATATATATATATATATATATATATATATACACGTTGATTGGAGTAGCCATGTTAGCCCAGAGATTTAGATATCAAAATAACAAGAGTATTGAATTGAGCAATGATACTTTTTTATTGGACTAGCTATAAATTTATAAGATGACAAGCTTTCGGAAGAATGTCTTCCTTTTTCAAGTCTGACCCAGTATTGCTTCAGACCTGAAAAAGAAAGACATTCTTCTGAAAGCTTGTCATCTTATAAATGTACTAGTCTTAAAGCCTGTGTACATGGGCCATTTTTTGCAGTACAGCGGTCCCACCCCTTGCTCTCTCTCTATCCCCCCTCTATTTTGTTCTCTCTGCCCTCTTTCTTTTGCTCTCTCTCTCCCCCTCTCTCTATTTTGCTCTCTCTCTCTTCTTTCTCTTTTGCTCTCTCTCCCCTCTCTTTTGATCTTTCTCTCCCCCCTCTCTTTTTTTTTTTTTTTTTTTTTTTTTTAAAGGATTTTTATTAATATAGAGAAAAAAAAAAAATATTACATTCATTTGTCAACACATAGATATGGGTAATTTCTGTACCATATCTAAACAACAACCAAAATATTACAAAGGATACATAGATCATGTATAGGTCGAATATATCATAAAAGGAATACAATAAGATAATAATTCAAAAGGACTCCATATTTAACTATGGTATCATTGAATAACATCCTCTACCTCTGAATTTACCATTAAGGGAAGGAGGAATGAAGCAGAAAAAAAAAGAAAGAAAGAAAAAGAAACAGTCTGAAATGCTCTTTCCCTCCCAAGAGAGAAGCTCAAGTACAATGTCCAAAAACAATGTGTCAGGTCTGCATTCTCAGAATAGCATTTGGGACAGTTTTTCCTTTCCTGATCCCATTTGGCTAGTCTAGCCGGTGTAAGGTACACTCTGTATATCATTTTCAGGTGTGATTCTTTCCAGCTATGCATAATCGTAGTGCCTGAGACCAGTGCTATGCTCTGCAAAATTGTCGTGGTGTCTAAGGTAATTTTATCTTTGGACCACTTATTCGTTATCTCCACAATATTATGTTTCCCCCCGATTTTCAGAATGATGTCATAAATACGAGAAATAGTGCTCACCCCCTCATGGTATTCTCTAATGATTGTTTTTAGTTCTTTACTGTCAATTTCCAGCCCTGTATCCTGTCTCAATTTCTCAATCCAATGTCTAACCTGTAAGTAGGCAAAAAAACTAGTCCTAGGGAGATTAAATTGATGAGATAGTTTCTCAAACGATTGCAACCTCAAGTTATTACCTTCACATATTTGCACTACATAGTTCACTCCCCGCTCCAACCATATCTGGAATATTGAGGGGTCTAATCCCGGCGAAAAGCCTGGGTTACCCCGTAAGGGTAAAAACTCTGATTTCCGAAAATCGATTCTTAATTCACTACATATTTTTTGCCAAGCCTGTATTATGAATTTAAATGTAGTCAATTGGTATATTGTTCCAGGAAGACTATTTGCAGGATGGTGCAAAATTGCCTTTAAGTTAAAAGGCTTGATTACTGAAGTTTCAATCTCGAAAAAGGAAACTAACTCTTTTTCAGAAATCCAGTCTAACGCGAATTTGGCTAAAGCTGCATAATTATAAAATTTAACATTTGGACATGCCATCCCTCCATAGACTTTTGGTAATGTTAATTTGAATATGGAAATACGTGGTTTCTTTCCTTGCCAGATAAATCGATTAAAGCTCCTATAAAGAAAGGTCAAGTCTTTTTTATATAGTAGCAAAGGGAGGTTCTGCAGAAAATATAGGAGCTTTGGGAACAGGACCACCTTGATCAGCATAATTCGGGCTGTAATTGAAAGCGGTAAATTGCCCCAATTCTGAAGCTTCCTATCCAGTTCTCTAATACATGGCTTAAAATTAAGATCATACCATAGGTTAGGATCTTTGCTCAATGTAATGCCTAAATATGTGATCTGTGTTGTTTCCATAAAAGGATAGTTTCTCTGCTCACAGGGTTTATGTATCCACAAAATCTCTGACTTCTCATAGTTAATTTTATAGCCTGAAAACGAGCTAAATATGTTGAATATCGTAATAAGCCGAGGGATAGAAACAGCTGTATTACTAAGGAAAAGTAACAGATCATCTGCAAATAATGAAAGAACCACTCTAACTCCTCCAATCTGAATGCCCTGCATTGCCTTCCGTAGATAGATTGCCAATGGTTCAATAGATAAATTAAAAAGGAATGGTGATAATGGGCAGCCTTGACGCGTGCCACGCCTAAGAACTATCTTATTAGTAGGGTGCCCATTCACTATTATTGAAGAGGTTGGTTCTAGGTAAAGCTGTCTAATGAATTGTTGGAAAGTCCCCGTTATACCAAAGTTCTCCAATGAAGTAAACAGATGATCCCATATAATGGAATCAAACGCTTTTTCGGCGTCAATTGTGAGGATAGCCTGATCGGGTTTAGCGTAATGTCTTTTCTTCTCCAGTTTATTCCAATAATGGTCCAATACTAATTGGACTTTCCGTAAGTTCTTAACTGGATTTCTACCCATCATAAAACCTGTCTGATCAGGATGTATCATAGATCCTAAAGGAGATTTTAGTCTGTTAGCTAAAATGTACGTGAGGATTTTATAATCTTGGTTAAGGAGTGAAATTGGCCTGTAAGAGGATGGAAGTTCTGGGTCCTTACCTTTCTTAAGTATCAACACTATGTTAGATGCCGCAAATAATGAAGATTGTGGTTTATTACCTACAAAATATTCATTAAATAATTTACCTAAGACTGGAGATATTTGTTCCAGAAGTATTTTATAGAATTCAGCCGGCAAATCATCTGGTCCGGGAGCTTTTCCAGATTTTAACTTTTTAATAGCACTTACTATTTCTTCCCTAGATATAGGTTCATTGAGTCTCTGAAGATCTTCTGTTCCTATTTGGGGTAAACTTACCTGTTGCCAAAACTGCTCCTTATTTACCATACTGACCTGCTTGGTAGCATAGAGGTGTTGAAAGGTTTGAAAGAAAGCTTCCCTTATCTCTACAGGGTCGGTCACTCTATTGTTCCCAATTTTCAATGCTGCAATATAGTTTTTTTGTTGTCTAATCTTAATGATTCCCGCAATATATTTAGCCGAAACACCCTGTACCCCTGAATAGAAAGCTTTAAGTTTTTGTTCCTCTGAAATTGACTGTTGTTTTAAGAAGAGATCATATACTGATTTACTGTTTTTATATTTATTCCATAGATCAATAGAAGGATTGCTAAGATATTTGCGGTAGCTATTTCTCAGTGTGTTAGAGAGTTGCTCCTCTCTCTTGCCCCGGATCACCTTAACTCTTGCTAAATACGCCTTGATCTCCCCTCTAAAGACAGCCTTCGCTGTCTCCCAGAATATTTCTGGTTTATCTAGATAGCTTGCGTTATCAACCTGGAATTGGTACCATCTATTCTGCATCCATTTTCTAAAATGGACGTTGTTAATCAAATGTCGCGGAAAGAATAATCTATTGTTTCCTATTGAGGGTTTATCAGTCAGACCAATCTCTAAAGAGATGATAGCGTGGTCTGAAATCACAATATCCTGAATCGCAGTCCCGATTTTAATTTTTAACATGTGTTTCGCGATTAAAAAATAATCAATTCGAGAAAAGGAGGAATGTACACTTGACGCACATGTATATTCCCGCTGATCCGGGTTTTGTAACCGCCATATATCTTGCAAAGCCAATTTCTGGCAAAATTTTTGTAAAATAATTGCTTCCCTCGCTTTTCTTGGAGCAAATCTAGACTTTGATCTGTCCAAGATATGTGAGAAAGCCATATTAAAATCACCAGCTACCACAATATTTTTCCCGATATGTAGGAACAACTTTAGACTAATATCTTCCCAGAAATCTTTATCTATCGCATTCGGTCCATATACATTACATATAACAAAATTGCAATTGTTAATTTCTATCTCAAGAATTTGAAATCTCCCATTGATATCATTAAGAACTGAGATAATATTATAGTTCAGTTGCTTATTTATTAAGATAGCCAAACCTCTGTTGGTCTTATCATAGGGGGTGAACACTACCTCCCCCACCCATTTACTTTTAAGTTTTATGGCCTCCTTGGGCCGGAGGTGGGTCTCCTGTAGAAACACTAAATCAGGTTTCTGTTTCCCTAGGTGTCTAATCAGTAGTTTCCTTTTGATCGGGGATGAAATCCCTCCAATGTTCCAAGAGAGGAAATTTAGTTTAACCATTTAAGGTATTACGGAGGGATAGGAGAACGGCAAAAACAAAAAAAAAAAAAAAAAAAAAAGGGAACACCCCTTCTTCTCTCCCCCCCCCACAAACCCATGTTGCTTTTCCTACCATTATCTGTTCTTCTCTTGTGCCAAAGAAAGTAAATAACAGGGAAAAGGAGAAAGAGCAAAAAAAAATCCATCTTGTTAGCCTTATATTCGTTTAAGCTATGCATTTCCTTATCCAGTCGATGTTATATTATCCCTAGACTCTGACAGTATGCTTTAATTTGTTCAATTTTCGTAAAGGTGTGTGTTTCTCCATCCTTATCCACTACAATCTTTGCTGGATATACAAGTCTTGCTCTTAGGTTGGCTCTGATTAACTGCGAACAAAATGGGGCCATTTCCCTACGTTTATTTTGAGTCTCATATGAAAAATCCTGGAATATTAATAGTTTATTGGACCCCAGCATAATATTGTTATTTTTACGGTACAATCTAAGTATGTGGAATTTATCCTGAAAATTTAAGAATTTAATGATTACTACCCTAGGTTTAATTGGGCCATCTAGATTTCTTCTGGGCGCTCCTATTCTGTGGGCTCTCTCTATAGGTATCCTTACATTGTCGATAGTACTCCCTACCAGCTTAGGAAGCTGGATAGATGCAAAATTTATCAAGTCCTGGTATTCTGCTGTTTCTGGTAGGCCAACAACCCTAAGATTGTTGCGCCTAGACCTATCTTCAAGTTCCTCCATTTTAGATTGTAAAAAGTTAAGTTTGCTATCATGTGAATTGATCATCTGATCTTGTACACCTGATCTATCTTCCATATCTGAAACTCTGGTTTCTAACTCATTCATCCGTGATGTAAATTGTTTAATTTCATTTGTAGCCGCGGCCATCTCTTGTCTTAAGGACTCAAATTGTGGCATAATTAGCTCAGAGATTTGCTGTAATAGGGGAGAATTATCTGTACAGTTTAAGCTTGTTTCCGTTTGTAAATGTATTTCTGGACTACTTCCATTGGGCTTGGTTTTTTTATCCTTTGATTTAGGCGGCATATTGGGTGATAGTGATTTGGAGTGTGAAATATATCTTTCCATATAGAAAAGTATATCTAGCCAGTAGGGGGACAAGTTCCCAAATTTTGTGATTATGTCTTGCTTTGTGTCCTCTCTACCTTGCAAGTGTCTATTATAGTGATAATAACAAGTGCTTTCCAGCCGTGTTCAAGAAACCAAACAAAACAAACAAAAAAAAGAAAAGAAAAAAAGAAGAAGGAGAGAAAAAAAACAGCAAAAAAACACTTAAGTAGTCCTTTTTACCCTTTCCCCTTTCCACGCTGGTCAAAGGCAAAACCAGCCACACAACAATAGTGAAATAATGTGTAAAACTTTTTCTACATACAATCCAATCTCCTAATTGTAATAGTAATCAGCAGTGAATTATCATTGTGAACATTCCAGTAACAATAGTGCTTTTGTGTAAAGATTATAATATAAAAAGAACTGTATACAAAGGAAAACCTTGCACACAAAAACAAAAACAATAATAAAAAAAAGAAAAAAAAAGGTGTATCTACCGCTTAAATCACCTAATACAGTTTCCTATTGCTAACTTTTGCAATTCGCCACAGTATTTGAACCGCTATCTACTGTATAATTATAGAGGGGAAAAGGAACAATCAGCAAAAAAAAAAAAAAAAAAAAAGATATTTTTTCTTTCCTTTTATACCTTCTTTTCTCTTCCCTTGCCCTTCTTCCCTTCCCTTCCTTCCTCTCCCCCTTTTCTTTTTTTTTTAAACCTCTAAACCAGGTCCTTACTGTGTATAAAACTTAACCAGTTGGATATATCCTATCTATAGAAACAGGTAATCTAAGGGGAGCATTGTATATCCACAGCAACACTACACCAGACCTATTATGCAAAGTACTAAACAGCAAAGTATGGTCACTTTTTATAATTATGATTAGAAGATAGGGCCCCAAATAGGTTCTATCAAAATATTACTCTATTGCACTAAACAGATCACATTCAGCATATACAGTTCAAGCACTAGAGTCCATGTTTATACATTGCAGTCTTTGCTCAGAAATTTAGCATGGATGAGAGATTGTATTTAATTCGAGCCCAGATCACATAACATATCTTTCCTGCAGCCAAGAAAAAAGAAAAAAAAAAACTATTTCCAGGGGAGCTTTGCCTGCTGGGGGTAACACTTTTCTTCCCCCTCACTTCTCCTAGTATCTTAGGATAATAGTACTTGTGTTCTTACTTGGGAGATCCTGTACGATACTGGTTAATTTTTAAAATTTGTGCCAGTGATATAATCATAGGTTGGGCCACTAGCTCATTCGTTGTAGAAATTATCAATTAAACCCTCTATTGGATTGGGACCCTCCACCTTTCCCTGCTAAGATCCACTTAGCCACATATCCTGTAAAACACACTTGGACAGTCTATAGTAAAGTTTTTTAGGCTGTAGTTTCCAGAAAAAATGGTGGAAGTTAGTCTTCCCCTTTACCCCAGACCACTTTGACTTTTGTCCCCAATTCAATGTCCAGGTCTAATTTTCCAGGGAGTCCCAGATCATTTGCAGTTAAGGGCTTAGAAAACTTAGGGTAATGCAGGGAGAAGGGACAAAAGAAAACGAGCCTTGCCCGTGGTACCTGCTTCTTCTGGAAGAGTTCAATGCCACATCACTTGGAGCCGGTCCCCATCGGCAAGTTCCTGTATCCTGGAGCCGGGATTTTTAACGTTGCCGCTTGGTAGGGGGGGAATCGTCCAGGAGCGCTGTCTAGAAGGGCCGCCGATCTCAGACACCTCTGCGACTACGACCTTAGCCTCAGCCTGCTCCTTCAGTTCCGCTCCCCTATCAATGCCAAAGCGAGGCACCACCAGACCAGGTACAATGCTGGGAGTTTCAGTCGGCGAGAGAGTCGTCGGTCTTAGGCATGTCCAGACTCGCAGCGCAAGTCTGTTCAGACGGATCTGTCAGCTCCTCTCCGCCTCCAAACACCATTCATCCAGGTACAGCCAATCAGGGACCCAGAAGGTTGAAATGTTTCCTTGTGGTTCGGGTATGTGGGTGTGTGGTGTTAGAACGCCCTTTGACGTCGTGACTCTGCAGCTGAGTCTATCTGCCTCCAGGCAGCCGGCCTCTGCTATAATGTATCCAGGCCAGTGCGTGTCTTTACCGGCCAAGGAATAGCGCAGATGGGGTAAATCGATAGAGCCCAAATCCCCTGAGCTCGGTGCTAGCGTCCCACGTTGCTGCTAGCTCCTCCCCTTCCGGCCGCCGCTCCTGTCAGTCCTCTTTCATATTATCAAGAGTCCATCTCTCTCCCCCCTCTCTTTTGCTCTCTCGCTCCCCTTCTCTTTTGCTCTCTCTCTCTCTCCCCCTCTCTTTTGTGCTCTCTCTTCCCCTCTCTTTTGCACTCTCCCCCTCTTTTTTTGTTCTCTCGCTCTCCCCCTCTCCTTTGCTCTCTCTCTCCCCCTCTCTTTTGCTGTCTCTCTCTCTCTTTTGCTCTCTCTATCCCCCCTCTTTTGCTTTATCCTTCCCCCCTTTCTTTTGCTCTCTTCCCCTCTGTTTTGCTCTCTTTTCCCCTCTTTTGCTCTCTCTATCCCCCTTCTTTTGCTCTCTCTCCTCTTTCTTTTGATCTCTTTCCCCCCTCTCTTTTGTCTCTTTTGCTGTTTCTCTCCCTCTCTTTTGCTGTCTCTCTCCCAGTCACTTTTGCTCTCTTTCCCCCTCTCTTTTGCTCTTACTAACCCCCCTCTTTCACTCTCTATGTCCCCTTTCTTTTGCTCTCTCTCCCCCTCTCTTTTGCTGTCTCTCTTCCCCTCATTTGCTCTCTCTATCCCCCCTCTTTTGCTCTATCTATCCCCAATCTTTTGCTCTCTCTCCCCCCTTTCTTTTGCTCTCTCCCCCCTCTCTTTTGCTGTTTCTCTACCTCTCTCTTTTGCTGTCTCTCTCCCCCTCTCTTTTGCTCTATCTCTCCCTTCTCTTTTATTCTCTCTCTCCCCCTTTCTTTTGCTCTCTCCCCCTCTCTTTTGCTGTCTCTCTCCCTCTCTTTTGCTCTCTCTCTCCCCCCTCTTTTGCTCTCTCTCTCCCACCTCTTTTGCTCTCTCTCTCTCTCCCCCCTCTCTTTTGCTCTCTCTCTCCCCTCTCTTTTGTTCTCTCTATTCCCTCTCTTTTGCTCTCTCTCTCCCCCCTCTCTTTTGCTCTCTTCCCCCCTCTTTTGCTCTCTCTATCCCCCCTCTTTTGCTCTCTCCCCTTCTCTTTTGCACTCTCTATCCCCCTCTTTTGCTCTCTCTATCCCCCCTCTTTTGCTCTCTCTCCCTTCTCTTTTGTTCTCTCTCTCTCCCCCTCTCTTTTTCTTTCTCTCTCCCCCTCTCTTTTGTTCTCTCTAACCCCCCTCTTTTGCTGTCTCTATCCCCCATCTTTTGCTCTCTCCTTACCCCCTCTCTTTTGCTCTATCTATCCTTCTCTTTTGCTCTCTCTCCCCCCTTTCTTTTGTTCTCTCCCCCTCTCTTTTGCTGTCTCTCTTCCCCTCATTTGCTCTCTCTATCCCCCCTCTTTTGCTCTCTCTCTCTCTCTCTCTCTCTCTCTCTCTCTCTCTCTCTCCCCTTTCTTTTGCTCTCTTTCCCCCCTCTCTTTTGCTGTTTATCTCCCTCTCTTTTGCTGTCTCTCTCCCCCTCTCTTTTGATCTATCTCTCCCCTCTCTTTTACTCTCTCTCTCCCCCTTTCTTTTGCTCTCTCCCCCTCTCTATATAATTTAGTATAGATAATGTCCTTGTAGGTAGGGATACCACAGGCAAAATCAGTTTGTTCTTCAATCATTGTGAACAAATAAAAGGGAATAAAAAAATTAGGGTACTTTATGCAAGAACTAAGGGCCTCATATTTATTGCAGAGAGTAGAAGGATTTCAGGCTCAGTAACAGTCTACTGTAGGAGTCCCCACTACCTTAATTGCTATGGCCTTGTCAGCTGCTGAGGGGCATAGTTTTCTAGCTGCTCCAAATATATGCAGCAAGAAAAGACATTAAAAACTAGATTGCAAGTAGAGCGGTAATTACTGATACCGCTTGAGTGCTAACTTTTTGCTCTCCTTGGGTAGCATACATATAACAAGTTTAAAGTAAAGACTTGGTGCTCAAGCAAAACCAGATGCCCGCAAAAGGATAGACTTCCGATATCGCAATCTCGATAATGCATTCTACCCATAGACTTCAACAGAGCTATTAAGTCAAAGAAAACCTAACATCTATTCTCGCAAGCTATCCCAACATGAGTAATGAATATCACTTAAACCTCACTACACTACTATTAACCCCTAAACCACTGCAAACCCATCACAATAAACCTTGCTACACTACTTAAATCCTAAACCGCCAGAAACAATGTCACAATAAACCCCCTACTCTATTAACCACTAAACTGCTACAACCCCATCACAAAAAAAAATCCTACACCAATAACCCCTAAACCATCCCAACACCGATCGCAATAAACCCCACTACACAACTGAACCCCAATTGCAAGAAACTACCTATTCTATTAACATCTACCAACACAACCCCCATCACAATAAACCACTTACTCTATTAACCCTAAAATGCACCAATCCCCATCACAATAAACCCCCTACTCTATTAACCACCTAACAGCAAAACCCTCAAGTTCCCTAACTTAAGACTCCCCCTAAGTTACAAAAAATAAAAGAAAACAATAGATTTTATCTCCTGTTGTTTATTTGTTCCATATTTTAATGTCAAAGTACATTGAGACAATATACTGTGTGAATTATAATAGAGACAGGAAAAATATTATCTCTGACAAGTACTGTGTGTATGTGTGTGTTTGCGCGTGTATATACACACACACTTTACATACAAATGGGTTTGAATGTTATTTCTCACATGAGATTCAAAGAAACATGTTCATATTATTTTGATAAATTGTGGCTGCTTTCTTCAGAATCAATCTTACCCTTTAGCTTTAGGGTACAATTTAATGGAACACTCGTAATAACTGATGACATTCTCTTGATTATGTGTCAGCTATTAATTCTGTGTTTGTTGTTCTCAATATAGCTAAAAGCTACGTACAGAACTCAGTGGCGGCTGGTGAATTTTTAAGATGGTGGTGCACAAGACCCCGCCCCTTTGAGAACGCCCCACCCCTCGAATGGCCCCACCCATTTGAACCAAAACCTAAACTCTTGAATTTGATTATATATATGTACTGGTCTGATAAACACTATTTATACATATCTTACTTACATTACATATATAATATCTTTATAACAGCAGCATGCTCTTGCCTTACACCTCTTCTATTCTATTCAATATTGCAAGTATGCGCCGAAAGAAGAGCAGTATGAGAGCGTGCTGCTGTAAAAAAAATGTGTCTGTGTATGTGTCTGTGTGTAGTAGTAGTAGTGTTTATGTGTGTGTGTGTATATGTGTGTATGTGTCTGTGCGTAGTAGCAGTAGTGTTTATATGTGTGGGTATCTTTTATAGCCATAATATTTTTTGTCAGGGTATAACACACATACACACACACTTTCATTATTTATTTTGTCCCCTTTTCCTGCATTGTGAAATTTCCAATTTTCCTGAGTTTCTATGAAGTAATGGGTACTTCCATGTTAAAAAGTAGTTATCCTTTGTCTAGTCTCTTCTACTGAGGACAATTGAAGACAAAAAGTGTGCAAATGAAAACTTTTAAAATATAGCAATGCTAAAAAAGTGTTTTAAAATGATAAAATTACTTTAACATTTGTATATTCCACAAACCATTGTTTGCACAGTTGCACACTCTATGTCCCTAATTGCCCTCAGCAGAAAAGATTAGATAAGAGAAACCTAGGTTTTAACATGGCAGTGCCTAATTCTTTAAAGAAGCTAACATTTTATACATAGTTCTTAAAATTTAAACTGGTATTTTAAAGATACATCTACATATTCCTAAGGTAACCTTTGCTTTCATTATATCTTCATTATATCTTCAGTAAAATAAATGTTAGAAAAAAAATAAGAAAAATGCATACATTTTTAGTAAAACAAATGTAAAATTAAAAATAAAATATTTTGGGTGTGTCCACAAAGCTTTTAGCTAATTTTTGTATATATAGATGACAACCTTTGACTTTAATTGTTAACATTTCGCAAGACACACAAATGTATGTACATATGCAGACAGTCACACAAAAACGCATATACATACTAACACATTCTAAGTTTGATGAACATTTGTCTTTACACTTTCAATCAACAATCTGAGCTAAGCAATTAATTTTGAAGCAGGCCTCTTGTAATACACTTGTAAGGGAGATAACATTTCCCACCATGCATGCATAGATTCTATTCTTAGTAAGCTAAGATGGTTAATGAGTAATTTGCTTCCTTTAACACAAAACAGACCCTCAGAAAACGAAAACCATTTCTTGCTTAAGCTCTTGACAGCTCTGAAAATAACTGTAGGCAGCTGCCATATACATATTTTATCCCCATGATTATTTGCAGTTCTGAGAACATTCATACTGAATAAAGTTATTTACAAGTGCCCTTTGCCTGTGCTTTTCATGCGTTGCATGTGTCAGAAGAAAGGTTAGGTTGAGGACAAGCCAAGGTAGGAAATTATGGCGCCATATATATCGATAGAAACACATTAAAACAGTTTTTATTCTAAAGCCATAGTACCTGCTCTGTATGAACAAAGATCCTCTCCTGACAGCCTCCTCTTCCGCCCACACAAGTAAGGCCAAGTCCGCCTAGCTCAGACGCTGCAAAAGTAGTTGTGTAGTTTATGGCGTAACTGTTACGCCCCTGCCTCCTCTCCTCCTACACTGACACACATAGTCAGCTCAGCTCTTAGTGTGCGAGTGTCACGTGACAGCTGGCTCCCGCACACTAAGAGCTGTGCGAACAGGGAGGCTATGGGCTGGCCTGTAGGTGGCGCTGCAGTCAATGCAGTTTTAAAGTGGAAAGTGCTTTTGCCTATACTTCTATGTATCGCACGTGCGATACATAGAAGTATAGGCAAAACAGCCCTTTCGACTTTCAGGTTTCAGCCTAATATGCATGATGTCATGATGATAGTTACACTGCACAGTCTCACAGAAGACAGCACACAGGAAAATAATACATAAATATAATATAAAATATAATATAAAATAATATAAATAAAAATAAAAATTTTCATAATTTTTTTTTCTAATTTTTTTTTTTCTTAAGTTCTGCTCATTTTTTCTCCCTCTCCTCTGCCCCCTGGGGGTTCACGTGCGACAGTGCACATATGGAGGAGCCTCCACTGACAGAACTATATTTGAAGGGGAAAAAATCTGTAAGCTTTTCAATTATCTATTTAAATATTATCTATTTATTTTTCAAGCCATGTCAGTATGAATATTTTAGCATTTTCTTATTATAATGATATTTTCTATTGTACATCACATGTTTACTTGTTAAAATTATTTCAGCTAAAATATGAAATTCCAGTATTTTACAAGCATAATAGGAAAACGGGCACTCTATTATTAAATAGCCAAAAAACTTTGCTCTGACACATACGAATAATTAAGTTAGATTTCTCTTTTAAAGTTTTCATAAACCTAGAGATATGATACCCTTAAATGTCACATATCTATTAAATATGAATATATTCCAGCTATTATCTGCAGCTATCTGTACCTAAAGGATGACAGAAAATATTTAATATTCCATACAGCAGCTCCTGCAACGAAAAATCTTTAAAAATACTTTTAAAATGATAGCTTTATGAATGATGTAAGTAAATTTTAGTAACAAATACAAAGCAAATTATCATTCAATCAATCAATTATCAAATTCTAAACTATTATTAGCAGGATATTAAAGTTAGTATTATTAATAAATAATTAGCAATATTTATTTCTTTTTTTTTTCTTTAAAAGGTAGTATAAAATAAATATCTCTGCACTGGTTTATATTAATGAGGCAGCTATATGTCATACTTGTTGTCTCTATATGCAGACATCATATTTCCAGGATTACAATAACTTGGTTACTGCTATAACTATAAGTACTGGAATGACAAACGCCAACATCAGCACCAAAGACAGCTCTGAAAGCTCAATTATAAATAGATCATAACTTTTGTCCTGACCTGTTGCCAGAAATCAGTCCTTTTAAGAGAATTATGAATTCAGGTATCTTTTATATATTTTATATAAGCTTTTTGCTATTTTAATAGAATTTTAATATAATGAAAGCACTGTAAATTAATGTAATCACACAGATATTCATCTAAATTGCAGGCCTCCATTCTTAGGAAGTTGAATATATATATATATATATATATATATATATATATATATATATAAAATTATTATTATTAATTTATTATTATTATTATCATTTATTTTTATAGCGCCGCCAAATTCAGTAGCGCTGGAATATATTTTTTTACATATTTTATTTTCACATAATAGCATACGATTTT
Organism: Bombina bombina; assembly: GCF_027579735.1. Taxonomy (NCBI): domain Eukaryota; kingdom Metazoa; phylum Chordata; class Amphibia; order Anura; family Bombinatoridae; genus Bombina; species Bombina bombina. The sequence goes on along the minus strand of NC_069499.1, from coordinate 1,054,806,674 downwards.
TTGTATTTTAACTGGTTTACTAAATACTTTACAAAAATGAAGATATGGAAAAAGAAAACTAATCCATATGAAAGAGAAGCAAGGAAATGTGCTAAAATAAAAACATTTATTATCATGAAAAATATTAATAAAAGCTATTTAATTTATTGTAAAAGGATGGGAAATATATACCTGCCACTACTGAAATTGCAGTATACATCTTTAATTGCTTATTTATAGAAATGTGCATTAGTTTTCGGCCTACTACGTGTTCCATTCGTGCCTTTGGCGACATACCAGGGGGACGAATGGAAATGGGCCGAAATCGGACAGTAACAAAATGTTAACACGTTTAGTAGTCTCATTAGTTTTGTTCTCATTAAGAACTTTAGGTACCAAAACAAAAGGGTCAGAGAACAGAGGAGAGGGGTAGGGAGGCTGAGATCATTTAACAAATGAGTTCTTTTTTTGTAGGTATGTACAGGGAGCAGTGGCGTTTTTAGGTATTGTGCTGCTCTAGGCACTCTTCTTTTGCCCCCCCCCCCCAAAAAAAGTTGTAGGCCTTTTTTAGCCATAGTATTTTTTTGTTTAGGGTGTAATATGAATTTTTTTTATTTTTCAGAGCAATTCCAAAGTAAATGTTTAACAGAGTTTGATGCCATCTAGGTTACTTACCTAGTTACCACTCCAACTTTTGTGTCATATACGCAATTACTATGAAAAAGTATTTCCTTTCTCTTTAATTAAAGAGATAGTAAAGTAGGGTTTCTACCTTCAGTTCAGGCAAACCCTAACACTCTTGCGCCACACATTTATACAGAGTATACACTACGCATACATTTTGTAATTAATTAGCATTCTATTAGATTACAGTAAACACAAAATATATGTGCCAGTCTTATAAAAATATACATATGTGGCTTTTCAATATTTTCCTTATTCCTAACTTTGAGATAAATGTGCCAGCCATTGAACCCTGACAATATGAAATTGTGCATCAGATTATTAAATACATTATACTTTTTAAAATCTGTGAAGTTTTGCAAGCAGGTTTCACACACTTATTTTACATTTTGAAAGGTTTAAAAAATAAAATGTACCTGAGTTCCATTTGTTCAGTATATTTTATGGAGACAGCATATAGTTCATACACATATACTTACATGGGTTTACCCTGCAGCACACACAGTCACAGTGTTACACAAACACACACACACAGACACACACACACACACACAGGGAATAAAGCCAGCCCCCTGCACAATTTCAGGTGCCAGAGCAGACACAGTAGAAGGAAGTCCCCACTATTCATTCAGCTACTTTACATATCCCTGTGATGTGAAGAAAGAGGGTGGCATATGGGCAAACCCCACATCCTTTTTGGATTAAGAATGACCAGTGATGTCAGAAAAGAGTGCACTGTCTTAGCAGACTAGAAGTGAAGAGTCAGTCTGCATGTAGGCAGTGAGAGGTGGTGGCAGGGGTTTAGTGATAGTAGTACCATCACTAGCACACTGGCTGTCTCAATGATAATCTAGGACCTCTCCTCTTAACTAGCGCACACTCTCCTGTCTGCACTATATAACCTGCACTCACTATCTCCCTTTACTAATGCCTATCCAATCTAAATAACTAGTGATCAATAGACCCCAGACTTCCATTAGAAAAATGCATTTAAAAAAAAAAGTAAATCTCTCCTGCACTGTGCACACTTTTGAATAGCATGTGTGCTGTGTTGGAAAAATGTGTGCTTGGCTCACAAGAAGTTACAGCACTTGCCGCCCCCACCCCCAAATTTGCCACCCTGGGCACATGCCTTGCTTGCCTAGGCTATAATACTTGAATAGGGGTGTATGACCATTCTTGCTTAACTTAGCATAGGGATATGTGTCAGCAATCTTACAGTCATTTCTACTTCTGGTTTTGAGCTTTGTAGTAATGTGTGCCTATCTAAGCTAGCTGTGCTATTTTGTGCTGTAAAATTGTGCAGAATACGTTTTTACTTGAAGTGCGGTGTACTTTTGCAAAATATTTTTCACTCTGGGGAACAGGGAATTACATCATTTTATTTCTTTATTTTTTTTGTATTTAATATTTTTTTTATTGATGTTTTTAGATATTTAGTACAAATAGAATGTGATATATCCCAATAAGAACAATCATAGAGACAATTTTTAAAACAAAATAGCAGCATTGACTTACTATTCATCAATCATCAAAGTTTACCTTCACTTTAAACACATATAATGACAATTCTTAGAAGGTAAGAGAGAAAAGACCACTCTTGTGTCTATATATTACTCAGCATATATTTGACCTGAAAATAACATATAAAATAATGAGCAGATAAGAACTATTTAGTATCTGACATTTTCAGAAATAAATCAACCTCAGTTTTCCAAAGCTACCATAGTATTAGATCCCATACAAATATAAAATGTGAAGGAGAGAGATTCCAACTGGACCTCCATTTCGGATATACAGGCATAAGCATGAGGAAAATAAGGGGTATAAGATACAACAGGTTGCTTAAGTAAGGGAGTCTGAATCAGATAGGAATGGTACATAAATAAATACTCCAAGAAATTTAGACTAAACCTTGAGGTCTGCTTAGCTTTCTAATTTAACTATTTTTGAGCCCTTTGATACAATGGAGACAAGAGAACATAACAAAAGGGGTCACTTATGAACTCCTAATAAGTTGTAATATAAAATAAGGTGGGTATTAACTGTTATGATAGAAAGCTAATTTAAGATTGCAACTTATGATTATATGGGAGCAAAAATAGACAGCCCAAGGGGCATATTTATCAAGCTCCATATGGAAACACTGCTCCATAACCTGTCCACCTGCTCTGAGGCGGCGGACAGACATCGCCAGAAATCATCGGGTTTGATTGACACCCCCTGCTAGGGGCCGATTGGCGGCGAATATGCAGGGGGTGGCATTGCGCTAGCAATGATAAATGCTGTTGGCATCTATCAATGTGCAGCGGACATGATCCGCTTGCACAATGGCAAGTCGGCCCCCAAGACTAGAAATAGAAAAACAACATTTCTTATAGCAAGCAGTACATAAAAGAAAAAAAGAAAATAAAATGTATAATTTGATAGCTATGTAAAGAGAAGATCCCCTAGCTATTCATAAAAAAGGCAGTTAACGCCCTGAGGACGTACGCTGCATGTCCTTGGCTAAAGTGAGTGCTGGAAGCGATCAAGATCACATCCAGACACTCTTACAGTACTGCAGGGATGCCTCGATGTCCAGGCATCCCTGCAGTACTGTTCCGGAGTGCCGGGACCGGATTGATCACTCCCCCTTGAGTGATCACTTCCGGTTTTGCTCCACGTGGAGCCCAGTAGTATAGCAGAGCTTGTGTGCTAAGTGCCTCGGTGAGTTGAGGCACTTAGTTAGGATCTAATTTTAAAAAAAACAAATAAAAAAAAAACTGTATAAATAAAATAAAAAAGCCCATATATAGCCCCCCCTCCCCCACGAGGCTTCCAAAATGGTGATGCCCAGTGCATCATGAGGCCTCTGGGGGTGTCCCTAGCCTGCCTCACCAATCTGAGCCTTCCCACACACAAAAAAAATAAAATAATACAATCTCCCATTTGTCTGATCATGTCAATATTTGTAAATATTGACTCTGATCAGTGTGGATCTCCCTCCCTCTCCTCACTTGCGATTTTGTTGGAGAGAGAGAGACCTGTATTTAGCAGAGAGAGATTTATTTATTTTATTTGTTAAAAATTTAAAAATCCAAAGGCTCTTTTCAGAGACATTAACCCCTAGCTTGCCAGTGATCACTATAAATCACTGGCAGTAGCATAGCTGCACTTTTTTGCTGTCTGTGCATTTTTTTAGGGGTTAATTTTTGTTGTTGTATTTTTAAAAAAAAAACAAAGGCTCTTTTCAGAGCCATTTAGCTAATTTAATTTAATTTCCAGAGTATTTAACCCCTAGCTTGCCAGTAATCGCTATAAATCACTGGCATTAGCATAGCTGTACTTTTTTGCTGTCTGTGCATTTTTTTAGGGGTTAATTTTTGTTGTTGTAATTTTTTAAAACCCAAAGGCTCCTTTCAGAGCCATTTAGCTAATTTAATTTAAAGAGTATTTAACCCCTAGCTTGCCAGTGATCGCTATAAATCACTGGCATTAGCATAGCTGTACTTTTTTGCTGTCTGTGCATTTTTTAGGGGTTATTTTTTGTTGTTGTAATTTATTAAAAACCCAAAGGTTCCTTTCAGAGCCATTTAGCTAATTTAATTTAAAGAGTATTTAACCCCTAGCTTGCCAGTGATCACTATAAATCACTGGCATTAGCATAGCTGTACTTTTTTTAAAACACCCAAAAGCCATTTAGTTAATTAATTAATTTACGGCATAATTTACCGCCACTGCAACTCTCAATACCAGCGGTGCTTACGGACGCGGCCAGCTTAAAAAACGTGCTCGTGCACGATCTCCCCATAGGTAACAATGGGGCCGTTTGAGCTGAAAAAAAACCTAACACCTGCAAAAAAGCAGTGTTCAGCTCCTAACGCAGCCCCATTGTTTCCTATGGGGAAACACTTCCTAAGTCTGCACCTAACACCCTAACATGTACCCCGAGTCTAAACACCCCTAACCTTACACTTATTAACCCCTAATCTGCCGGCCCTGCTATTGCTGACCCCTGCATATTTTTTTAACCCCTTTTTAACCCCTAATCTGCTGCTCCGTACACCGCCGCAAACTACGTTATCCCTATGTACCCCTAATCTGCTGCCCTAACATCACCGACCCCTATATTATATTTATTAACCCCTAATCTGCCGCCCCCAACGTCGCCGCCACCTACCTACAATTATTAACCCCTAATCTGCCGACCGGACCTCGCCGCTACTATAATAAATTTATTAACCCCTAATCCGCCTCACTAACCCTATAATAAATAGTATTAACCCCTAATCTGCCCTCCCTAACATCACCGACACCTAACTTCAATTATTAACCCCTAATCTGCCGACCGGACCTCACCGCTACTCTATTAAATTTATTAACCCCTAAAGCTAAGTCTAACCCTAACACCCCCCTAAGTTAAATATAATTTTTATCTAACGAAATAAATTAACTCTTATTAAAAATAAATTATTCCTATTTAAAGCTAAATACTTACCTGTACAATAAACCCTAATATAGCTACAATATAAATTATAATTATATTGTAGCTATTTTAGGATTAATATTTATTTTACAGGTAATTTTGTATTTATTTTAACCAGGTACAATAGCTATTAAATAGTTAATAACTATTTAATAGCTACCTAGTTAAAATAATTACAAAATTAACTGTAAAATAAATCCTAACCTAAGTTACAATTAAACCTAACACTACACTATCAATAAATAAATAAAATAAAATACATACAATTATCTACAATTAAACCTAACACTACACTATCAATAAATTAATTAAATAAAATACCTACAAATAAATACAATTAAATAAACTAACTAAAGTACAACAAATAAAAAATGAACTAAGTTACAAAAAATAAAAAAATAATTTACAAACATTAGAAAAAGATTACAACAATTTTAAGCTAATTACACCTACTCTAAGCCCCCTAATAAAATAACAAAGCCCCCTAAAATAAAAAAATGCCCTACCCTATTCTAAAATACAAATAGAAAAGCTCTTTTACCTTACCGGCCCTTAAAAGGGCCTTTTTCGGGGCATGCCCCAAAGAATTCAGCTGTTTTGCCTGTAAAAAAACATACAATACCCCCCCCCCAACATTACAACCCACCACCCACATACCCCTAATCTAACCCAAACCCCCCTTAAATAAACCTAACACTAAGCCCCTGAAGATCTCCCTACCTTATCTTCACCGCGCCGGGTATCACCGATCGGTCCAGAAGAGGCTCCGAAGTCTTCATCCAAGCCCAAGCGGGGGCTGAAGAAGTCCATCATCGGGCTGAAGAGGTCCATCATCGGGCTAAAGTCTTGATCCAAGCGGCGGCTGAAGAAGTCCATCATCGGGCTGAAGTCTTGATCCAAGCGAGCGCTGAAGAAGTCCATCACCGGGCTGAAGTCTTCTATCAAGCGGCATCTTCAATCTTCTTTCTTCCGGAGCCATCTTCTTCCAGCCGACGCGGATCCATCCTCTTCTACCCACGCCTACTCGCCGAATGACGGTTCCTTTAAATGACGTCAACCAACATGGCATCCCTCGAATTCCGATTGGCTGATAGGATTCTATCAGCCAATCGGAATTAAGGTAGGAAAATTCTGATTGGCTGATGGAATCAGCCAATCAGATTCAAGTTCTGTAACAAATACGTTATAAAAGCTACAAAAATAAGTTTTTGTTGCTCTTTTGTGAAAGATACTCAGGAGTCACTGATTACTCTTAGTAACAACACAGTGAGCTAGTTTTGATGTTAAGTAGTTTCAGATATAAGAGAGCAGATTTTATGCTTTAAGATAGTTCTCTCAGCGTGGGCTGGCTCTGATATGAGTAGCTTAGCATGGAGATGCTAGTTTGAATTGGTAATAGAAGCAGTAAAAAGTCTTTACACAAATGATGAAGTATAATCTGATTGAGTCTTTCTGTCTTCACACACACACACCCGATCAATACATACACACACAGAAGCTCACAGGTATTGAGAGGAATCCAGCAATGAGCAAAGATTAGGTAAACAGTCTTAGTATGAGTTCCGGTATTTGTATTAGTAACAGTTGATATAAGGTTTTGTATAAACACAAGTAATGAGAAAAGTAATATGCTTGAAGTGGTAACCGCTATGATACCTGACCTCCTCGGCGTGTTCAGTGTTTACACAGCAGCGGGTATGTGCGTGACTGACTTCCGGTCCTGCAAACACCGTGTCCTTGCTGTGAGATTCTGCAAACAGCTGACTCCTGTCAGCGTAACGGTAAATGTACAAATGGAAGTTTCCTGAGAAAAGGCTGAGAAGAGGTTTACCCAATAATGCACAAAAAAGGAATAGTAGCGAAACTGCTAGCAAAATAACAAATAGAAAAATAGCAACAAAACTTGTAGTAGAAAGTTTGAAATACTGCAGTAACAATCAGAGCAATTAAGAAACTCAGATGCACAGCAGTGTTTGTCCTTCAATATTCAGGCAATGAGATACAGGAACAGGAAGCCTTTTATAGGGTTAGAGGCCAAACAGGTGATATACCTTAAAGGTATATCACATACCCCCCTCCTCAAGGCCCCCCAGGTCAAATCAGGAAGGTTTATTGGGGTAACGTCTGTGGAATGCAGAACGAAGCGAAGGAGCATGAACGTCCAAGTGAGAAACCCAGGAGTTTTCCTCCATACCATAACCTTTCCACTTAACCAAATACTGGAGAGTACGTCTCCGTACCCTGGAGTCAAGAATTCACTCCACCTCATACTCCGAACCATCCTGAAGCAAAACAGGAGGGAGAGGAGATGATTGATGAAGGCAGTCATAAGGTTTCAGTAGGGAGACGTGGAATACAGGGTGCAACCTACAATCAATGGGTAATTTCAACTTTACAGCATTTGGATTCACTATGGAAATAATACGGTACGGTCCGATATATTTATTAGCTAATTTCTTGCTGGGGAGCTGAAGCTTAAGATGTTTGGTAGAGAGTAGCACTAAGTCACCTATTTTGTAGAGAGGTGTTGGTGAATGATGATAATCATAATATTTTTTCTGACGATCTTTAGCCTCACTTAAATGTAGTTTGAGTATCTCCAGTCTGTCTTTCAATGTTGAGGTGAAATCAGTAACACTTGGACAAGAGACCGGGGCATGCGAAATGGCTATAGTGGATGGATTATATCCGTAAGTGGCAAAGAATGGAGTCATCTTTGTGGATGTTGATATCGAGTTGTTATAAGAGAATTCTGCCATAGCTAGGTATTCAACCCAATCGTCCTGTAAGTGGGTTATGTAACATCTTAGGAACTGCTCTAAAGTCTGATTTAGGCATTCAGTCAACCCGTTTGTTTGAGGGTGGAATGAAGTTGAGTACCTAGTCTCTATTTGTAGGAGTTTACAAAGTGATTTCCAGAGAGCTGAGGTAAACTGTGTACCCCGATCAGAAATTATGGTAGTGGGAATGCCATGTAAGCGTACTATGTGTTTCAAAAATACTCTAGCTGTAGTCATAGCAGTGGGTAGATTCTTGAGAGGGATGAAATGTGCAAGCTTTGTTAAGTGGTCAACAACTACTAATATTGTGGTAAAGTGTTGAGATGAGGGTAGATCTACTATGAAATCCATGGAGATGGTGGACCATGGCATAGACGGTATTGGTAGTGGTGAGAGATATCCAATTGGTTTTTGTGTATAACTTTGTTTCTTGCACATATATCACATTTTTTTATATAGGAGATAATAGAAAGTTCCATTTGAGGCCACCAGAAGTAGCGTTTATTTAGCTCTGTCGTCTTTTGTATGCCTTTATGTCCTGCTAATACATTGTCATGATGATGATGTAAAATGACATCTCTGAGTGTTTTGGGAACATAGATTTTCTTGTTGTGAAGGTAAAGTCCGGTGGCTTCGTCTTTCTCACAGTCACTTGGTAACTCTGTCTCTTTAAGAGTTTCAGATAGTATCTCACTTTCAAGAGAGGTTAGGGATCCCAAGAATTTTTCTTGAGGAATAATCAGATTGAGGGTATCCAGACTCGAATTGACATTCGGTATTCGAGATAGTGCATCAGCTTTAGTATTACTGTTTCCAGGTCGATAGGTGATTAAAAAATTGAAACGGTCTAAGAATAAAGACCAGCGAACTTGTCGGGCCGAGAGAGTCTTGTTTTTCCGTAAGTATTCTAAGTTCTTATGGTCAGTGTATATTAGGAAAGGTTCTGGAGAACCTTCCAGAAGGTGCCTCCAATGCTCCAAAGCAGCTTTAATCGCTAGAAGTTCTTTATCTCCCACATTGTAGTTTAGTTCAGTTGGGAGTAAAGATCTGGAGTAGTACTCTATTGGATGTAATTCCTGAGTAGTTTTATCCTTCTGGGATAAGACAGCTCCTAGTCCATAATTAGAAGCATCTACTTCTAGGATGAACTGTGAAGTATAATCAGGCAGGGTTAACACAGGTGCTACTGTGAATAAATGTTTTAGAGTAAGAAATGCTTTTTGGGCCTCGTCATTCCATTTGTAGTTACAGTTCTTTCTGGTAAGTAATGTGAGTGGCTTCACAATGTCTGAAAATGTATTTATACATTTTCTGTAAAAATTGGAGAATCCCAGAAACCTCTGGAGTGCTCTCAGGGTTTTAGGTTGTGGCCAATTAGTTATTGCAATGATCTTGTCTGGGTCCATTTGAATTGTATTAGGTGAAATGATATATCCAAGAAATTTTATTTGTTGAACATGGAAATTACATTTTTCCATCTTTGCAAACAGTCGGTGCTCTCGTAGCCGTGTCAGGACCCATCTTACATGTTTTTCATGTTCTTTAAGGGATTTGGAATATACCAGAATATCATCTAGATAGATGATGACGCATATGTCTATGAGATCGTGGAATATTTCGTTAATAAAATATTGAAAAGTCGCTGGGGCGTTAGTTAAACCAAATGGCATCACGTTGTATTGGAATAAGCCATAGCGTGTCCTGAAGGCTGTTTTCCATTCATCCCCTTTTTTGATGCAAATTAAGTTATAAGCACCTTTAAGGTCTAGTTTGGTATAAATTGTTGCATTTGTCAATCTTTCTATCAATTCTGGTATCAAGGGTAGTGGGTAACGATTTTTTATGGTAATTGCGTTGAGGCCTCTATAATCTATTATGGGTCGTAGTGAGTGGTCCTTATTTTTTACAAAAAAGATTCCAGCTGCTGCTGGTGATGTGGAATGTGAAATAAAACCTTTTTTGAGGTTATCATCTAGATATGTGCGTAGGTGTTCGAGTTTGGTTTGAGATAATGGGTAGATTTTCCCATATGGGATTTGTGAACCAGGAATTATATCTATTGGACAGTCAAAGGGCCTATGAGGTGGTAAACTGTCCGCTTCTTTGAGATCGAACACATCTACCAAATCAGAATATGCCAATGGTAAACCAGTCTCCAGGCTGGATATCGAACAATGTGGAAAACAAGTTTTAGTACAGTAATCCGAATTTAAGAGAATGGAATTATGCGACCAATCTATGTTTGGATTATGTGTATTCAACCATGAGTACCCTAGAATTATTTCATGTCTATCAATAGGAATTATATCATAGACTAAATATTCTGTATGTCCATCTAGTGTTGTGGTAAAGGAATGGTGTGATGGGCTATAGGCCCTTTTTGTATTAAAGAACCATCAATTAATTTGACAAAGACTGGTTGCTTTTTACACACAACAGGAATTTTATTTCTATATACATAATCAGCATCTATATATATCCCAGATGCTCCGGAATCTATTAAGGCATCAGTCTGGGTATGTGTTTGATCCCACTGTAAAGAAATGGATAAAGTGAGTTGGTTTGGAGTAGGTGTTTTGGTTTTACACACAAATATAGTGGTCTTAATCTTACCCTTCTTTTGTTTGGCCAATAGAGGACATGAGGATACTGTGTGCTCTTTGTGTGCACAGTAAAGGCAAAGATTCGCCAGTCTCCTCCTGGTCTTTTCCTCTGCAGATAATGGTCCCTTGATAGTACCTATTTCCATGGGTGTGGATTGGTTTCTATCGTGACCTTGGGTAGTTTGAGTCATGCGTCTGGGGGTAGGATCATAGTAACCCTTTTCTGCCTTTCTTTCTCTTAATCTGCGATCAAGTGTAGTACTGAGTTTAATTAATGATGCAAGTGTCTCAGGCATTTCCAAACGAGATAGCTCGTCCTTCAGAGTCTCTGAGAGTCCCAACCTAAATTGATTTTTCAGGCTGATCTCATTCCAAAGAGATTCAGAAGCCCACATTTGGAAGTCAGTGGTGTATTCTTCCACTGTTCTTTTCCCTTGTTTGAGAGCTCTTAATTTTGTCTCTGCATTTAGCTGACTGTTTGAGTCCTCATATAAACTAGCTAAAGCAGAAAAGAATTCTTGAAGTGAATCTAATATTGGGTCATTGTTCTCAAAAAATCTATTAGCCCAAGTCCGCGGTTCACCAATCAAATAAGAGATAGTTGTGCAGACTCTGATTCTATCTGTAGGATAGGTACGTGGCTTCATAGAAAATAAAAGGAAGCATGCATTTTTAAAGTCACGGAACTCTGACCTTTTCCCTGAGAAGGGTGTAGGTGTTTGTATGTGTGGCTCAGGAAGCTGTGGTTCCTTAGGGGTTAATGAATCCTTTATCAAGGTTTTGATAGCTGTGTTTTCAGCTTTAACTTCATTTAATGCATGAGCTAAGAAATCTAACTTCTGGTACACCTTATTAAATTCCTTTTTGATTTCATTAGGATCCATGGTTTAATAACCTGATACTAATGTTTATATGGCCTGAATATTATGTAACAAATACGTTATAAATGCTACAAAAATAAGTTTTTGTTGCTCTTTTGTGAAAGATACTCAGGAGTCACTGATTACTCTTAGTAACAACACAGTGAGCTAGTTTTGATGTTAAGTAGTTTCAGATATAAGAGAGCAGATTTTATGCTTTAAGATAGTTCTCTCAGCGTGGGCTGGCTCTGATATGAGTAGCTTAGCATGGAGATGCTAGTTTGAATTGGTAATAGAAGCAGTAAAAAGTCTTTACACAAATGATGAAGTATAATCTGATTGAGTCTTTCTGTCTTCACACACACACACACCCGATCAATACATACACACACAGAAGCTCACAGGTATTGAGAGGAATCCGGCAATGAGCAAAGATTAGGTAAACAGTCTTAGTATGAGTTCCGGTATTTGTATTAGTAACAGTTGATATAACGTTTTGTATAAACACAAGTAATGAGAAAAGTAATATGCTTGAAGTGGTAACCGCTATGATACCTGACCTCCTCGGCGTGTTCAGTGTTTACACAGCAGCGGGTATGTGCGTGACTGACTTCCGGTCCTGCAAACACCGTGTCCTTGCTGTGAGATTCTGCAAACAGCTGACTCCTGTCAGCGTAACGGTAAATGTACAAATGGAAGTTTCCTGAGAAAAGGCTGAGAAGAGGTTTACCCAATAATGCACAAAAAAGGAATAGTAGCAAAACTGCTAGCAAAATAACAAATAGAAAAATAGCAACAAAACTTGTAGTAGAAAGTTTGAAATACTGCAGTAACAATCAGAGCAATTAAGAAACTCAGATGCACAGCAGTGTTTGTCCTTCAATATTCAGGCAATGAGATACAGGAACAGGAAGCCTTTTATAGGGTTAGAGGCCAAACAGGTGATATACCTTAAAGGTATATCACAAGTTCAATCCGATTGGCTGATCCAATCAGCCAATCAGATTGAGCTCGCATTCTATTGGCTGTTCCGAAGTCATTTAAAGGAACCGTCATTCGGCGAGTAGGCGTCGGTAGAAGAGGATGGATCCGCGTCGGCTGGAAGAAGATGGCTCCGGAAGAAAGAAGATTGAAGATGCCGCTTGATAGAAGACTTCAGCCCGATGATGGACTTCTTCAGCGCCCGCTTGGATCAAGACTTCAGCCCGATGATGGACTTCTTCAGCCGCCACTTGGATCAAGACTTCAGCCCGATGATGGACCTCTTCAGTCCGATGATGGACTTCTTCAGCCCCCACTTGGGCTTGGATGAAGACTTCGGAGCCTCTTCTTGTCCGATCGGTGATACCCTGCGTGGTGAAGATAAGGTAGGGAGATCTTCAGGGGCTTAGTGTTAGGTTTATTTAAGGGGGTTTTGGGTTAGATTAGGGGCATGTGGGTGGTGGGTTGTAATGTTGGGGGGGTATTGTATGTTTTTTTTCAGGCAAAAGAGCTGAATTCTTTGGGGCATGCCCCACAAAAGGCCATTTTAAGGGCTGGTAAGGTAAAAGAGCTTTTCTATTTGTATTTTAGAATAGGGTAGGGCATTTTTTTATTTTGGGGGGCTTTGTTATTTTATTAGGGGGCTTAGAGTAGGTGTAATTAGCTTAAAATTGTTGTAATCTTTTTCTTATGTTTGTAAATTATTTTTTTATTTTTTGTAACAGTTCTTTTTTTATTTTTTGTACTTTAGTTAGTTTATTTAATTGTATTTATTTGTAGGTATTTTATTTAATTAATTTATTGATAGTGTAGTGTTAGGTTTAATTGTAACTTAGGTTAATTTTGTAATTATTTTAACTATGTAGCTATTAAATAGTTATTAACTATTTAATAGCTATTGTACCTGGTTAAAATAAATACAAAGTTACCTGTAAAATAAATATTAATCCTAAAATAGCTACAATATAATTATAATTTATATTGTAGCTATATTAGGGTTTATTTTACAGGTAAGTATTTAGCTTTAAATAGGAATAATTTATTTAATAAGAGTTAATTTATTTCGTTAGATAAAAATTATTTTTAATTTAGGGGGGTGTTAGTGTTAGGGTTAGACTTAGCTTTAGGGGTTAATAAATTTATTAGAGTAGCCGTGGGGTCCGGTCAGCAGATTAGGGGTTAATACTTGAAGTTAGGTGTCAGCGATATTAGGGAGGGCAGATTAGGGGTTAATAAGTGTAGGTAGGTGGTGGCGACATTGGGGGCAGCAGATTAGGGGTTAATAAATATAATATATGGGTCGGCGGTGTTAGGGCAGCAGATTAGGGGTACATAGGGATAACGTAGGTTGTGGCGGTGTGTGGTCGGCAGATTAGGGGTTAAAATTTTTTATTAGAGTGGCGGCGATGTGGGGGGGCCTCAGTTTAGGGGTACATAGGTAGTTTATGGGTGTTAGTGTACTTTAGAGCACAGTAGTTAAGAGCTTTATGAACCGGCGTTAGCCCAGAAAGCTCTTAACTCCTGGCTTTTTGCTGCGGCTGGAGTTTTGTCGTTGGATTTCTAACGCTCACTTCAGCCAAGACTCTAAATACCGGAGTTAGAAAGATCCCATTGAAAAGATAGGATACGCAAATGGCGTAGGGGGATCTGCGGTATGGAAAAGTTGCGGCTGCAAAGTGAGCGTTAGACCCTTTCCTGACAGACCAGCGGTAGCCCAAAACCAGCGTTAGGAGCCCCTAACACTGGTTTTGACGGCTAACACCAAACTCTAAATCTAGCCGTTAGTTTTTCTGTGACAGATACAATAATGTCACTGAAAAAATATAGTGCTGAGGAGGCATATGCCATCCTTGCGTCAGAGTCAGATGCCTCTATGTCTGACTCAGACCCCAATTTTGACCCTGCCATATGCTCAGATACATCATTAGATGCAGTCTCAACTGATAGTGATGTATCTGTGGCTGATAGCCCCCCTGCCAGCCCCCCTGCTAGAAGGAGGTGTGTTGCTGCCATTTCCGCTGAAGAGTGGGTAAGGCCTCATCTCCAGAGGCCAGATATCCCACCCTTCACAGCAAATGCTGGCATAAATATAGATGTGGCAGGTTTTCGCCCCCAACACTTTCTGGAGGTTTTTTTGGGCAATGATGTATTGAGGAACATTGTCGCCCAAACTAATTTATATGCCCATCAGTACCGTGCTGCAAAGCCTGAAACATATTTGGCAAAGCAGCAATGGGCCCCCATCAATGTGCCAGAATTTAAAAAATTCTGGGCATTGACTTTGCTGATGGGCATCATAAAGAAATCCTCCGTTTGCTCCTACTGGAGCAGTAGCCCCATCTGCTCTACCCCCATTTTCTCCCAGAGTATGTCGAGGCAGAGGTATGAAATGATTCTGCATTTCATGCACTTCAGCGACAACAGCCTGTGCCCCCCTAGGGAGCATCCCCAATTTGACAGGCTGTATAAAATCCGCCACCTGATTACTCACTTTTCTGCCAGGTTTGCAGAGGCTTATACACCTGGAAGGAATATATGCATTGATGAATCCCTGATGAAGTATAAGGGAAGGCTGGGATTCAAGCAGTATATTCCTTCCAAGCGCTCCAGATATGGGGTAAAGGTGTATAAGCTCTGTGAGAGCGAGACTGGGTATACTCAGGCCTTCCAGGTGTATGAGGGAAAAAATAGCCACCTTGACCCTCCAGGTTGCCCAGAACATATGGGAACCACTGGCAAGATTGTCTGGGACCTGATATTACCCCTAATGAACAAAGGGTACCACTTGTATTTCGATAATTTTTATACAAGTGTCCTTTTGTTCAAGCTACTGTATTTCTTTGTTACAGTAGCTTGCGGTACAATTAAAAAGAAGCGCACAGGTTTCCCAGGACAACTTGTACGCACCCGGCTACAAAGGGGGGAGACCTCAGCTCTGCGCCAAGAGGAGCTGTTGGCACTTAAGTACAGAGACAAGAAGAAGAATAGAAAGAGGGCGCCACAATAGCATGATATCGTCTGGAATGCAGGTACAGATAAAAGTAGGTATTATGCTTACCAGATGGTGTGGCACTGTACTGTGACCAGTGCAAGAGAGCAGGATAGCACTTAACAGTGGCTAGTACACTGTAGGAGCCAGGCTCCAAAGGCACTTGTTCTAGTTGCAACGTGGTATTTATCTCCTGTTGTCTGGACTTCAGGTGCTGCAAAGGAGTAATCTTATGTGTGTTGTTCAGTGGGTATATATGAACCACAACACAGACAACTTCAAATAAAAATGACTTTTAATATTTTATGACGCGTTTCTCAACCTACAGGGGTTGTTTCATCAGATAAAAAAGTGAATGTCATCATTAACAATTGTTGGCAATTTATACACATTTGTGTAAAAAGAGGAAGTTGTCATCAGATATGTAATCCAATAGAAAAACATTTGTGTGCATTCAGCTGTGGAACCAACACAGGATCCCAGCTGTTACAATTTAAAAATTTGGACTAATTTGCAAGGTTGTATATATGTGAGAATCTAAACTTTAACCTGTTAATTGCAAGATGAAAATGAGTGAAATAAAACAATCTTGTCACTTTGTATTTACTGCCATTTGTTACATATATAACCTCACTAAATTGTTTGTTATAATAGATGCTATTCTTTTGCATTTAAAAGATAATATATTTGGTTAAAATGTTGGCAGATAAAAAGTGTGTGCGTTGGAAGTAAAGTAACTCCAGAAAACTGAGAAACAGATGGGGTGAACATCACCGCAACTGTAAGAACTGTAGAAAAAATAAAATTAAACATAGCATACCGAATCACTGTCTAATTAAACACAATGGAAATCCATACATTTTTACATACATTGCCATTGATTTTATTCCAAAGAGTCCTGACTATAATAGACTTACTAGACTCAGACAGCGTGAAACATACTGGATCTATCGACTGAAGACCCTTCATCCCCAAGGGTTGAATGCCAACCTGGATCTAGCAGCCTTCAATTGATAGACATTCACAGTTGTTATTTTGTCTGATACAAAATACAAATATATTCTACAACATCCACAAGTCAGATACACTATTGGCAAATAGGTTAAAACAACACTCCCAAATGGCATTACCATGGTCCTTTCATTACATTCTACAACATCCACTAGTCAGAGGCACTATTGGCAAATAGGTTAAAACTACACTCCCAAATGGAATTACCATTGTTCTTATTTGATGTGAAGGAAGTGAGACCAAGTACTTATTTTCAATATTTTACATTTCATTACATATAAGTGTACACACACACATGTGTTTTTGTGTGTGTGTGTGTGTGTACACGCACACATGCATATGCATTCATATATGTATACATACATACATACACACATATACTGTACATATATATATACAGAACATATACACACACACACATTTTGTACACACACACATGTACAATATGTGTATATATACAAGCACACACACACAGTTATTTTACAAGGAGAAGGGTTTTTTTTTCTTATAATTATGTGTGCATGGATATACATACACTCCAATTTTTCTGTTCATTCGAACAATTTATTTTGTGTATAGGCATCCCAATGTACAAATATATTTATTTTTTAGATTTAGAATGTTTATTATACTAAAATATTTCATAGAGTTCAAACATGCATCAATCCACTATAATTAATCACTTTGGGGCTATACAAATAGCTATTTCCAATACAAAATTTTGGATGATCAGATTCCTACCTATCATTTTTTACATTCTTTTATTTTTGACATACACACATTTTCTTCTTCCTTGTTAAATTTATAAAGAATAGTGTTCACCACACAAATCAACATGTGTTTATATAATAACTATTAAAGTAAACAAAGTGACAATCCATACAAGTATCCATCTTCTACAAGAATTTAACATTTTTTCATATGTTTAAATACAAACAACAGGTTCAAAACTCAGCTTCCCATTTAGACTTTGATTATAAATTACTTTACCTCTCACATACACACTTTCTATATTCTACAAGGATTTAACATTTCTAAATATAAACAACAGGTTTAAAACTCTGTCTTCCATTCAGAATTGTATTATGAATTACTTTACTTCCAACGCACACACTTTTTATCTGCCAACATTTTTAACCAAATATATTATCTTTTAAATGCAAAAGAATAGCATCTATTATAACAAACAATTTAGTGAGGTTATATATGTAACAAATGGCAGTAAACACAAAGTGACAAGATTGTTTTATTTCACTCATTTTCATCTTGCAATTAACAGGTTAAAGTTTAGATTCTCACATATATACAACCTTGCAAATTAGTCCAAATTTTTAAATTGTAACAGCTGGGATCCTGTGTTGGTTCCACAGCTGAATGCACACAAATGTTTTTCTATTGGATTACATATCTGATGACAACTTCCTCTTTTTACACAAATGTGTATAAATTGCCAACAATTGTTAATGATGACATTCACTTTTTTATCTGATGAAACAACCCCTGTAGGTTGAGAAACACGTCATAAAATATTAAAAGTCATTTTTATTTGAAGTTGTCTGTGTTGTGGTTCATATATACCCACTGAACAACACACATAAGATTACTCCTTTGCAGCACCTGAAGTCCAGTCAACAGGAGATAAATACCAAGTTGCAACTAGAACAAGTGCCTTTGGAGCCTGGCTCCTACAGTGTACTAGCCACTGTTAAGTGCTAGCCTGCTCTCTTGCACTGGTCACAGTACAGTGCCACACCATCTGGTAAGCATAATACCTACTTTTATCTGTACCTGCATTCCAGACGATATCACGCTATTGTGGCGCCCTCTTTCTATTCTTCTTCAACAGTTGTTCCACACTCTCTGGGATCAAGAGGAGCAGCCTGATTCATCATCTCTTTCAAGAGGACATCTCTATTCCCTATTTACCATCAGTATATGGACAGTAAACAGGACTAATACGGTAGACCTGATCTACTATATCAAAAGTATAATATTTGGTCTTAAATTGTATATTATTTTTCTTTCCAAACACCAGCGCTCTTTTATATCCCTTTATTGGGATATTTTCACAGAGACAAGAAGGATGTATACCTTCTTACCACCATCCACACAGAGAAGACGGTGGTGGTCTCTGTACGTGGCAGAGCTGAGATCATAAGGAAGCCAGTGTGCATCAAGTCTTATAACCGGCATATGGGTGGGGTTGATCTGGCAGATCAGCTGCTGCAGCCCTACCTAATTATGCGGAAGACAAGGGCCTGGTACAAAAAGGTTGCAATTTACCTAATGCAGATTGCAACCCACAACACTTTTTTGTTGTTCCAAAAAGCAAACCCCGGAATGAAACATACTTTTTTACAGTTTCAGCTCCAGATCATTTCGGGGATTTTGTAACATGATGCACCTGCTTCCTGGGCGGTGATGGGAGAGAGCAGAGTTGGGGCTACTCATTTTATTTTTAAAATCCCCCCTACTGCTGCAAAGCAGAGACCACAAAAAAAATGCAGAGTCTGTACCAAGAGGGGGCAGAGAAGGAACACTGTATATCACTGTCCTGATTGCCCTGGACAGCCTGGACTCTGCATTGGGGACTGCTTCAAGCGGTACCATACAATGGTCAATTTTTAAAAAATAAATACATTTGCTGTTATTTTTTTTTTGGTTATGTTTACTGTTAATTTTTTTGTTGTTATTGTTTTACTTCAAATGTGCCAGATTTTTACATTTCACTAACATATTTTTTTTTCTAAAATGGGGCTGTTTTTTTTTTTTTTTTTACCAAACCCCTGTCAAACCTATGCATGTGGGACATAGACACCATACACTTTCTCCAATTTTTTTGGCTAAAACGGTTGTTTCAAAGGCATCAAAGCACACCATATACAATACCTTGGGGTGTCAACATTTCAAAAATATACACTTTCATGGCAATAAATAAAACTGGGGTATGCAATAGGCCCCAAACTAAAGATAGGCCTATCAGAAGAAATACTCTCACTTTTAATAATTAAAATCACAAGTCATAAAATTGTAACATAACCTTCCCAAAATCCTGGCAAACCTATGCATGGGGGGCATAGGTGTATTCAGGGTGCCTATCAGAAAACAACCTGAAGTATTTGATTGCACTAACTTACAACAGTCTCTCCTAAATCATAGTCAAAAAGCAATGTGTGTGTAAAAATGAAAATTGAAAAATTACCACCATACACTTTCTCCAATTTTTTGGGCTAAAACGGTTGCTTCAAAGGCATCAAAGCACACCATATACAATACCTTGGGGTGTCAACATTTAAAAAATATACACTTTCATGGCAATAAATAAAACTGGGGTATGCAATAGGCCACAAACTAAAGATAGGCCTATCAGAAGAAATACTCTCACTTTTAACAGCTAAAATCACAAGTCATAAAATTGTAACATAACCTTCCCAAAATCCTGGCAAACCTATGCATGGGGGGCATAGGTGTACTCAGGGTGCCTAGCAGAAAACAACCTGAAGTATTTTTTTGCACTAACTTACAACAGTCTCTCCTAAATCATAGTCAAAAGGCAATGTGTGTGTAAAAATGAAAATTGAAAAATTACCACCATACACTTTCTCCAATTTTTTTGGCTAAAACGGTTGCTTCAAAGGCATCAAAGCACACCATATACAATACCTTGGGGTGTCAACATTTCAAAAATATACACTTTCATGGCAATAAATAAAACTGGGGTATGCAATAGGCCACAAACTAAAGATAGGCCTATCAGAAGAAATACTCTCACTTTTAATAACTAAAATCACAAGTCATAAAATTGTAACATAAACTTCCCAAAATCTTGGCAAACCTATGCATAGGGGGCATAGGTGTTCTCAGGGTGCCTAGCAGAAAACAACCTGAAGTATTTTTTTGCACTAACTTACAACAGTCTCTCCTAAATCATAGTAAAAAAGCAATGTGTGTGTAAAAATAAAAAATTACCACCATGCATTTTCTCCAATTTTTTTGGCTAAAACAGTTGCTTCGAATGCATCAAAGCACACCATATACAATACCTTGGGGTGTCAACATTTCAAAAATATGCACATTCATGGAAACAAATAAATTGGGGTATGTTAAAAGACCACCAAATAGACAATAGGCAAAGAAAATATGTTAAATGTGAAAGAAAATCACAAACGCATGTCGGACATTTGGCATTACACCCCCCAAACAAGCCAAGAAACTTATGCATAGGTGGTATCACTGTACTCAGGAGATGTTGGTGACCACATATTGGGGTCTTCTTTGGCAGCAACACATAGCACAAGCTGAGAATTCATGTCTAAAGTACAATGTGTGTGAAAAATAGCACACAAAAAATGACTGCCCAATAGTTTGACAAAGACTGGTGGTTGAATTAGTGCATTGAAAGTGTTAAAATACCAGCATTTGAAATACCCTAGGGTGTCTACTTTTCAAAAATATATGGTTTGATGGGGGTAATTTACATTGACCGGCTCCAGAAATGTCCCAAATAGGACATGGGTGCATGATGACAAATGTGAAAATTCCAAGTTGAAAAACTGGAATGTGCCCCCTAAAAATAAGGCCTTTTAGCCCCTAGAGAACACAACACACCTATACATGGGTGGTATCACTGTACTCAGGAGATGTTGTTGAACACATATTGAGGTGGTTTTTGGCAGTAACACATAACAGGAACTGAAAATACATGCCTAAAGTACAATGTGTGTGAAAAATTACACAAAAAATGACTACCAAAAGTTTGACAAAGACTAGTGGTTGAATTAGTGCATGGAAAGTGTTAAAATACCAGCATTTGAAATACTCTAGGGTGTCTACTTTTCAAAAATATATGGTTTGATGGGGTAATTTGCATTGGCCGGCTTCAGAAATGTCCCAAATAGGACATGGGTGCATGATGACAGATGTGAAAATTCCATGTTGAAAAACTGGATTGCGCCCCCTAAAATTAAGGCCTTTTAGCCCCCAGAGAACCCGACACACCTGTACATGGGTAGTATCACTGTACTCAGAAGATGTTGTTGAATACATATTGAGGTGTTTTTGGGCAGTAACATATAACAGGAACTGAGAATCCATGCCTAAATTACAATGCATGTGAAAAATAACACAAATAAATTACTACCAAAAGTTTGACAAAGACTGGTGGTTGAATTAGTGCATGGAAAGTGTTAAAATACCAGTATTTGAAATACCCTAGGGTGTCTACTTTTCAAAAATATATGGTTTGATGGGGGTAATTTGCATTGTCCGGCTTCAGAAATGTCCCAAATAGGACATGGGTGCATGATGACAGATATGAAAATTCCCAAGTTGAAAAACTGGAATGCGCCCCCTAAAAATAAGGCCTTTTAGCCCCCAGAGAACCCAAGACACCTATACATGGGTGGTATCACTGTACTCAAGAGATGCTGCTGAAGACAAATTGGGGTGTTATTTGGCAGTAACCCTTAACGTTCTCAGTAAATGTATTCTTGAATTGCTATTTTGTCAAAAAATCACTACTTTTTTTTTTTTTTTAAACTTTGGCATAGATTGGTGGTAAAATAGTTGCATGGCAAGAGTCAAAATACCCCATGTTTAATACCTTAGGTTGTGTTCTTTTAAAAAAAATATATATATATGTGAAGGGTTAATCAGGGATTCCTGACAGATATTAGTGTTCCAATGTAACTATCGCTAATTTTGAAAAAAAAAAATGGTTTGGAAATAGCAAAGTGCTACTTGTACTTATTGCCCTGTAATTTGCAAAAAAAAGCAAAGAACATGTAAACATTGAGTATTTCTAAACTCAGGACAAAATTTAAAAACTATGTAGCATGGGAGTTTTTTGGTAGTTGTAAAAGTGTAGGAGATTTTGAGGGTCAAATTTAGAAAAAGTGTGTTTTTTCAATTTTTTCCTCATATTTTATATTTTTTTTATAGTAAATTATAAGATATGATGAAAATAATGGTATCTTTAGAAATTCCATTTAATGGCGAGAAAAACAGTATATAATATGTGTGGGTACAGTAAATGAATAAGAGGAAAATTACAGCTAAACACAAACACCGCAAAAATGTAAAAATAGCCTTGGTCCCAAACGGACAGAAAATGGAAAAGTGCTGCGGTCATTAAGGGGTTAAAGGGACAGTAAAGTCAAAATTAAACTTTCAAGATTCAGATAGGGCATGTAGTTTTAAACAACATTCCCTTTTACTTTTATCATCAAATTTGCTTTTTTCTCTTGGTATTCTTAGTTGAAAGCTAAACCTAGGTAGGCTCATATGCTATTTTCTAAGCCCTTGAAGGTCATCTCTTATCTGAATGCCTTTGACAGTTTTTCACAGCTAGAGGGTTTTGGGTCATGTGTGTCATATAGATAATATTGTGCTCACGCCAGTGAAATTACCTAGGAGTCAGCACTGATTGACTAAAATGCTATTCTGTCAAAAGCAGAATGTTTACTGTCCCTTTAAGAAAGTACAAATCAACAAGTCTACTTTATAGGAAACCAGTTACCTGATGAATGTACCTCCACATTTGGGAAGATGAAACTTAAGAAGTAATTTTAGATCAGTTTGGAGAAAATAGTATAACAGAAATATATTTTGAAAAATAAGAAAACATTTTGTCTAGTTAAGAACTGCTGTTAAGCAAAAAAGCTACTGGTAAAATGTAAATAACATTTCTAAAATGACTGAAGCTGTTTAAACCTTATGCTATGCACTATAATGGAAAAATTACAGCAGTCCCCACCTCTGAGTTAAACAATATTCCCTTAAAAAAAGAATAAATGTACAAAAGTACAATATGAAGATATGCATAACGACAGCATGAATAGACAAAGAGACTAAGGTAATATTAAAGGGGCAGTAAACTTACATACTAATTTGATATATTCTGCACATAGTGCAGAATTATATAACATTAGCTTACCGGCACATTTATACTTTCAATTATTTCAGATATATTATATATAAAACCTTCCTTTTACCAGAACGCCGCTCTTTGCTCTACTGAGCAGGTCTGTTGTAGCAGGAGCGAGCTACATTCATTTTAATGGTGTGACCGGGCACACTGTGACTAGACAGTGTTGCCGGATGCGCTGTGGAACACGTACTGCCTCTATTTTACAGAGTGAAATAAAACTTTTTAGGATATTTTCCCTGTTGTCTGCTCCTCCGGCTCAAGCATTTAGAGGGACAGCGGCAGTTGTGGCAGCAGGGTCATCTTCAGCATTTGCAGTAGCAGACAATCCCAAGTCCACTAGGAGTAGGAGATAAGAAGGGAAAATCAGCATCCAGAACTAGTAGCAGAATATAACAATAGGTCATCTTCTACATCGTAAAGTAAATAGGACAATGAGGGAAAATTAAGTTGTTTTTAATAAAGTTTTCAAGGGCCTATGATCAGTATGAAGTTTGACTGCATCACCATAGATAAGTTCTTCACAATGCTCACTGTACATTTGCATTTATCTTTTATGATTTAATTACAGAGTTCTATGTCTGCCAAACTGCAACATTGCACTGTGGAACCTGTTGGTGCTCTACAAATAACTCATAGTAATACATATTATTTTCCTCTTGAGTGACAACTATATACAACTTTGATTGATAGAAATGTACAGACACACACGATCAGCTACTTCCGTTAATTTTATGGTCATAATAATGGAATTATTCTTTCAAGCCATTTTACTTCTGGATTCAAGCTTTTACTAATAAAAAAGTTTGAAATGGAAACTCTCCCGCATGCGACCTTTCACTTTCTCTTTCATCCTGCTGCCAATTCACTACTTAGTATGCCACCAGGGACCACCTCACAGTTTTCAAAGAAGGCATCCATCTTGCTCAAGAGATGACTGAACAAGAGTATGATGTGACGCTGACTTGCAGTGTTTTGGCTCAATTTCTCTTTGATTTCCCTAAAAGGCTTTAGGACTGTGACTAAATAATGGTCCACTCATCTCTGCCTGATGGGCTTCCAATCCCAATGAATTGGCACAGGAAGCCATATCATGGAGGATTGCTCTCTGCTGCTCAAATGTTTCACCATCTACAAAGTTGATTCCCACCTAGTAGTTATATTGTCTTGATTAAGATGGTGCTGGGAAAGCCTTTCCTTCTCCTTTTGTTTTGTCTAACAAGGTGACTGCTTTTAACATTGCTGTGGAAATGATTTTTGTTTAAGTGAACAGTTTCGTAACAACAGACCAAGGAATAGTTACTGCTGCCCCTGCTCTGTGGTGGTCATCAGCCAATAACAAATTCTTGGGGAAAAGCTAGAAAAAGTGTGCAACAGAGTATCGGCACATCTCTTTGTTCACTTGGTCTTGTATTTTTCAATTTGTTTAAGGCCATATGTCCAAGAGGCAGTAGTTCATGTTGATAACATCATGCTGGAGGGGAAAAAATGGACAAGACAGTGGTCGCTGCAGTACCAATTCACATTCTACACAGTTGTGTATCTTTTTGAAGTTCTCTTCCTTCACCAAAGCATACTTTAGATCTCTGCTTTCTGTTTAATTGGGTTTCTGAGAAATACTATTCTTGTTCACATTAAATCACTTTCGCAAAGACTTTGTAAACAGATCTGAGAATTGAGCCTACAAGCATAACCTCAAACATGTACAGTATAACAGTGTGAATTCCTTGGAGGTGTATTTATAGGATTGGTGTTCTCTTAGGGTGACCATATTGCCGCTTTAAAAAGGGACACATATGAAAAATACATATGTCAGGGTTCTTATACAATACATTTCTTTAAACAGCTCTGACATAAGTATTTTTAATACGTGTCCCTTTTTAAAGTGGCAATATGGTCACCCTATGTACTATAATTACAAGGCCTACTTTAGTAACTCTACTACCAAACTCCTGGTAAAACCCTCCATTCTCTGCGATGGTCATCAATGCCAAATTCTCAGGGAACTTCTGGCCATTGTGTCCAATGGGTTCTAGGCACCTGTTGCCATTTTACTCCCCTAAAGTTGTATTTTTGATGTTTATGTACTGTCTATCCTACCTATCTTGTTAAGTATCTCTGCTGCCTGCTGTTGCCACTCCGCTCTACCTGCTCTGAGGTGGTCATCATACGTCAATGCCAAATCCTCAAGGAAGTGCTGGCTGCTGTCTCCAAGGAGCTCTAGGCCCCTTTTGTCCTATTCCTTCCCTGTAATTTTATTTTCCTGGATAATACACTGCCAGGCCTACATATCTAGATCAGTAACCCTGCTGCACCTGCTGCCACTCCTGCTTCTGCCCTCCCTGCTTTGTGGCAGTCATAATCCATCAATGCCAGATCCTAAGGGAACTGCTGGCTACTGTGCATAAAAGGCTCTAGGCACCTGATTCCACACTTATTCCCCTGCCTGGAGGTGTATTTTTCAGAACATGCCGGAGACTGAAATCCTGTTGATGAATCGATCAAAAAACCAATGCTGAAGGGGGGCGTGTCCGTGCTGTGTTCTGAGTAGGACGCATTCTCTGTTGACTCCAAAAGAATCTTCAGTAATACCCCGATTATTGACTTGTTAACAGCAGGAACAAAGCTACACTCACTGATAATTCTATAGATTGGGCGCCTGGGACCCAAAATCTTTTTATCCTGTTGTTTATATGACATTGGGGGCACAGATCGGATTAAGGCCTGAGGCGGCGGCCTATAGCCATGTTTCCACCCTCCCCCCGGGAAGAGCCGGGTCATCAGTGCTGCCAGAGAACACCGGCTTACTGAATCTCCTCAACACCTATAACCAACTGGGCTCTACTCTTCTGAAAACAACTTTAGAAAATAAATAATAAGAGAAAGTGTACGCCACTTTCTTTCTATATCCCTTTTAATAATGCTTAGCTTGGGAGAACTGGATATACAATATCACCTACTACCATCCATGGAAAAGCTGGAGCAAATCTTTGAAAAATTACTTGACAAGGCGCCATATGACTACCTACTGAACAAAATTTGTACCGCTAGTGCATCGAGCAAACAGAGAGAAAAAACTCTGATACCCGCAATCAAAATGGCAACAGACATGTGGAGCGCACGGCACCTAGCAGGGCCCCTTGCAAAAACGATAAGGAGCGACATAGCATAATACCCTGCTACGGAGGATTGCAACCACTAATGATCCCTGGACCCAACTCAGACCGTAAGCTTACCAGGGCCACGGGAATGGCTTCGACTTATGCTGGGGCTCATCACCTGACGTCGGGCCTTCCTCATCTGCCGACGCCCGCCGGAGGGCACAGAGAAGCAGATAGGAGCTCCCAGCCGAACGGGATCACAGGGATGAAGAATGGCAACGCGGTAGTCACCATTAAGCATCAAGATACTGCACGCAAGGGCTCCGAGTGCACATACGGAGTCGAGATGATAAAGACTCCATGTCAGGCATTAAAACTGCCAAAACGACTCCACGCTCTGCTCTCAGACCGGTGGTCTAACACTTCGGATGGGACCGGATGGCGTAGACATACATATGTTACAGGTGTGACCTTAGACTTTACCAAGGAGCTGACCAGTTCCCAATAATAGGAGAGGGGTAGCCTGCAGATGCCCCCTTCGGACGATACACTCTTGACCCGCCTGGTCCTATAGGAGTCTATTGCTTGCTACCGTTGAATATGTAAATAGTTAATTTAGCGAACTCTACAGTTAAACTTGAAGTTATGCTTAATTTTAAGTATCAAGGACTAATGTTGATAAATGGGCAAGATGTGCAGAGCAGTCTACATTAGCGTGCATATACGGTAAAGTTCGACTATGTTAGACAATATATGAATATGTTTATTAAATGTCCTCCAAAGTATCTACATAAGATATGTTGCGCGGTGAGTTTTATATATACAAATTCTCTTGAATAGACCAAATCCTGGCTTCTTATTAACACTGTAAGGTTATTACTACTAGAGACAGTTTATAAGTCTGCTGCCTTTAAATATATATAAGTAGAACCTGACAGACTGCTTGACTTATGATCCCCCCCCTCCAGTGGGGTCTGCGGCCGAGACCTGAGATGGGCAGGATAGATTAACACACTAATGGGTCAACAGACATAGGCACTAAATATATTTACCCCCATGCCGGAGATATAGCTCCAAGTATACAAGTATATTAACTTGATTTGACTCCACCCCCCACGAATATACAAGCACCAAACCACAACGTGTTGTTGCATATATACTACCTATGCCCAGTAGCAATCTTAATTCTTATCAATCTCCTAGCCTAACCCTAATCCTAGCCCTGAATGTTTAAGTGCAGATCACATGTGAGTTTGGTGTGGGCTGCAGTGAGGCACTTACTGTCATAAATTAAGTTAGCCTATTCCACTCGCAAAGTTACAGCTCCTTCCTCTCTTTTACCCTTTTCCTTTCTCTACTTCTTTCTTCCCAGTTCCTCATGTTCTTTCTTTTGTTTCTTTTGCCCCGGGTCCCCATTACCACTTTTATTAGCCTTATTAATCAGACCCATAAGTGGTCTATATAATTAAGAAGGGGAATACAAGGGAAATACACTGACTAAAAGAATATGATTTTTTTTTTGTACTGCACCAATAATGATTATATATATGTCATGTTCTTTTTGAGCCTGTACAATGTACTATAATGGTGATGCTTATTCTGCTTCTTTATTGATGAATACTTTGTACATTCAGTTTATGACGTGTATTGTTCTATATAACTTAAATAAAGCTCTTTTGAACAGTTAAAAATTTTTTTTTAAAAAAAGTTAAAAAAAATTATATAAATAAATAAAATACCTGTGTCTGAGCTCGGCAGAAGTGCAGCAACCTGCTTATTGTTCTTTACACTTTGTAATTATTAATAATAATAATAATAATAATAATAATAAAAATAATTATTATAACATAAAAAACAAAAAACAAAAAAAAAATGCTGAAAATTTCAGAAGAACCCGAGTTTTCTGCCCGCGCCCGTGCACATGTCTACTTTTTGGGACAATAGTTACAAATGTATTGGTGGAAAATAATGTATAAAAACTAAAATAAAGTTAATTGATAACAGGATAATCTTTATTTTAAAAAATAATAATAATAATACATTTCAATTATAATACATTTGAGGCTGCTGTGGTGAAGCTGTACAGACAGAGCTTGTCTTACTCTAAAAGCACCTCTGAAAATAATCAGTCTCAATGTGGGCATAGCAAAATGCTAACATTAGGAAAAGTGAAGTGTTTAAATTTATATTTATATGTCTTTTTATGAGAAATGCTTGTTCTCTAAGAACAGACCCCTTTTGTCTACACTTTGATAAACTAATACTCTCAGATATACTTATCCCTGAGATCAGATCCACCCGGCATATACATTTAGATTTCATCAGTAGTACTTGTCCACACTGTCATCCATTTTCCACTGCTATAAAACCTCAGCTTCTGGTGGATATTTTATTATTTAGGATTGTCCTATGAATTTCCCAAGTATAACAACCTTACTGTTTATCTTAATCCCTAGTGGTATTTGAGTTAGCTTCTGTGTGGATTTGAAAATTAGGTTTGTGTGATGATGATACCAGATGTTATATTTCCAGACAATTATTACAGTGGCCAATACCTGTTAAATGAAAAAATGAACACGTGCCTGTACCAGCTACTAGATTCCTTCTAGAAAAACACCAGTATAGTTACATCTATCTTTTTGTTCACCATGTGAGATTTTATTCTGTAAATTTTGAGTTATCTGTGTATTATTTATAGATATGTGATACCGTTGTATAATATGTGAATACCTTGTCAAAATTCTTTTTAGTGTTCAACAAAGGTACATTTTCATTACAATCTGTTATTAATTGGATTTTGTATGATGGTCAGTAAGACATATATGTTTAAGCCCTATAAGTCATGTGCAAGCCAATCATTAATGCTGTTTATACTATGGTTTCATTTTATGAGCTCTCTAGGGCCTGATAATCAAATATTCTCCTGCTTGGAAAAAAAATTGTAGTGCAGACTTTACAGGGGCTGAACTCACTGAAAACTCAAAGACAAAGGGCGTAGCTCTCCAGATCTCTCTCATTTCTGTATATAAAGGAGAGACAAGCACAGATACAATATAGCACTGCACAATATGAGAGCTTTGTATTTTATATTACTTTACACTTCAGACTGGGTTCTTTCAGAATCAGTATAATTACTTTCAAGCTTTGCAATTTCTATTTTATATACATTTATATGTATTTAGGTATATAGCAAACAAGCATCAGAAGTACAAAGATCTGATAAAGTACAATCAAATGAGAACAAAAACAGATAGTAAAAATTACCAGATATCGGGGCGGAGCAAGCCTGGGTACTGAGCGGTCGCACTTTTCTTCAGCTCTGCTGCTATAACAAATAATTTCATCTTTTTGACCGTTCAGCCCAGTTCAAACCTATATTTATAAGTACACCTGACTCCTGAGAGGAAAAGAGGAATACATAGATTGTTTGATAACAACTTTAAAGTGGAGAGAGTCTTTTCATTCATGCAAAGGCTCCAGAGTGAAGCAAGAACCTTCCCTTTTGCTCAGTGTTTGTGACTGCCTACACAGGATTACTGAGATTACCACTACAGCGATACTATGACTACCTGCAGCACTGAACTAGCAACCGCTATCTTTCATCTACTAAACGCCCACCATAGCCGCTTATTGGACTGCCTCACATCTGAATGGGGTGCCATTTGTAAACGGATGCCACACGAGGGAACAAATGTAGGTGCGGCAGAGATGGTGGATCTAGAACAGGTAGCTACTGACAATGCTGGGTGTGCACAAGCTAAGGAAAACGCTCTAATCGCTAAAGACCCGGCAGCCGCCGGAACACACTATGTTCAAGGCAATCATCCAGCAGAAGTGAACTCGCCACATGGTTTACCTCAAGTGATACTGGAGAAGACGCCTGTGGGGAAATGGCCGACCGTCGATGAGCTGGCGGAGCTACCCGCTGTAACATCTGAGCAGATTTGTGTTAGTGCAAAGCAGCCACTTCGGACAACAGTGACAGAAAAGGGCCCTCGTGGACCGGTAACTACTTTCATTGGACTTACATACAATTCAGTCCCTCTACACCACAGAGCGCACTCTTTGTATCTCCCTGAAGTTGACATTAAACACTATAGGAATAGGAGCGCAGGTGAAATTTCAGTGTGCCTGTTAGTGCGATCCTCTCTATCCCAGTTGCGCCAAAAAGAAGGAGTCGGTTAGAATCATGGAGACTCGACTGTATCCAATACTTGAGACAGGTCTTAGGTGTACTTAGTAGTTTCTACTTCCAGTTTCATAGGCTGTTGAACCCATGCATTAGTTTACAACTATGTCATAAAAGGATTGGAGATGCTCAGTTTAATGCATTAAGGCACTATTTAAGGTATCTTTATTTAGATAAAATTAGAATGCCACTATGGTTTCCCTTAAAGTCCCAATCAGCCTCCTCTGATTCATAACTTAGGGAACACACCCTAGATGTAAGGCAATCTGTAATATACTACTAGGAGGATAACAATAGACCATACCCAGTGAGTATAATTAACGCTCTGCTTTCCCGGTTTGTCTGACTCTTTGCTGGACATAGGGCCCATGCCCAGGGAATAGGAGACAAGAATTAAGACAACTGAATTTTAGTCATGCAGATTCTCTTGGCACACCGGAACTGGTATTCTTACACTTTAGACCTTGGTTTAGCCAATCCTAAATATAGATATGGTTTTCTCTAACCCACGCTCAACTATTGCATTATTTGTTTAAAATCCTACAACTCCGTATGGTTACTATGAGCCTGTATATGCACATATTTATATATATAAGAGAGTGAGATGTGTATAGGTCTATTGTCAACGAGAGCTTCACATCTTTCAACTCCTACTTAGCGAATGCTCTTATGGGAAGAGGTTCTTGTGTTATCACAAAACTCCAAAGTTTCTATAAGGTTTTATAGAGCAGGCTGGTCCCGCGCCATATATATTAGGCATTCCCTCATCTCTCACTGCATCCCAAACGAGTTTCGAAGGTTACATTAAATTTTCTCATGGGAAAGCTTGGGTCCTAATTGGCCAGATATTGCGTAAAAGTAACACATATTTAGCATTCTACTTATTAGTAACTCAGTTATTCATAAACCTTTGCGCCCAAGCAGGACGCTAGATCATGTCTGTCCTAAGGTACCATGCATTAGTTTCCCTTATTCCTCAATGAAGGAGCCACATCTCCCGTATCGCCCCTTTCTCTTTGAATTGGGGCCCTTTATTATATCCACCAACCAACTCCCCCCCATCTCTATAATAAACTTACTACTCTAGGAGGGTTAATTGCACGGCTTATCTTTCCTATGCCGTACCCTAACTTTAGTATTTTTTTCCTAATAACCCTTGCAGTCCAATATAAAGTCGGCCCAGTTTTTTATATCTAGTGTTACAGGATTGCTTGGGTATCCAGTCCAGCATATATACATTTTTTACCATATAATCTACATCGCAAAAAGATATTTTCATTTTTGCTATCATTCCAACTACCCCTTATCAACCTATTCTAAGTCTACAGATTCTACCATGACCACTCAAATGGCTAATTTTTAGACTGCGAAAAGAAAAGGAGGTTCCAGTTTCTGTTTTTTTTTTTTCTTTTGTTCTTCTCCCTATGAGATTATTTATATGGAAAATGTCATCATTTTATCTTTGTAAAAGATGTCAACTTGAAATGTACCATTTATGTTTGTTGCAATGATATGATGTCTCATATAAGTTGTATTGTTTTCGCACAACCTCAATAAAAAATTTAAAAAAAAAAAAAAAAAAAGAATTACCAGATATCACAGAAAACAGCTTTTGCAATGACATCCTTGGTAAAGTTATAGTATACCTACGTTTTATGTTTACATGTAATTATCCCCTGAGAACATTTATTCTCTAATAATAAGATAAGGACCTTCCCCTAAGTTAAACCGAGACCTCTCTTGGACCACTCAAGACATAAATTCAATTATATCGGGAAAATTGTTGTGGAAAAAGAAAGAAAGGGACAGTCTTGGACCCATGATTTTATCTATTAGTTATCTGAAGGTTTCATGAAAAGAGATAAAAACATAGAGATCTACTAAATCCTCCATCAATGTAAACAGCACTGAAATCAATAGCAGTCTAATTGACTGCTCATATTACAAGTGAAAGTAAGCTCAATTGAAGTTAATGCTCGTCCTAAGACCTCTGGTTAACTGTTTCACCAAACACACCAAAAATACATTACACAATACAGTAACACTCATAATAACACCTTTCTAATAAAAAATATTTTTAAAAGAATTGTTCAAAAAGTTTTAAGCACTCAAGAATACAAGGTCTCAGGTGTTAGAGAAAAAAAAGGTAGGCAAAGGGATTTAACATAAAGATACATATATAAACATGTCTAAAAATGCATATGTATATGTAGGTAGGTGGCTGGGGTTAGTTCTCAGCACTAAATATTTAGTTAGATCCTAAATACAAGTGTTTAAATGCCATTGATGCTGCTTTCCAGGATATCTTACCTCAGTAAGAAAAAAACTAGACTAAATTCCAATAACTAGTGTGTAGAAAAATGCTTGACCCCCCATTTCAGTCCACTTCATCCATTCACAATAAGACACAACCAACTTTATGGGGAAGAAAATGCCGCAGCCTGTTTATTAAATCAACAACACAAGTTAAACTTTATCAACATTACAACCTCTTATCTAACAATCCACCCAGTGCTTGCTTTTAACCTCTCCATAAGCCCCCACCCCTTTTCAGGGGCGGGGCGTCCACCATCACTTTCCACTTTCTCTTACCGACAGAAGTACCAGCCACTATCTATCAGGCGTAAGCCTCAACAGATCACAGCAAGCAGCCCGCCGTAGCTGCGACAACCAACCTAGTCTCCATTCCTGGGGAGGGAGGGTGGGAAAACTTCCCCCTTCCGTGCTGCTCACAACTCTGCAACTGACAACTCTCAGCAGGGGAGGAGTATTTATCTCCTCCTATCACCCTCCACCCCCACAGCGGAGCCTACCATAGCTCCCATAAAGTGGGGGTCAAATAGCCCTTTCTCCATGCGTCCGCCGGGCTAGACTTGACCCCCCATTTCTGAGTCCACTTCATCTATTCACAATAAGACACAACCAACTTTATGGGGAAGAAAAGGCTGCAGCCTGTTTATTAAATCAACAACACAAGTTAAACTTTATCAACATTACAACCTCTTATCTAACAATCCACCCAGTGCTTGCTTTTAACCTCTCCATAAGCCCCCACCCCTTTTCAGGGGCGGGGCGTCCACCATCACTTTCCACTTTCTCTTACCGACAGAAGTACCAGCCACTATCTATCAGGCGTAAGCCTCAACAGATCACAGCAAGCACCCCGCCACCACTCGCATTCAGCGAGTACCGCCACACAGGGCTAAGGCCTTTTCGATCCCCTCCTTAATAGTGAAATTAAATAGGTGCAGACCAACTTCATTCAAATTAACCCCATCCTTCAAATAGAAACACCTGCCCGACTCCCCTTCAAATTCCACATGTCTAATGCTCACACCGCCCAGCTTCCTAACATACCCACTGACCGTCCTATTTACCTTCCTTCTGGATGCTTCCAATTTCCTGGTGTCCCAAGCTGACCGCCACACCACCCTGCTCTCAATTTCTGACCACACCAAAATCATACCTGGGAACAGTGATAACAACCTATCTATCCCACTCTTCATTCCCCACAGCAAATCTTTCTGAGGCATACACCCTAAGTCGTTCCCTCCCACATGGAGAGCCAACAACTGAGGGGGGTCAAACACCCTTGCATATTCTGATACCTTCCCGACCACTTGGGCCCACTTCATACCTCGGACCCCCAACCAACGTAAATGCACCTGCTCCCTGGAGAAACCCACCTGCAACCCATTGTCCTTAACAGCTGCCGCTTTCCTCACCCAAAATATGTAGGAGTGAACTAAGATCCAGCAAGACACCGGCCCTGTCAAATAAAGCAAAAAATTCCACTTGTCAATAACCCCCTGGCAGAACCACCAGCCCCTGCCTCACGTACCCTTGAAATCTTTCAGACCTCCATCTGCCAATCTTTCTGATCACCCCCCCCATCCAAACCTAAGGATGCTACCTCCGTCGCTGCCCCAATTCGAAATGAATGAGAACTGAAGTCTTCCCCTCTCAACCCCATCGCCACTAACGCCTTACGCACCACCGCCACAAACTGATACCTAGATAAGGGCATCCCATCACTGTGTACCAACAGTGGACCCGATGAATTATTAGATACCTCAAAAAATTCCCGGACCGAACCAACTGGACAGCAACGGCCCCCAATCTCCCGCAGCACAATCATAGCACCTCTACCTTCCTCCCCATCAGCTCCGACACCCTAAATGCTCCGAAAAAAGCCAGCATGCATGCCATCTTGAATAATTTTTCCTCGTAACCTGAGGAACAAATACCCCCCAGCCTCCCAATCACACCTTCTAATATGGCAAATGTTAGCGGCCGCCTACCATCTGCCCGCGACTTCCTTTTACACAGACTCTTCACCGCCATCCGCACCACAAAGATTTTTGTCAAATCTACCTGCCCCAACAGTTTGAACAGGAACGCCAACGCTGCCATCCTCCTCCGTATTTCTGAGGGCGACAGCCCTTCTCTCCCCCAGCATTTTATCCACTCCACCAAAGTTCTCATCCCCTCCTCCACAGTACCTTCTTGATAATCCTGCTCCATCCTATTCCTCCACAACTTCCACACTCGGACGTAAGCCCTCCATGTGTTAGGAGCCCCTTGTACCAGACTCAATGTTCCTGGCAGCCAAGCTGCCACAGATCCTCCGGGCACTCCCGGCCTTCCGCATCCGCCCCTGGAGCCACCTCTCGAAATCGATCCCACTGGAACCGGGATAAAGAATCAGCAATTACATTAAGACGTCCAGGGACATGTACCGCCCTCCATGATACATTACACCTCAAGCATTCCAACACAAATGCCCTTAGTAAACGGATCACGGCCGGAGAATTTGCTGTCAAGTGATTAATCGCCCATACCACCCCCAAATTGTCAGAGTGGAAACAAACCCTTTTGTCCCTGAGGTGTTCAGGCCAAATTCTCAACGCCACCACCAATGGGAACAACTCCAGAAATTTCAGATTCCTTGTCAACCCCCATTCCACCCAAACCTCCGGCCAGGCCCCCGCACACCACATACCATTCAGGAAAGCCCCAAATCCATGAGCACCCAACGCATCTGTAAACAAACACAATTGGTCGTCCAACCAACCGGCCTCCTGGATCAACAGAGCTCCATTAAAATCTTCAAATCCTCCTTCATATCTGACAATATGCGGATGTAAAATTTTGGATTAGAAACTCCAGCTGTAGCCAGTGACAATCTGCGACAGAAAATCCGACCAATGGGAATAATCCGACCAGCAAAATTTAACTTACCCAACAGCGATTGCAGTTCCTTAAGTAAGACTTTCCTCTTGCTCAGGACCCCGTCAATCACCTCCCGCAGATCCCAGACTTTGTCCTCTGGGAGCCTGCATTCCATTCTGACCGAATCAATCTCAATCCCCAGAAAACTCAGAATCGTTGCCGAGCCCTCCGATTTTTCTTCCGAAATCGGAATACCAAACTCCTGAGCCACCTCACCAAAAACCTCTACAAGGAGCTCACATATACCGGACCCAGCTGGCCCACAAAGAGGAAATCGTCCAAGTAATGTACTACTGAGACCTTCCCCGATTTCATTTTCACCACCCACTCCACAAACGAGCTGAACCTCTCAAAATATGAGCAGGAAATTGAACAGCCCATCGGGAGGCAAAGGTCGACATAAAACCGATCCTCAAATTTGCACCCCAAGAGGTGATGGGACCTCGGGTGAACAGGCAATAGTCTGAAAGTGGATTCAACATCCGCCTTCGCCAACAGGGCCCCGGCCCGCCTTCCTCACTACCAAGATTGCCTTGTCAAAAGAGGCATACTTCACTGATACCAATTCCGGGTCAATGCCATCATTCACTGATATACCCCGCGGGTAAGATAAATGATGTATCATCCGGAATTGCCCCGGAGTCTTCTTAGGCACCACACCCAAAAAGGAGGTAGCCTGAATGGGCCTGCCATCCTCCCCAGTTTGACTTCTTTCCCCAACTTCTCCCTCAACACCTCCGGAAATTCCCTTGCTGACTTTAAATTCCCTGTGAAGGACGGCCCCTCTTGCTACTTAAAAGGAATCAAAAATCCAGAACTAAATCCCATTAAGAGCAATTCCGCGTCCCCCACGTGCCCCCGCTCATTGGCGTACGCCTCGAGCCACGGGACCATCTTTTTTACCTTCACCGGCGTCCGTGCCCGGTACACCCACTTCCCCTGGCCTGTTACCCATTCTGCTCTTTCGGAAGCATTTCACCCCGGAATGGATCCCTCCACACACCGAACACTCGTGTTTGTATTTACACGAGGATCCAAATTTACATTGCCCTTCATTAAACTGGAAGCACAGCCCTTTACGGATAGCTGTTCCAGTTCCTGCGCTGGCTCCAGGGATGCTTCCCGACTGTCCCGGACTCCGAAAGGAACGAGCCCCCCGCAACGGGGTCATCATTTCTAACCATATCCTCATATCCCAATCATCCCACCGCATCTCTGGACGAACTGCCATTCGCTGCCTGAATCCCTCATCATACCTCCACCAGGCCATTCCCCCATAGGTCCCAAAGGCACTAGCTATCTCTTCATAATAGCAAAAAAGGGAAGCCCCCTGCTCGGGGAACTTTTCACAAAAAACACTAGCTAAAATCCGAAAGGCCCGAGACCAATTCGCAAATGTCTTGGGCAACTTCCTCCACCTTTTCTTTCTTTCCTCCTCTTCCTTTTTTCCCTTCTCCTTCTCATCTTCCTTCACCTCTAACACATGCTCCAAGGGCAACAGGGAGAATATCTCCACAAATTCCCTCTTCCCTATCTTTTCCCGTAACTCGGCCGTTAGATGGATACCCAACGGGCCCACCGAGCATAAACAAGGCCTCCTAAGCGCCCCTTCCGGAACTCTAACCACTTCCTTACTCGCAGCCGGTGACTCACCTGCTACCGCAACCCCACTACTCTGCGCTTCTACTACCGGCGCTACTATGCCCTGCGTCCCTGCTGCTACTCCCGGCGCTACTACACCCTGCGTCCCCGAACCAGGGGCCACCCATGCCGCCGCAACAGGAACACCCCCACTGCTAGGCTTCTCCAATGCCGCCAATAACCCCTTCAGACCTGCCAATATCATGCCTCTCTCACCACTCTCCCCCACAGTCACTCCTGGCACACCCCCAGCCGTACCCTCACCTGTAGGCTGCTGCACTGTCACTGGGATTTGTGTCGACTCCGTCCCTTGTTCCCTCCTCTGCTCTCTCCTTTCGCTTTCAGGACCTCTGCTGACGTCCAGTCTCCTACGTACGTCGTCTCGTCTGGCAGGAGAACGTCCCCTGCCGTGCCTGCTCCTGTCCCGCTCTCTTTCTACCCACACTCGGGGTGGCGACCCAGACCTGCCTCCTCCCTGAGGCTGCCGTATCAGCGATCTTGACCTCCGGCGACCGCCGGAACCTCCTACCCTGACAGCGGGTGATGAGCCCCTCTCCCTCCTACCTGTACCTGCAGACTGTGAAGAAGACATAGCCAACACACCCCTTTCCCCCCCCCCTTCTGCCCCCCGGCCTCCTTCCCCTTGCCCCGCCCCTACTGCACTCCGTTGTGGAGACAACATCTGAAGAAGCTGCACCAGGGTAGGCATACCCCCTACCTGGCCAACCGTAACTGAACCCGATGATGTTCCCTCCAATGGGTCCTCCTCTTCAAAGTTCCCACTGGCCTCCAACTCTAGTGGTGGATCCATCATATCCTCCTGCCTTTCCCCAGTGCCACTCCTCCTGGCTTCCGCAGCCACCACACCCCTCCTGCTTCCCGCAGCATTCCCTGTAACCAGAAGAAAAGTTAATCACCCTGCACCCTAACCTGTCCCTTACAAACCCCCCCCACTATCTCTCC
Organism: Bombina bombina; assembly: GCF_027579735.1. Lineage (NCBI taxonomy): Eukaryota > Metazoa > Chordata > Amphibia > Anura > Bombinatoridae > Bombina > Bombina bombina. Next base: position 1,054,768,268 of record NC_069499.1, on the reverse strand, counting down.
CCCCTCCTAACCCCCCGTGATTCACCCCAGCTGACCAGCTGATCTCCCTTGCAATCCCGCTCAGACTGTCCCCCCATGCCCTCCCCATCAATAAAACCCCTTCATACCTACATATCTATATGCTCCTACCCCTTCCCTGTTTCTACCATTATATTAAACCTTGCCTCCTTCTCTACCCCTCCTGTTTACTTTTTTTTTTTTTATTAGACCGCCCACTCCTGCCACCTAAAGTCCTCTCCGCCTACCTACTCCTACAAAACCTTCGGGCCTACTTTCCGACCATACCTTATGAGCAACCTGCCCTAACTAACATTTCCCTGTCCCTCCCGGCGTGCCTGGAAGCCGCAACATTCCCCATCCCTCCTTGTCAACACCCCCCCACCGCTCCCCTCCCCCTTACAGCTTCTTGCTGCCCACCTCCGCTCAGCCATATCCCAGTAACCCCTCCCTCTAATCCCTTACCCACCTGTGCTCATCATTACTGAGCCTTCTCCCAGCTTCCCGCCACCTAGCCCGCGTAAATAAAGCTCCCCGTCTACTCAGTTACCCCTATGCCCCCTCACCTCTGACCCAACTACCTGCTCCCAGCCCGCAAACCCCTTACCACAATGCCAAGGGCTCACAATAATCCACCACCCCCGCTAATTCCCCTGATAAGCCAAAAACCTATCCCCTCAAACGTCACTTTCAAAACACAAGGCCCTGACCCCCCCCCTGCAATACTCTCTCACTCCGTTATCCCAGAATACCCCACGACTGAACCTAAAACCTAATTCTCCCCTTTTACACCCCCTCTCCCAATATCCCTTCCCCACAGGGCTAAGTCCTGCCTCAACCTCCAACCCCAAGCAAACAAAATTGCCCCTAAACTCCACTACCCTTATGCCCCCACCTAGAGCCTTATCCCGGCTCCCGGCCACCTGCTCACTGAACCTAAACTAACAAGAATCCACTCCCCCCCCTCCTCTAACTAACGCACACTGAGCCGAAACCCCTCTAACCCATCTAATCTGTACCTCATCCCTTTGCCTGTCCCTAACGGCCTCCCGGCCCTTGAAGCTCCCCCCGAGCCTTATCCCGGCTCCCCACCCATACCCTTCCCTTAATACACATGTCCCCAATCCATCTTTATCCCCCCCATGCTCACCCATGTGCCTCCATAATTCCCCCGTTACCCCACGCATTAAGATGGCCTCCACATTCCATGATGCCTACTTTGCCGCCCATATCTGCGATAACTCAGCGGCACTCACCTTCGTCCACGCCGCCGGTTCCGCTCCTCAACAATCTCTGTCTGCCTCTTCCAGCGCCCGGTTCCTCCTGACGCCATCCGCCAATGACATCAGCCACCGGCGCCGTGCTAGGCCGCGACTCGGCCCCACCTCCTCCTCGACAACCTCTCCCGCCATCCGGCCTCACCGCTGCATCCGCTAGCGGCCCAGGCCCTGCGCTCCCTCTTCTGGACCTGGCAGCGTCAATCTCCGGACTCAGGCGCTCCGGTGGCCGCGACCTCCTGGCTGGCCGTCCTCTGGTCCCGCTCCTCGCCGACTCCTCTTGCGGAACACCGACTGCCGACACACCTCCACTCAGCCGCTCCCGGATCCAATCTTCGCCTTTCTGCCTGGCAACCGCCAGCAACTCCGACAGCAGGGCTTCCATCCGACTCCAGGTAAGAAACTACAGGTGAGTAAAAAACTTCCCCCTTCCGTGCTGCTCACAACTCTGCAACTGACAACTCTCAGCAGGGGAGGAGTATTTATCTCCTCCTATCACCCTCCACCCCCACAGCGGAGCCTACCATCGCTCCCATAAAGTGGGGGTCAAATAGCCCTTTCTCCATGCGTCCGCCGGGCTAGACTTTCATTGAAACTCAAGCAGATACATGTGGAAAAAGAATAGGAATCAACATAGGGTAATAAAGTATAAAGGATTGAATGTAAACTTGTAAATCAGTGCTCACCTTGTAATACCTAATGGATATGAGGTATTTAATTTGCCCAAAGCGAGGGGGGAACGACATTGCGTCCCTATCTGGGGTACCGATAAGTTGTTCCAATTTGTGATTATGGAATACTGCTTCTTATAAATGAAATGTAGAAACTTGACCCCATACTATGCAACTATAATAAGTTGTATGGATAAAAAGGGACTATTTCAATTTAGTATAAAACAACTCTAAATAAAAACATTATATAAAAGCTATCAGTTTATTATAACTTATTAAAATTGCTGTAAAAACACTTGTAATAATAACTGTTTAAAAATAAAATAAAAATCCAAAATATGAAGATGATCCTGATCGGTGTTTCTAGCTAGTAGCATGCCGATCAGTTACCAGAAATGACGTCTGTGTGAACATCACTTACCTTCCTTACGTGATTCGTGAGTGTCTGTGCGCTTTTCATCAGAGGTAGAATCCACTTGCATCCTCATCAGCTATTTATGTGGTCGTCGAGAGGTGGGATTTAACTGTTCTGTAATTAATTATTCTTTTTACTTAACACTATATTTTATTGATAGTCGAAAATGTGACTACTCTGACTTATTGCGATTTGGGCTTTAATAACAGTTATAATATATAAGGACATTTTTTATATATATTTTTTGAGAGATATAAAATATGAATATTTATTAAGAGATTTAAAATATGAATTTTATTAAGAGATATAAATTATGAATTGTAAATATTAGAACTTATTGAGAACTTGTTTAAATATAAAACTGGGTCAAAGTGTTTTATTATTATCCGTGGCGTAGCGTGGGTTGTCAGCGCCCAGGGCAAGGTAAGAATTGCGCCCCCCTAACCCATTAGCACTGACTGAGTCTCTTCCAACAGTACAGTAGGGATTGGCAAATTTGCTTTGAATCTAGGAGCCAGCTCAACAACGTAGGAGACAGGTTTTTGTTTTAAAACAAACAAAGCTTTATTTTTAACAACAAAAATAACAGATCTTCAAATTCAACGGTCTGACAAACACCCAGACGCCAATGCAAAATTCCTAATAGAAGTAATTAAAGTAAAATGCATTTAATGCTAGTAAACAGATTTTTTTTTTTTTAAATCGCCTGGTTTTAATGTTTGCAAATTTTTCAATAACAGAATTGAAATCGATATTGAAATCTCTCTCAATAGACAGTATTGCTAGGTTACTCAGTCTTTCTTGGCTCATTGTAGATCTCTGATACGATTTGATTAATTTATGTTTTGAGAAACTTCTTTCACAACTGGCAGTTGAAACAGTGATAGTTAGAAACAGTGATGTGCAGTGAGGTCAGAGGCTGGTGAGGCACTAGATATGATACGCCGGAGAAACACATGTACAGAGGGCCGCAAGTACCCCCAACAGGGCAGGTTTAAATGATAGCTGAACCAGTGCACAGGTGACATAATCAGGCGATGGGTGAGAGCAAGTTAGTAACCACTGAGTTACTGATCAGCTGATTACTTCACCTGTGCACTGATTTGGCTATAATGAAAACCTGGCCTGTTGGGGGACCATTGTTGAGAAACACTGCACTAAAGCACCAGCTCATCGGAAATGTATTGATTAGCTGGAGAATAAAGCACACATACTCTGCTCACTGACACCCACACACACTCTGCTCACATACACACTCACACAATTCTGTGGCACAGTGCCAGTTACTAAGCAATTAGAATGATACACAATCTCTTCTCTACTCACTACTGTATTGTAAAAATAGAAATAATTTACCATACAAGTTTTACACAAAGTTATCAATACTGCCAACACAGCTGCTGCAATATGGTGTTCATATGCACGTGCACATCCCACTTAGGTATGCTCTTCAACAAAGGACACCAAAGGATACCAAAAGAATGAAGTACATAATAAAAGTAAAATAGAAAGTTTATTTATTTATTTTTTGTGTGCAATTTCTATCTGAATGATGGAAATGTAATTATGACTTTCATGTTTCTTTCAAAAACTAATTTGATTTGCTGACATGGGGCCAGTAACAATTGATGCTAATTCTCAAAATATAAATAACTAGAAAAGTCTATTAAAATAGCATGCTCTACCTCAATCATGAAAGTTTAATTTTAAATGTCTCCCTTTGACTATGTGTTTAACCAGTTACTTTACAGTGGCATTATTTCTAAAAACATTTAACTGCAATAATTACATATATTTTTTAAATGACTCATTATCTACTTTTTATTAATATACACTTGTATAAAAGCAGCACATATTAAAAACACAATGCAACAGCTTTCAATTGATTTGTGAATTACAAGTTAACAGCAGTCTTTAAATAAATGGAGACACAGAAAAATAAAAATAGATACTGCATCTTCTGACTGATCAGACATAACATATATGGAATATGTACCTAATTAAATCAAATAACCATGAAAAAGGGAGGCTTAGCAATATTCAATGTCAAAAACTTTAATTTAAATAATGTGGACACTGCACACTTAACTTCAAACTCTGGGTTTTAAATTATGGATTTAAATCTGAATTGACCCTTTGACTTCCTGTCAGTATCGGGTTTTCGCGCTTACTGCCCCCCCTGTTAATGAGCTGTATCTGAACACAATTTGTGAATCACAAGAGATATAGAATACTACTTTACTCTTTTGCTTGGGTTATGCTCACTTACTGTCCCCCTGTTAATGAGCTGTATCTGAACACAATGTGTGAATCACAAGAGATGTAGAATACTACTTTACTCTTCTGCTTGGGTTATGCTCACTTACTGCCCCCCTGTTAATGAGCTGTATCTGAACACAATTTGTGAATCACAAGAGATGTAGAATACTACTTTACTCTTCTGCTTGGGTTATGATCACTTACTGTCCCCCCTGTTAATGAGCTGTATCTGAACAGAATCACAAGAGATGTAGAATACTACTTTACTCTTCTGCTTGGGTTATGCTCACTTACTGTCCCCTCCTGTTAATGAGCTGTATCTGAACACAATTTGTGAATCACAAGAGATATAGAATACTACTTTACTCTTCTGCTTGGGTTATGCTCACTTACTGCCCCCCCCCCCCCTTTTAATGAGCTGTATCTGAACACAATTTGTGAATCACAAGAGATGTAGAATACTACTTTACTCTTCTGCTTGGGTTATGCTCACTTACTGCCCCCCCCCCCCCCTGTTAATGAGCTGTATCTGAACACAATTTGTGAATCACAAGAGATGTAGAATACTACTTTACTCTTCTGCTTGGGTTATGCTCACTTACTGCCCCCCCCCCCCCCTGTTAATGAGCTGTATCTGAACACAATTTGTGAATCACAAGAGATGTAGAATACTACTTTACTCTTCTGCTTGGGTTATGCTCACTTACTGTCCCCCTGTTAATGAGCTATATCTGAACACAATTTGTGAATCACAAGAGATGTAGAATACTACTTTACTCTTCTGCTTGGGTTATGCTCGCTCACTGTCGTCGTCCCCCCCCCCTGTTAATGAGCTGTATCTGAACACAATTTGTGAATCACAAGAGATGTAGAATACTACTTTACTCTTCTGCTTGGGTTATGCTCACTTACTGTCCCCTGTTAATGAGCTGTATCTGAACACAATTCAACAAAAACACTAAACCACATTCATTAAATGATCATTTTCACTAACAGAATCCATTTCAGTAAAATCTACGGCTGCAGCACTTACTACAATAAAATGTGGGTGAAACACTGCTCTCTCTGCCTCTCTCCCTTTCCTGCTCTGTAAGGATTCAGGAAGTGACAGTGGCACATTCCACTGCACTTAGAGGGGAAGAACAGAACTTTCTTTTTCACTTTAGCAAAGCTGTCAGCTTCACAAGACAGCAACAAAATAAATGAAAGTAGTTTTTTCTCCATTTTTGTTTTGTTTTATATGATTTAACATCCAGCCCCAACCCTAAATTCCACTTACTAATTCCTCTCACTGGATTGGGTCAGCCCAAATGGGACTGCCTCAAATAAGCATATAATGGGCCATGCAATGAGCTTAACCACTTTAATCCAGTAGATGGCGCAGCATGTTGTGTAATGGTGGGCAGACCTGCTTGTGCCTCTCCATTGCACAACATGTAGCTGTGAAAAAAAAATGCTGGGGAAAAAAATAGCATTTTTTTTTATTTTTTTTAAAGCCAATAAAAAAATATATTTATTTTTGCCCATATGAGAGGTGAAGCACTGCCTCACCTGCCTCTAGTGACTGCACATCACTGGTTAGAAAGATTCTTAATATCACAACAAAGTTAGTCAAACTCTCTTGCAGCTTCCACTTGTACACCCACCGAAGCAAATCTAAAGCTGACCAGTTAGCAATATGCTCATTGGGATTGACTTCCTTATACAAGGCAAGGTGGTGCCGAAGCCGATTTATTTCATTTATCATAGCTGCAGCATTCAACTCTGTGTACTTGGCACATGTGCGCAGAATTTGTTCATTGATAAAATCATCTTTTTCAGTGTCCAACAATGTCTTAATTTGCAGGAAAGCAAATTGCTGGTCAAGCATATTAATCTGAATTGTACGTTTTCTAATTTCTGTCATAAGCTTATCAATTGCTTCCAGTTGTTCTCTTCGTGTTTCTTGTACTAAGGTCAAGCCAGCATCGCAACTCTGCTCACCAGGCATCTTCTTACGTTTTCCAACTCTTCTCTCTGTCGAAATGTTGAACGTTTCGCACACCTGCAGAGCTTTCTCAGTTGCTTTTGACACTACAAAGTCTCGTTTTTCCTGACAAAATAAATCTAATGCTTTCAACTTTTGCACACATTGATCAAGCGCAAGTCCTTCTTGCTGCATGTAGATCTGAGCATCATTCACTTCAGTCAGGACTGGGCTCCAAAAATACAGAAATGCGAAAAAAGGATAGGTCATGATGCAAACTAAAAGACTTCCTGCATCACCCTTGGTTTCATCAGTTTCTGGCCCATCTCTCAACACTTCCAAAGCCTCTATTATTTCCTCTGTGTGCTCAGCAAGTACACGTACAGCTTCATGCTTTGAACTCCATCTTGTGTTACAAGATCGCTTTACGCGAATTGGTACATGTTCCTTAAGAACATCCCATCTTTGGGTAGAGCTTGAGAAGAATGTGTACACCTTTTCCAGAGTTCCAAAGAAAGTCACAGACTGTGTCCCAACACCAACTGCATGCACGCCAGCAAGATTGAGCGAATGATTGTTACATGCCACAAACACTGCTTTGGGATTTATATCCAAAATACGTTTTTGTACACCACTAATGTGTCCAGCCATAGTTGCAGCATTGTCGTATCCTTGGCCGTAGCAGTGCTCCAGTTTAAGGCCATCTGCTTGCAACTTGTCACAAATCTGTTTTGTAATGACATCAGCTGATTTCCCATGTAACTGAATAAAGTCAATGAAAGACTCTACCACGTTAACTTCAGTATCTTCAATGTGCACGTATCTAATCACTTGGGACATTTGGTCAGTGTGAGAAATATCTGGAGTGCTATCAAACATGATAGCAAAATACTTGGCCTTGGTGATGTTTTGAAAAATGGCTGTTCTTATATGATCGCCAAGCAGGCTGATGAACTCATTCTGGCTCTGTGGAGAGAGATAGGAAACAACATAGCCATCTGTGTTTTGAACTTTGTCAAGGTGCTGTTTCGCAACTGGGTCATATTTGGAAAGTAACTTGAAAGTTTCTAGGAAATTACCACAGTTAGAATCTGTGCTTAGATCTTCTACGTGACCACGTAAGGGTAAGCTTTGCTTGGCTAGATACAGCACACAATCGAGTATTCTGCCTAAGATTGCCTTCCATTTCTCAAATGACCTCTGTTGTGCAAGTTGGGTAGCAACATCAATAGTCTCTTGTTTCTGTAGCCGCATTTCAAATTCTTTCCACAGTGTAAATGCAATTATGTGATATGAACTGCGCTCATGCTCTAGTAATCTGGGGTTTAGCTTTCTCCATGCTTTAAATCCACTTGGCTTTCCAAAAGAACTTTTCCCTTTGGCCTTTTGAAAAAGCAAACAAGGAAAGCAATATGCAGCATTTTTTACAGGAGAAAACACCAACCAGGTCCTTAACATAGTCTCGCCATTGTCCAAATTCATGTAGAACCAGTCCTTGGAAAATGACCTGCCATCACCGTCTTTTGAAAACAATGCATCCTTATTCTGCAGTTCCACTGTCCCTCTCTTGACAAGTTCAGTTTTTAAAGTTTCATCCACAGTTTCAGGCCAATAGCCAATATCATTGAAAACTCTTAGGTCAATACTCTCTGGTAGAATATTTTGCTGGGCAGAAGTAGAAGCATCCTTAGGCAAAGCTGTCTCTGCTTCTAAAGCAAGAATAGGAATATCCAGAGTAATTCCAGGATCAGGAACTTCAGGCTCCTGTGGTTCTGGTGATGAGCCTAGGGCTGGTGCACTTTCAGCAGTGTTCACAAGAAACCTGTCAAGGCTTCCAGCTATCTTCGATAGTTGCTTCTGCTCTATCTTTCTCCTCTTCCTGCCTTGTGCACCCGATTCTTTTTTGGCCGACATGGCTGATGTTTAGTATTCTCCGAAAAATGTTATATTCTAATCTTTCTCTGAAAAGAGTAAAACCAGTTATTATGTTGTACCTCCAACTCTATACCTAACTCCCCTAATCAATAGATAATGGGGACTCAAACCATTCTTTAATAATTTTATGAATTATAGTTCGTTTGGATCTGGTTCCAATAATCACTCACTAATAAAATGCTCTAACATATGGCAGCATTTTGTTTTTGCCTGTTTAGGTCTCTTTAATATACTACGCATGTTAATAAATATACTACACATTGCAATCATATCTATGTTGTATTTCAGTGTATTAGATGACTATGATATATGCATGCATTGAATGTAACATTGTCCAAGTTGTTATTATAACAATTATAGTTTACAAACATTAATCCCTATATCTTTTCTGAGGACTCTTGAAGATTATCCTAAATTATTACATGTAGATTGCACTGAAGTGAGTGGGATTTGAATAGATTATTATTTTACCTATTTTATTCTGATTTGTCTGCCTGTTGCACCAGAAGCAAAACCCCTTTTGATTGAAAGTCACAACCTACCCTTGTGCACCACTGGGGAATTGTAGGTTAATTAAGGGTTTGGCAGACAGTGCGTCTTGTAACTGGGAATCATCTGGGATCACTATGTTCATTTAGTGTGAGGGTGTATGTATGTGTAAGGTGTGTGTGTGTGTGAGTGTGATGTGTGTGCTTGCTAGTGATGTGTGTGCATGTGTGTGATGTGAGTATGTGTGATGTGTGCGGTGTGTGTGTGTTTGATGTGTGTGTGTGTGCTAGTGATGTGTGTATAAATATATACATACATATAATATATATATATATATATATATATATTTTTTTTTTTATTATTTATTTGGGGGGGGGGGGGGAATAAACTCGAACATTTACACACCCCCAGGAACATATTTGGAAAATATTCTGAAACTCATATAGAAGAGTAATAGTGTGAACAATTGGGGTATATATATTTAAAAAAATAAAAAAATATTATGAACGTAAGGTATTTATGCAGTGTAACGTTTTACCAATTGTCTCTGCCTGTCTGTCTATCTGTATGTCTCTCTTTCTGTCATTCATATATATATATATATATATATATATATATATATATATATATATATATATATATATATATATATATATATATATATATATATATATATATATAAAAAACAGTAATGTTAGTCAGTTAATAAACTTAAAGGGACAGTCTACACCAGAATTTTTATTGTTTTAAAAGATAGATAATCCCTTTATTACCCATTTCCCAGTTTTGCATAACCAACACAGTTATATTAATATACTTTTAACCTATGTGATTATCTTGTATCTAAGCCTCTGCAAACTGCCCCTTTTTTCAGTTCTTTTGACAGACTTGCAGTCTAGCCAATCAGTGCCTGCTCCCAGATTACTTCTTGTGCACGAGCACAGTGTTATCTATATGAAATATGTGAACTAACACCCTCTAGTGGTGAAAAACTGTTAAAATGCAATCTGAAAGAGGTGGGCTTCAAGGTCTAAGAAATTTGCATATGAACCTCCTAGGTTAAGCTTTCAACTAAGAATACCAAGAGACTTAAGCAAAATTGGTGATAAAAGTAAATTGGAAAATTGTTTAAAATTACATGCTCTATCTGAATCCTGAAAGTTTATTTTGGCCTAGACTGTCCCTTTAAAGTAACGTAATTTAAGTTAAGCAATAAACTCCCAGGCATGACATTTTTTTGTCACTTTAATTGATTTTTTTGTTTAACCATAAATACTTGTCATTCTGTAAGTTTGCATCATTTAAAAGGACATGAAAGCCACATTTTGTCTTTCGTGATTTAGAAAGAGCATGTCATTTTAAACAACTTTCTCATTTACTTCTATTGTCTCATTTGCTTCATTCTCTTGATATCACTTGCTGAAAAGCATATCTAGATATGCTCTTTAGCTGCTGATTGGTTGCTGCACATAGAGGCCTTGTGTGATTGGCTCACACATGTGCATTGCTATTTCTTCAACAAAGGATATCTAAAGAATTGAGCAAATTAGATAATAGAAGTAAATTGGAAAGTTGTTTAAAATTACATGCCCTATCTGAATCATGAAAGTTTAATTTTGACTTTAAGGGAGATACCTTCCAGCAGAAGAATAAGACCAACAGTATCAAACAGATCAAACACTTTGGAAGATAAAAACAATATTAAAAAAATGAAAAAGAAAATGAAGCTGATCCACAAGTTTGTTTTCTATGTTATCAGAATAGGAATATTATGGGGACAAAATGAGTCCATATTATATATTAATAGTTGTTATGTCTCTTACTGAGTCATGATCTATAACACAATAAAAACACTGTAAAATCATACATGTATAAGAAAACATTTTTTTAGAATTGGTTTTAAATAAATATTTTATTTAATTATAAACAAATATTTAGAAGGGTGATTCCCAACAAAACGCCACCAGGGAGCACAATTAATACACCCAGTTCTTCAAAAGCACTTTTGTAACTAGGAGTGGCTTACAGATCTTTAACGTAGAAGGCCAAATGACAACTCATGGCTTCTAAAAGATGGAAGACTGCAAGCCCATTGACAAATATTCTCTATAATGGATGCTGCTGCATGCAGTACCTGGCTTTCTGAAGAGCACTGTATATAAAAGCTAATGCATGTAATAAGCAATTGCAAAGCAGGAAACTTGTAAATAATTAACCAGCAATAGATTAACAACTTCCTTGAGCCTCTTATAATGCTAAACCATGCAACAAATGTACAGCTTTCAAAGCCACAAGAACAGCTTTTTCCACTAACAGCCTTAGCCATGCACAAAACCCATATAATAAGCATGTTTATTAATGTTATGTAATGCAAGTTGGCTACATGCATTCTAATATGAAGAAGTCTAAAAAAATGTCAACTTTTACTTAAGTTCCACACCGACCCTAAACCCACACATATAAATAGGCTATTATTTAGACACCCACCAGCAGTGCATCTTGTAAAAATGAGACCAGACAGTCTACACATATAGATCTAAACACCAAGTGATACCCTCAAACAAAAACATTTAACCCCTTAGTGAACAATAAGGGCTACTCTGACCCCTTAAGCAGTTAAAGTGTTAAGACCCACAGGGAACAGCACATATTACCAGCTATATAGCACAACAAGCTCCTACTGGGGGGTTTATTTACCTCTGCCGAGCTGTTTGTGCCCCACAAGTCACAGTGCTGAGGTACAGAGGTGTCTTCCTTCATATTTGTACCCAGCCAGGCTATGGTCTGCAGCCAGGTGATCTCATCCCCAGACCCCATTCACCAATTAACACCCAGTATAAGCTGCTGCCACAGATATCCCTTTCCTCTCCTCCCCAAATTACTTACCACCAGGCTTAATAAAGTCACGGGCAGCAGGGCAGGCACGACACGCTAGCCAATACACACACACCAATTATCTTTAAATTTGGTTTAGAATTGCTTGGTGGAAAGGAATATAATCCAATTGATGATAGCCTACTGCAAACTCCCAAACAGAATAAGATAGCATGTTACAAACAAAATACAATACATTATATGTTTGTACATTTTATTGAGTTGTGTAAACTTATTTATTCATGTTATATGATTTTTTTTTTTAAAGTAAATGTTAGTTGAACATCGCAGCATACAAAATGAATCTTATATTCTCAGTCTTGCAAAAATATTTTATTTCATTGATGTTACCAACAATGAATACACTGGATCTGACTCGCAAGTTTTAAACAGCGACAAAAGCACACATGCCCTATGGTCAAGTTACATGCATGGGTCAGTTCAGCTGCAGGTGCAATGTCATAATATACCTGCTGAAGTAGAAAGCTAAACACCATTTAACGTGGAAACTACCTCCACTTGTATGTACTAAACAATTATGAACCACATTCAAAGAAGCAAATATTGCAGATTTCAAAATAATGTTCAGGTGACCATTTGTCACAGTTCGATCTCTCTATGCATAGAATATTTAATATTTGACTATCTTGGCAGCCATTGATAACAGTGAGTTTTAATAATTAATTGTACTACTTCCAAACGCTTGATTAAGGATCCTTCTTCTTACGTTATTATCTCTAAACCAGTAGCGTTAAGCTCCTTACTTGCTGCCTGCCTCGTCCGGTAGATTCTTGTTTCTCTCCTCTGTTGAATACTTTTATGTTGCTAAGAAACCAGACGCTTCCCAGGAAACTTGTATGGTGAGCCGCAAGGCTCAAATCCCTGAGCTCAAAGTGTTATGTGATGATGGATGCCGTAAGTATAGTGCTCAGGTAGGCGGTTTGTAGTAAAATATTTTGTTATGTGCGTAATGCTTGAAATGTGCACCAACAAGAAAAAAAAAACTACAAAAAATGTTGTACATCAAATTTACTTCATTCTCATTTTATCTTGATTCAGAAAATCTAGGCAGGTATCTACATCTATGGCGGCATTTCTGCAATATTGCTTTTAGCAATGTTATACATAAAAAATGCTTTCCATCATGTTTAACAGTCCTCACCTCAGGCAGGCAGCAGCTCTTCCCCTCCACTTCTTGCACTCTCGGTCCCTCTTGAACTGCGCGCGCTGGGAGTGGGAGGAGTCAGGACCCGGCGTGCTGTGCTAGTGGCATAAACTGTAAACAGACAGCAGCACAGCAGGGGTAACGTTCAGACTAGAGAGAGTTGGATAAGTAGATTTAGGGATTGCAGGAGGCGACCAGACCATGACGAGTCAGACAGACGACACACTGACAAACAATTAAAGAAGTTGACTAATGACTGAGAGTGAGACTTTTGCGCCCCCCATAATTATGCGCCCGGGGCAACAGCCCCTCTGGCCCCCCCCACGCTACGCCACTGATTATTATATTGTTTAATTTTTAGAGACACGATTATGTTGTTTTCATTATGATATTGTTATAAAAATGCTGCTAAATCTCTATCAGTATTTAAACCATATGGTTTTCTTGTACCCAGCTTGTGAATCCAGTAAGTTTCTCTCTTTCTTAATTGTAATAATATGTTGTTCCCTAAAGTCACAGGAATGTGTTCAATGGCTTTTATTGTGAACTCTTCCAGATTTTTATCATGGAATTCCTCAAAATGAGTACTTAATCCGTATTCAGTATCTTCACTTTTTATATTTTTCACGTGTTCTAGAACTCAAGTCTTTAGAGTTCTTTTTGTGCGTCCTGTATAGGATTTCTTACAGTTGCATTCAATTTGAAAAATTACATATTGTGATTTGCAATTCATAAATTTCTCTATTAGAATTTGATTCTTATCTTTGTAAATAGTCCATTGATTTTATTATTTTTGCTTACTAATATGGCTGCAGCAAATGCATTTTTTTCAATTACATTTAAAAAAGCCTTTTATGGAAATGTTTGGTTTTTTTGAGGGTCTTTATGGCTTTTAGTTTTGCTGGAGCTAAGATATTTTTGAAATTTACATTTTTCTTGTATGTTATGTTTGGTCTAATAGGTAGATCTTTTTCCTATAATAGGATTTTTCTTTAGTATATTCCAGTGTTTTTTATAATATTTTCAATTTCTCTGGATGTGCTATTGTAGGTAGTAACAAATCTTGGTGCTTTCTCCTTTCCTTCTCTGTGTTTTGGTTGGAACTGCCCTCCTTGGCTTTGTTTTTAAATTTTTAGAGCTCATCTCTGTTTTTTGCTTGTACTTTATCATATGTCTCATTTTTATTTTTTGGTCAAATATTTTTATTTAGAAACTTTTGTTTAAGTATTTGTGATTATTTTTCGAAGTCTTCCTTTTTGAAACAGTTCATTTTTATTCTTTGAAATTGACTGTATGGGATATTTTGTATCCATTTCTTCTGGTGACCACTGTTGGCATGGAGATACCCATTTGTATCTATATCTTTGATGTACAATTTGGTATGAATCTCATTATCTTCTGTGAACAGAGTTATATCTAAAGAAATACATTTCTAGTCTACTCCACTTCTTCTGTGATTTTAAGATTTCAATTGTTCAAATCATTGTAAGGATTGTTTTCCTCTCCAAATGATAATAATCTCATCTATAAACCTATTCCAACTAATGATGTTATTACTGTAGGTATTATTGTTCCAAATTCTTTAATTTTGAATTGGCTCATATACAATTTTGCAAAACTGGGCGCAAATTTTATATATACAGTATATAACTGTCTAAATATGTGTACATATGTATTTATATGTGTATATATGTATTTACAGACATATGTATACATATAAACACATAAATACATGTGTACACATATATAGACATATATTTATAAAAGTGCATTGGAGCCCTTTGCAGTTAGGAAGATGAAATCATGTAGAAGCCTATTTCTGCCATATTCATATTTAATAAAGTGCTATAGTGTATATTTACTGTAAATATTACAATGTTCTGCCCATAACATAATGTTCGATGTATTTATAAATATACATTCCTATATATATCTGTATATATATCTATACCTATATATAATCATCTATATACACTCACCAGCCACTTTATTAGGTTGTGATATACCTTTAAGGTATATCCACTCCTACCCACTTCCTATTGCTATTTAATCACCCTTCCTCCTTGGTTTGTTGCCTTATAATTACATTTTATTCACATAGGTGTTCTGTGTGATCTCACTTGTTTCCTCAGGTCGTCTGGCTTGATTTTGCATCTTACGCTTTGTTTGCCTGAAGATCCACTTCAGCTTATATTCAACTCCTATGGACTGCACCAGCGTTCCCTAGATTCCTGCGGGGTCTCTTACTATATTCCATCTCCAGTGTTCGCTGTCAACGCTCTGTACCTTCCCCCAACCAGATATCTCTGATACAGAGCTCAACCTAACCGGAACCCTCAGCTGCTCCTTCCGGATCAAAGGTCTGCACACATCCCTGTCGGCTTGTTTCAAACAAGTTTCGGATTCCTTAGGAAGTTTCTCTCTCATAATCACTTACAGAACTGCAACTAAGCTTACGAGGACTGCAACTAAGCTTACGAGGACTGCAACTAAGCTTACCAGGTACTGTAATATAAGTCTAATTCAGAGACATTTCTCCTAGTTTTCATATGTGACTTCTTCACTGCATTTACCTATCTTAACTAACTGGAGTAAACATAATACCGTGTATTATCTGAACCTTGATCAAGTGTATTTGTGGATATCTGTCAATACCGCTTATAAAGACTGTTACATCTCATTACGCAAGTGTGATATCATGCTGAAAAATATACCCAGGCTTTATGTATTAAGTGCCTAACCATATCAAATGGCCTTATACATATAATATCACTAAGTCTTACTCTAGAGACTCTCTACCACTTATACTCTGTATTATTTGGGTTTATCTCAAATGTTCAAATCCAAACATAGCAGCCATTACTAATTCCTTAGTAATTCCTCATTCTATTTTACCCATTGAGACTAATATTGTTTTCTGAGTTTATATATTCAAGAGCAACAAACCTTGTTTATTCCAATCAGCTTGTTTTACATATAGGTATCTACTTATCAAAGTGTCAACTATGGTGCATTTGCGGGCGTCAATACGCTCGCCAAACTTCGCTAAAGATCGCGATCGCAGATCTCAATATGCTCTCCATAATTATCAAAAAACCTGTCAAAAACACGCGCGTCATGTACGGAGCAAAGAGGATCGGACTGGTGTTAACTAACAGTCATCAATGTCGCGGCTATTCGGGCTTTTCCCAACTTTATTTATATAATTTCAGTACTGTTCACGAACATAGCACATTTCTCGTCAGCACATTATTGTATATAGATATTGTTATTTTATTTTAGTTTAAATCAAATTTTAAATATAGCAAGTAGCGACATATTCTTTGCAAAATGGATAGGGAATTAGAGTTTTTAAAATTGTATATATATATATATATATTTTTAGTATGTATATACACACACATATATGTTGCAAATATAATGTAATCAGAGTATATGTATTTATTTCAAAACTATCGCTATTTGAAAGGGATAGGAAATAAAATATTTAAGTTACAGTAATGGGAGCTAGCTGATAATTGAGCCTGTTCTGCAATTCTTTTGTTGTCTCTGTATATCTATTATTGCGACAAGTTAGGTGCAAAACTGTGCACAAAATATGTAATCACTGATTTTTAAAGACAAAGTTGTAGCATAATCCGTCAAAAGCACTTTTTTTATTCCTATATTTACTAATGCATTAAATGTAGATCACTAATATATTTGCATTTTTTGAAGGGTATACATATTTAATAGTTTGCAATTGACTTATTAGGTTATATGCTTCATTGTCTTGCAGCATCAAACATATATATTCCTTGATATATCTTGATATGTATGTATGTACATATTTATCTATCAAAATGTAAATATGATAGATGTATTTATGTATATATCGATCTAAACTCTTTTATTTTTTATTTTTAAAAATATATTTGTTATTAATTAATGGGACACTGATATCATAGAATATAATTTCAAGCAACAATACAAACGTTTAACTTTTACTAAAGGGACACTAAGCACATTTAGATACTTTAAGAATTCTGATTGAACATTCAACTGAAATCCATTTTCTAAATGACTACTATTAACCATTTTAATTAGTTCTTTTGTTATCTTTATTTTAAAAAGAAGGCATCTAGGCTGAGGAGCATGATAAATTAAATTGAACCCCCACGGAAAGCACTATTTTATTTGTGATGTTCAATCAGCAAGGTCAACTCATGTTTTTATTAAGAATGGTCACGAATAATAATTTTTAAAGTTATATTTCTTTTTATTGAGGAGTCATACACAAACAACGTATGTCAAAGACAGAACAGTGAGGTACATAAACTTTGGTGTATATCAGCATGACATTTAGCTAAAAGAGAAGAATATGTCACTTGTAACAGCTCTTTCTTGGGTAACAACCATATAGTATATTAATACACCAAACATTTCAATATAGGTATTACAATACACACATATTCATAAAATGATATAAAGGTCAATTAATATTACCCATATATAACTGAATCCTCCTTTTATATATTCTTAAGGACTTCCTATGTCTTTAGCAGGCCACTCTTGGGCCCTCACACACTAACTTGTATCAATGAAGGTAGTCTATGATGATATTTAGTTTTATAAACCTCCCTGGAAATATATAGGTTGCTCATGGAGCTATACAATAAATCTTGAATAACTGGAGGAAAAATAACTAGAATGTTATACGGTCACTTTCGGACCATGACACATACTTTATAAACTATAGAACGCAAAGTGTAAAATAGTTAATGATAGCTATACTACAATTATCAACAAACATATAACGATTATCATTGTTCTCACCTCACAATATACCTTAAGTTATCTAGGATTTACAACACATTTGTACTTGTATATCTGAGAAGAGGTTGAATTTAAAAATCTGTAAATAATCGAAATGTAACTTGAAATAGTGGCCAAAGCCACTCTGTGTAAATCCCAGCCAAAATGCTGGGTGTGCACCACCCACACATACAAAAAATAATGAATTTGCTACTAAGTATATTACTAGGTGTGGGTATGGGGAGGGGGGGAGGTGCAGAGAGCAATAAAACTCCCAAAAAAGTATTACTTTGCAAGTAAGATCATTTATTAACTCGCTTCCAAACATATGATTACAAGTGGGGAAAGAAAAAACACAAACCAAAAATAATAAATATATGCATATACTATTACTCAAAAGGGGTGTATCTACAGCTCCCATTTAAGTTGTCAGAGAAGCTATTCTTAGATATAACCTTATCTGGCTAAGCAGAATATTAGTTTTAAAATCTACATTAACTCACAATTATGCCTCACCTCACCTTAGTGAGGATTTGGACTCCTCTAAGTGAACAGACAGCAGGCATATAGATTACATTATCCTTATATACAATTAGTGTGCCTATAGTAGGCTCCCCAACTCAAAATGAATCAAAAAGACATACAAGGTGAGCATCTATAAGGTTAGGATATCCTAAGTGAGGAGACTTGGTTATAAGTAGGTTAGGAAGCGTTAAGTCAAAGATAAAACAGGGAATCATATGAGAAAAAACATAACAGCAAAAATATAACTTTGTAGGTGAAAAGTAAAATACTTCAGTATATTGGGGACTAAAGTCTCTCATTTACTGTAATGTGTCCCATTGCTTCATCCAATGCCCACCGGCTTACAAGATCCGTAGTGCACATATCCAGAGTGTCTCTGGCAAAACCATACTAGCAGTCTGATCATAGGGGGAAATCCTCTTGTGACCCTCCCATACATTGTATTCAGAAAAACCTCGCAGTCCACAAACGGAGCATCAGTAAGCAGCCCTGTTCCATCCCAAAAGCTGTTGGCAAAGAGATCAAGCCCCAGTGACAAAATTCTTACCGGATCTGACCATGGCTTTGCTGGTAAGTCCTTTAGATTACCCCTATTGGGAGTTGCTAGTGGGGTTAGGGAAGACCCAGCTTCCCGCTGTTGAGGACATGTTTCTTCCACTTTAGCGGCAATAGGCTGCAGGGGGCTTGGTTGTGTGCATAGCCCCGTTGACTGCACTATATGTGACTCAGGACGTCTTTTGACTTCACTGTGCGCATTCTCTGTGTATTGAGACACATCGCAACTCACATGTGGTGTGTCCAGTATATATCCTCTAGTTGCTTCCACAACCCCACTTGTTATCGGTGCATCTTGGTTCCAGTTCATAGCTGCTCTAAGCACCGCTACTAGTTCACTCTGATGGGCATCCAAAGTGAACATCAAGTCGTGCAACAAAGATAGAACTTGTCTTTCCATAGCGTAGTATACGGCTGAGTCTCTAATATAAACAACAGTGCGTGGTTGTTCTTTTAAAATGGCGTTTCACCCTATGCCGCCAACACAGCAGGCCAAAAAAAATTATTGTGCCGATGTGGTGTCTAACACTATATTTTCAAAGCCATTGAAACGTTCGTCCCATGCTCCAGGGCTTAATGAAGATTAGAACTTAATGTAAGGTTCCTTAATGTGCTCAAAATAATAAAATATTAAAACAAACAACAGGAGCTCTAGGAAGATGCGTCTCTCTGCTTCGGCAGTTGGCTCCACCCTCCACAAATAATAATTTTAAATGTTTGATTTAAAATACTGATCCAAATAGAATGATGCCAATTTGAGAATGTGACTATACGCTCTCCGTATTCAGCATTGCACCAGCAGCTCTTGTGAGCTGATTTTGCAATGCCGCCCCCTGCAGACTTGGGGACAATTGTCCGCCAGCAGGGGGTGTCAATCAACCCGATTGTACTCAATCGGTTTGAATTCTGCAGATTCCTGTCCGCCTCATCACAGCAGGCGGACAGGGTTATAGAGCAGCAATCTTTAGACTGATGCTCCCTAACTTGTGTTTCTGGTGAGTCCGAATACTAGCCAGAAACACAGTCCCTCAATAAGTGTGCCTCAATGGGGCCTATCTATCCGAGCTTGACGGCCCGTGTTTCTGGCGAGTCTTCAGACTCACCAAAAACAGCAGTTATGAAGCAGCGGTCACAAAGACCGCTGCTCCATAACCTGTCCGCCTGCTCTGAGCAGGTGGACAGACATCGCAGGAAATCAACCCGATCTAGTGGCCCATTGGCTGCGAGTCTGCAGGGGGCGGCGTTGCACCAGCAGCTCTTGTGCAATGCTGAATACGGAGAGTGTATTGCTCTCCGTATTCAGCGAGGTCTGGCGGACCTGATCCGCACTGTCGGATCAGGTCCGCCAGACCTTGTTAAATAGAGGCCATCGTATCTATGTGCATTCATCAATCATCAGCTATATAGTTTATCTGCATATTCTCGTCTTTAAATTGTATTTAAAATAATTTGAGAAACCAAATGTATACTAAATATATAAATTTACCACATTGTATGCTATTTATACATATTCCTCTATATATTTTTGCCTCATGTCACTTTTTAATTAATATTTAAATGAATACAGCGACACAATAATTTAGATTAAATATATCTTTATTATCAAAACTTGTTTTTTTTAAAAAACTATCAGAATTCTGTTTATAATCTATTCCTGGCCTCCTGCAGGACCCGCACAGCCCTGGCCACAATGTTGAGGCCCTGTGCAAGATCCTCAAATATGGCTGTGAATAATGGCTCAGTCAGTGAGCCCTGATCTTGATCTAGAAAAGCACAAAATAAAATGTTAGATACATTTTTTTTTCACAATTTTTTTTTTGCAAAGATTATATTATTTTTACTTACATTCAACTCTAGGCACCTCCTCTTGAACTACCGCCTGTTGCGGTTCAGCATCATCTCCTAGTCGTCTGTCATTACAAAATAATACCAAAATCCTTGCTAAAAATAATAGTTAAATAAATACATTAAATGGACATGCAAACCACATTTTTTATTTCAGCATTTAGAAAGAGACTATAATGTTTTAAATCTTTATACATTTTTTTCCATTTTAGAATTTGCTTCATTATTCTATTATACCTTGCGTAATTGTCTCACCCATATACATTGTTATCACTTCAACAAAGGATAGCTAAAGAATGAAGTACATTGAATATTATAACTAAATTGTAAGCTTTTTAAAAAATAAATTCTCTATCTGAATCATGAAAGAAAATGTTTGTGTTTAGTGTCCCGTCAACCTGCACCCTGAAAGAACCTTTAAAAATAAACAAATTGCCATCTGCTCAGATCTCAAAAACAATAAGTAATATTTGGGCGAATAAAGGGCTATATAGAATTGAAGATATTTGGATAGACTCAAGGATTATTTCCTTTGAGAACTATAACTCTTTACATCCAGTATCATCGGATTCTTGGTTCCAATACATACAGTTGAAATCAAGGTTGCTGGAGATAGGCAGACCACCTCCATACTTAGAACATACTCCCTTTGAGAAATTATGCACATCAAAATCCAGAACTAGAGGAGCTATAACGATTTTGTACAATTTTCTGAATGCAAGTAGCTCAGGTGACAAATTGCACTTCATGCAAAAATGGGAAGGTGAGGGGCAGTTTGTAAAGGAACAGGAAGAATGGTCAGATATTCTGAAACATGGTCAGGCATGTTCTATTAGTGCAAATCTAAAAGAAAACTATATCAAAGTAGCATATAGGTGGTACCTACACCCAAGCAGAACACAATGGTTAGATAAGTCCCCCAAGAGTTGTTATCGAGGATGCACAGACATTGGTTCCTACACACATATGTGGTGGTCATGTACAGAGGTGCAAAAACTTTGGTCTCAAACTAACAATCTCCTATCCGAGATATTTAGCAAGAAAATTATTTTAACCAGAGAGCAGGCGCTATTGCACTTCCCGATTGAGGGCTTCACCAAAGCTAACATAAAATTAGTGGGAATGATTTGCACAGCTGTTAAAACCACAATCGCAAGGTTTTGGAAGTCCTTGGTACCTAGCTACAATTTAATACTTAACAAAATCAAATATTATTACAGAATGGCGGAGATTTCCTCTGCTTTGCTTAGTACTAGAACGGAGTTTCTCCAGGTTTGGGAAGACTGGATAGTCTGGACAGATAAGAGACAGATGGCTAACAGGCGTAGCATTCAACCCACAGAGACTAGGCACACAGATGACACAGGACAGAGGGGGGGTGACCACGGGTGACACATGTTCTTGATTCTTTTTCTCCCTTATTCTATAATAACTCTAAGATTTCTTATTTCTATCTTATCTATTTTTCCCCACTACTTCTTTATAAAAAACTTGAGTATAAAAAAAAAAAAAAGGTTTGCATTTTCCATGATTTATATTGTCTGAGGATATTTCCCAGTCATGACGGACAGTATAATACCAATGAAGGGGATTGTTATGTATGATATGGGGGGCCGATATGAGTCTAGTAGTCCAACATGGCTGTATTGCAATCTCTGTGAAACCAGATTGTTCTGTCATATCTGTTTTTTTTTGTTTTTTTTTTATTATGTTTACAAAAGATGTCATGGAATATGTTATGTTACTCAATAAATAAAAAAAACTTATTTCATAAAAAAAAAAATAAACAAATTGTAATGTTAAATAATGCCAACATAGTATGAGAGTTGAAAATTACCTTGGATATCAGGGACTTCCTCTTCTGTCCCTGACAACCCTCAAGGAGGGTTAATGGCAACAGTGGTGAGGAGCGGTTGCTCATTGGCATTGCCATAGAAACCGGCCTTATGCACTGGGGGATTCTGTCAGGGGGACACCTGAGATCTGTGAAAATATAAAGTTGTATGTACACATTAGATCACACTATTCAACCTCAATACAGTGAGGTATCCTTAGAACGTCTAAAAATCACAATTTTTCTGCGTATTCAGATATGCATCAAATAACACACTGGAAATCGTTAGTAATATCCTTGCCACGTTAAAAAATTCTTCTCATAGAGAGGCCATCAGCCTCAAAAACAATTTCTCAAATGGGTATAAACCTTATGCATTTCAAAGGGCTTTTAATTATTTCCCTTCATCAGAGGACCTCTGATGAAGAAGGAAAATAATTAAAAACCCTTTGAATACGCAGAGATATTGTGATTTTTAAACGTTCTAAGGATACCTCATTGTAATGAGGTTGAAAAATGTGAGTTGAAATAACTACGGCCAATATTGTATGTAAATCATAATAAAAGGGTATAACACTATTAGCCTTCTTGGTTTTGTGCTTTCTCTCTTTCATCTATGGCCTTGTCGTTATACTTTTGAATGGAGGGAGACTGCCTTTTGAGGAAAATATCGGAAGTTTCTGCCTGCCGTGTGAATATCAAAACCACCTAAATCTCCTATCCATACTCTGAGAGTGCCTGATACTTACCTCATATGTGATTGAGGTTAAATCAAGTAAGTGTACATCTAACAGGGGGAGACAGAATATATCCCCATCGTTGGCACAAGATACCAAGATATAAGGATTTATTTTGCACCATATATATATATATATTTATTCGGATTAACTTTTATAATATCTATGCATTTATACATTTTATGTTTTTAAAGAGTGTATTTATTCTGTATGTATAATAATACTGTTTAATCATTTTATATGTTTATCAAATTTGGATTCGAAGGTTGATATTTATATATTAACTGGGATCTGTAGAATTTCTGAACTGCACAGTGGCTCAATATGAATTCTGTTTAAGATTATGATATAATACATTGAAACACTTGTTTAACATTTATATCAGGTTGTATAGTGTGATCTCTTTGATTAAAGGGACATAATACTCATATGCTAAATCACTTGAAACTGATGCAGTATAATTGTAAAAAGCTGAAAGGAAAATATCACCTGAACATCTCTATGTAAAAAAGGAAGATATTTTACCTCACAATTTCCTCAGCTCAGCAGAGTAAGTTCTGTGTAAAAAGTTATACTCAGCTGCTCCCAGCTGCAGGTAAAAAAAATAAAAAAAAATGAAGAAATGAACAGCAGCCAATCAGCATCAGCAGTGCTGAGGTCATGAACTCTTACTGTGATCTCATGAGATTTGACTTAACTCTCATGAGATTTCATAGTAAGCTTCCTTTACCTGATTGGTGAAATAATATGAGAGTGCACGATGCTAGTCCCTTCAGATGTCCCAGGACAAACACACTAAAATGCTGCTTAGAAATCCTTTACAATGGGAGGTGGCTACTGAGGAACTTTTTTACATAGAGATGTTCAAGTGATATTTTCTAATCAGCTTTTTACAGCTATGCTGCATCACTTTCAAGTGTTTAAACATTTGGGTATTATGGCCCTTTAAGCGCCATCTCCAACTTTTGTATTTGTATTTGTTTTTTGATGAAGCCTTGGGGACTAATCTAATATTTGGCGATTGGCTGCATAGTCTTTTAGCTCCTTATACATCCCGTTATATGAGATATTTCTGACCAGGTCAGCGCTTTTGGAGCTTACTTGTGGACCTCCTGTCCACAAGTATTCTAATATTTATATATATATATATATATATATATATATATATATATATATATATATATATATATATAAATATATATATATATACATATATTTAGATCTAGAGAGAGAGAGAGAGAGAGAGAGAGAGAGATATCATCAATATATATCTAGATAGCTATCTATATATGCTTTAAATATCTAGATTTATAGCTATATCTATCTCTATATATGTGCTATATATCAATGATCACATATCTCAGATCACTAACTATTGACACCCTCCGTATCCGCATGGCCAACCATCGCACTGCCATTAGGCTAGCTATTCGAGAGAAAGAATCTGAGCAGCCAGTTGCTAGGCATTTCGCGATGAGTGGCCATACGGTTAGTGATCTGAGATATGTGATCATTGATCACGTACCTAAACTCAGTAGGGGTGGCGATAGAGCCAATCTTCTATTGCAAAAAGAATCCAGGTGGATTTACAACTTGGGGACCTTATCCCCCAAGGGGCTAAATACACAATTGGATTGGCATTGTTTCTTATAAGGTGATATAGATACAACTATGGTGTATGTTTTAAGTGCTAAATAAAAATACAACATTTATACTTCACTATAATCTTAGTCCTAGTATAGTCCCACATTAATTAATGTTTATACTTAGGGGGTATCTATATATGGGGAGTTGTCTATAGATTAGTTAGAACTAGTTGTATAAAAAGTTGGCAAATGATCCTGTTGGATGAATATTTACTGTTTTAACAAACATAGACGATCTGTGTCTACATCTGATTTAGAGCCATTACAACGGTTGCCTTGACAACCGGGTAAATGTTTACATGGTGGTATATACTAAAGATATAAACAGTAAGTAATGCATAACCTAAATCAATCCTCCTATAGAATAATAGATAGCACAATAATCTTTATGGCAGATGTGCAGTATTTATGTGTTTAATCACTCTTGTTCCGTTTCAGGGTTGCGTACTTTGGTTGCTAGGGCAACCGGCGGACCTGCGCACTGAGTTCTGCAGGACGCCGGCGGCACTTCCGGTAGTACGTGGTGATGGTGGAGGGTAATGTATACATTTTTTCATTGTATCTTAACTTATGTAATGGTCTGAGGACGGGGCTAACCACCCCGAAACGTCACTGTATGAATAAATAATATCTTGTTTAAGACCCGGCAAGTGCGCTCCTAATTTCTGAGATTTCTATGCATTTGATTGAATGCACCCCGGGCAGCTTTAATCCTTGAAAGTGTGTGCAGTGCCCTACGGACATTGAATATATATATATATATATATATATATATATATATATATATATATATATATATATATATATATATATATATATATATATATATATATATATATATACTGGATAGATAGATAGATATTCTCTCTCTCTATTTAAATATGTAGATATACATACATATATACATATATTTTTGGGTTTAAGAATATAGATAAATATATATATATATGCATCTTATATATTTTTAACTATATCTCTATGTATCTATCTATATGAGTAAACATTATTGTAGCATTGTTAATAATTATGATGGAGCATGTCTCCATAAAATAAATTAAAATGTTGATAATCTAAGGAGGAAACACATTGTATTTGATTGACCCTCTACAGAAATTATGGGGTGGTGAATGACATCAATTTTTTGGATGCAAATAAGTTAAATCCATAGAAAAAAAATATGGGCCTGCTTCAACAAAACTTTGATTATTATCAAATAAATGTAAGATATTTACGTAATAAAATAAAATAAATATGATTAGCTTAGAAAGTCATTTCAAATTCAACATTTTTAATTTTTAAATATTTGTGTCATTTAAGTATCCATAATTTATAAGTACAATACACAATATACTTACATGTTCGAATGATCGATCTCAAGTCACTATATCGCTCCTGCTCGCGTCTTCTAAGGTCAGAAAAACGACAAAGACAACTTCGCCTAGACCGGCGGACCCCAGACACCCTTCTCATTCTCCGCATCATCTCATAGATGATGCGGTCTCGATCCTTGTGCTGGATCCCTCTCACACCGCCTATGCGCCAGGGGAAATATCGATTCATCCCATATACCAGAATTAATAATTCTCCCTCTGTGAATATGGGTGGTCATGCCATTTTTAACTCCAAAAAATTATCTAAAATAATTTTTAAGTGCGACACAAATATACCAATGATAGAGAAATATGATTGGTTCTTGCAAGTGTAAATAAAAATATCAATATTTGGTTGGCGGATTATATTTATCACGTGTTCATGACGATTAATATGTAATACAAACATTTAAAATTACTCATAATATATGCGTCAGTAATGACTGACTGTCAATAAAAGGGAATGTATTTATCCAAAAAATAAAATTAAAACATTTGATCATAGGATTGTCTGTATTTATGCGTCTTAAGAGTATTATCAAATATCTAAAGATGTGATCCCTCTCCTGTGGGACAATAGCCCCCTCATAATCTGTGTGAAATTGTACACAAGTTTGACGCCCTGTAGACAAATATGAAACCCTGTAGACAAGGATGACACCCTGTAGACAAGGATTACACCCTATAGACAAGGATGACACCCTATAGACAAGGATGACACCCTGTAGACAAGTATGACCAATTCACCATCACTAACTAATTTATATTGTGCCATAAATAAATTTTAAATACTTCACTAATATTGTTTTATTGCGACATCAAGATCACAATTATAGATTGTTATTGTTCGAGGATTATATTAAACAGGCGTCATCAATGACTGAATTCTAAAAAATACTGTAAAAGTTTCTGATGATTGTATAATTGTTAACGACTGATTTTCTACGTATTTCCTATGCATAAAAGGGAATTTAAAATTGAGTCTATTGTCCTAAGCTTTTACAAGAGCTCTAGGTCTTTCTTTTCCTTATATTTATTCTGGCGACATTTGTGTGCTATATTATTTGGTTTTGTTATGTCTGGGAAGACAAAGTCTGGACGAAATATCCAGTTTAATTTCGAGCAAAACAAAGTTTTAGTTACCCTTGTTTTAGAGAATTATGATTTTATTTATGGTTCCAAAGTTCAAAAGACCTCGCTTTCCAGAAAAGAAGAGATCTGGAGAGCAATAGCTGGCAGTGTCTCCTCCGAAGGGACTCATCCCAAAATGGTGGTGCACTGTAAGAAAAGATTCTCTGTCATTAAAGGGACACTATACCCAAACATTTTCTTTCATGCTTAAAGTGTCAGTAAACCTAAAAATAATGTTATATAATTCTGCACATAGTGCAGAATTATATAACATTATTTTAGTGATATAGTTATAAAAGCCTTTTTTCCCTTTTAATATTTAAAAAATATGCCTCTTTTACAGACCCGCTCTCTGCTCTCTGCTGAGTGGGTCTGTTTTTTTAGTCAGCGCATCGGGCCAGCTGTATAGTCACAGCCCGGCCCGACCGCGCCATAACATTAAGTGAAGCTCGCTCCTGCTGTCAGACAGAGCAGGAGCGAGCTGCACTTAGTCTTATGGCGCGGTCAGACCGGGCTGTGACTATACAGCTGGCCCGATGCGCTAACTAAAAAAAACAGACCCGCTCAGCAGAGAGCAGAGAGCGGGTCTGTAAAAGCGGCATATTTTTTAAATATTAAAATGGAAAAAAGGCTTTTATAACTATAGCACTAAAATAATGTTATATAATTCTGCACTATGTGCAGAATTATATAACATTATTTTTTAGGTTTACTGTCCCTTTAAGGTAGAGAATACAATTTTAAACAACATTCCAATTTACTTCTATTACCTATTTTGCTTCATTCTTTATATATACTTTAATGAAGAAATAGCAATGCACACGGTGAACCAATCACAGGAGGCATCTATGTTCAGCTACCAATCAGCAGCTACTAAGCATATCTAGATATGATTTTCAGCAAAGAATATCAAGAGAATGAAGCAAAATAGATAATAGATGTAAATTAGAAAGTTGTTTATAATTGTATGCTCTTTCTAAATCATGAAAAAAAATTGGGGTTTCATGTCCCTTTAAGAGAATCTTAAAGGCCAAGCTGGCCAGGGAGAAGCAAGCTGCACGTTCTACCGGTGGTGGCGCGCCATATGTGGCTGAACTCTCAGAGTATGTGATTCAGCTGAGGGAGAATCTGGGAGCAAACATGACGCTCTGTCTGGATTTGGTGGGGCATGATACTGACGAGTTGGCAGGTAACATTCTATTACATGCGTTTTTGATGTCGCACACTTTTTTTTTTTGTTTACAATTTTTAAGTTTATTAAGATTATGATGTGCAATAATATTGATAATAATCTTTTATTTCATGTATTTTTTTAAGCATCTACCAGTGCTGCAGCTACTGCTGCTGCAGTTACAGCTGATGATGCTGCCACAGATAGAGATGAGACCCTCCTATTGCCCGTCAGTATCCCCACTGAATCCAGCCACAGCTTCTCCTCGGCCGCCACACACCCGGACATTATGTGCAGCACCCCTGATGGAGCAAGCATTGGCCGTTCTACAGGTATGTTTTTTATTATTACTTTGCTTTTAATTTAATTGTTCTTACTTGTATGATTGTTCACATTTCTAACTATGTATATTGTAATTTTATTAAACAGCTGAGGTCCGAAGGGCTTTGGGACCCCCTCCAAGATCTACGATCTCCTCCTCAGGTAGCAAAAACAAGATCAAACATGAATGTTAGGTGTGCTCAGATTATCAGGAATGTCAATAGCTCAATGTGAAAGTTATATTTGTATTAATGAAGAATATCACTTTCATAAACATTAATGTGAAATAACATAGATTGTTTAGATAATCTCTCATTTCATAGTATTTAAAAGAATAGTACAGTCAAATGATGTTAGTTCTCATTTACATAGAACATTTATTTTAGACACACATACGGAAATTTAACTATTGTTAAATTTAAATATTTTTATTATCTTTAGTTAGCCATAAATTTAGAGGGACATGAAACACAAACCCTTATTCAGTGAATTAGGATAGAGAATCCTAGATTGATCATATTTAAAATGTAAGTATATTAATTAATTTGCATCATTCAATTGTTATACTTTTGATGAAAAGGTTAACTTTGAAAGCTCTGTAGTATCAAAGAACCAAGCTTATAGATGATGATTGGTACATGCATACATGTATAGATAGATAGTTAGATAGATAGATAGATAGATAGATAGATAGATAGATATACTTATATACTGATTGTGATTGGCTCACCAATGTGTTCAGTGAGCTAACCGTAGTGCATTGTTGCTCCTTCAAACAAAGATACAGAATAAATTAATAAAAATAAATAGAACTATATTTAATTTGAAATTTAATTTTGTATGCTATAGCTTAAAGGAATAGTATAATTAACATTAAAATGTAATGGTTCAGATAGAGCATACAATTTAAATAAAGCTTCAAATTTACTCCTCTCATCAATTTTTATTTATTCTCTTGCTATCTTTTTTTGCAAACCAGGAATGTAAGCTTAAAAGACAGCCCATTTTTGGTTCAGAACCTGGGTAGCGCTTGTTGATTGGTGTCTAAATGTAAACATCCAATCAACAAACGGTATACATTTGCTGAAACAAAAATGTGCCTGCTTTTAATATTGCTTTCTATCTAGTTTAAAAGAAAGATAACAAGAGAACTAATAAGAATTGATAATAGGATTAACTAATAATGTTGCTTAAAATGTCATGATCTATCTGAATCATGAAAGTTTTTTTCTTAGTAAACTATCCCTTTAATGATGAAAGAACATATTTGAATTGACAGTCCTTTTCAACTTAAAATAAATCAAAGGTTTGTATCATCACTTGTGTATTGCATGACGATTCTTTGAGGCCTATTTAACAAATGTCTGTTGGACCTGATCCGACAGTGCGGATCAGGTCTGACAGACATAGCTGAATGCGGAGAGCAATACGTTCTCCGTATTCAGCATTGCACCAGCAGCTCACAAGATCTGCTGGTGCAACGCCACCCCCTGCAGACTCGCGGCCAATAGGCCGCCAGCAGGGAGGTGTCAATCAACCCGATCGTATTCGATCGGGTTGAATTGCAGCGATTACTGTCCGTCTGCTCAGAGCAGGTGGACAGGTTAATGGAGCAGCGGTCTTTAGCCTGCTGCTTCATAACTGGTGTTTCTGGAGAGTCTGAAGACTCGCCAGAAACATGGCCCTTCAAGCTCCATACGGAGCTTGATAAATGGGCCTCTCTCTCTCATGTATTAATCTACAAATGAAGATGGAGATAACCAGTTTCTTGCGAGCCTGCAGGCTTTCAAGAAACTGCAGTTATAAGAAGCTGTATAACGAACGCTGCTCCATACCCTTGCCGCTGTTCACCCCAATTGAGTATGATCTTGTTTATTGACCCCCCCTCTGCTGACGGGCCATTGTCCGCGACTCTGAAGGGAGCATTCTCCGCATTCAGTGAGTTATGGCAAACATGATCCGCACACCTAGGGAGTCATTAGCCAGTCTCTTAAGGGTATCACATTCGTGAGTACTTAGTGTCCGATGTTCTTTTGTTCATGTCCATATTACATATTTCTGGTTTACAACAACTCCTCCCAAATAGTTTTACATGCAGCAATTTGAGATCACTAGAACACAATCTATAACACCTTAACAATCGTCATCAACCTAACTTGGGTGTAACAACATACACCCTTTTAAGCATAAGTTTTGACATGCATCAAAGTCATCGATGCATGGCGTTAATTTTTAAAGTAGGAAAAAGAAAAGGAAAGAGAGAGATATTAAAGTTTTTAGCGGAGCACCTCCATGAAAGAGAGAAAGAGAGGTGGTTATCATAGGTAAGAAGGATAGGAGAGGGGGGGAAAGGGGGGGAAACAAAATACTTCCTCCAAAGAGGGGGGATCAGACTGAGTAGTTCCTGTAAAGGATGTAAAATGTTAGAACTTTATCTAATCAATGGCCTCCAAAGTTCCATCATATATTCATGAATTTCTATTTTATCATCTCTCATGTAGTGAAACCTTTCTAGTGACAGGTATCTATCTACCTGGGTTTCCCAGTCTGAAATCTGTGGAATTCTATCAGATTTCCAATTCTTGGGCATGAGAGATTTGGCGCCATTGAGCATTATGTATAGAAGGTGTTTTTTTGGGTTTTTCTACCAATTTGGGTAAGCCATGGAAAAGCAGAATGTCAGAGCCCCTGAGTAGTGTATTGTTTTATTTAGAATCCATCACGTCTAACACAGACTGTCAGTATGGTTTTATTATTTCGCAGGCCCACCAAATATGGAGTAACGTGCCAGCTTCTCCACAACCTCTCCAGCACTTTCTGTCTGATTTCTTGTAAAATTTTTTGATCCTAACAGGTGTGAGATACCAACGAGATAAGTACTTATAGTTGGATTCCAGAATCTTGGCAGAGATGGATGCTTTGGTGTGATTGTGAAATATAGTTTGCCAATCTTTATCCATAAGAACCTGATCTAATTTGCGGTTCCACTGCCTTATAAATGTGGGTGTGCCAATCTCCTTATGAGACATCAATAGTCTGTACATGATATAGATTAAGTGTTTTGGGGGGTGGGGTAGTAAGCAGCACATTTCCATCAATGTTAGCTGTCTAGTTATGCTATATGCCCTTCTATGTGTAAGTAAATAGTGTTGCAGCTGTCTATGAAAGTACCAGGAGATGTTCAGACCTGTCCGTTCCAGTTCTTCTAAGTTTTTAAGTTTCTTGTTTGTTTGTAACCTATAAAACATAATTTGATCTAACTGTGCTTTATTCAGGTTTGTCTGTTGTGTGTTTGAGAACAGGATATCTGGATTTTGTATGAATGGCATTAATGGTGAAGGGTTGGTAGAGATGTGTTGATGTTCTATGCTATTTCCTTGACAAAGCATACCAGCGAAACGTACGTCGGAACTGAACTGTTCTATATTGAGTTTTATTGCGTCTCTACACTAGCCAGGACACCTGGGGGCTTAGCGCTATTGTCTTGCTACTAAAAAGGTTTTGGTTTCAGCGGTCACACTCCTGCTGATCCATTTACCTCTTTGCAAGTTTGGCGATTTGAAGCATTTGTTACAGCATATCTGCTTTTGTACCCTTACATTGTGGTGTTATCAAGGCTTATGTGACACTTTTATATATTTTAAAATAAATTTGTATCCAAGTTTTGCCTATTGTACTGTTTTCCCATCAGTATAAAGTGGGAGTGCGCATATCCTTGAGCTTAGTGGAAAGCTCCAACAAATGTGAGTAGTCATTTGTTACAAAACAACTACTTCCTCAAAGTGCCATTACAGATTCACACTATGTTGCAATTTTCTGTTTCCTTTTTTATGGGATCTCACTGAGGAATGCTAACAAGCTGAAAAACTCATCCAGAGGACACAGACATATCCTTGATTCAGAACTTTATTTGGTTTTCCTTTTATGATTTTTGTTATCACATTTATTTCACAGTACCAGGATGATCACCATGAGTTGCATGGGGCATTAAGATCATCTGTTGAGCAACAGGGGCAGATATTAGAGAGGGGCATTATAGTAGATAGGGAAACATTAGACATAGAGAGGGAAAGGTTGAGGATAGAATCAGCTAGAATAGATTTATAGAGGGAAAGATTTGAATATGAACGTGTGAGGGATAGTGCCAGATTAGAATTAGAGAGGGATTGGTTTTTTTATGAAAGCCAGAGGGATAGTGATAGACTAAACTTTGATAGGGAAAGATTAGCATTAGATAGGCCAGGGCAGCTGAAGAGCAGTTAGAATGCCAGTGTGAGGAGAGGGCAGACAAAGACATCAGGATTTTTAATCGTCAATTGTTTTTAACTTTTGGGAGAAGGGGAACAAGTGAGACATCACCCCTCTCTCTTCATCACCCAAAAAAAAAAAGATTAGGGTGTTTTAATTTGCTAATTTTATTAGGGTTTTTAATCTGCACATTATTTTTAATATTAGTTTTATTATGTCTGTCCTTATTTTTATTTGTAATTTGTATTTTGAATTTGTTTTATTCTGTCTATCCTTATGTATTTATGTTTTTATATTTTTTTATTAAAAATATGAATAAAATATTTTTTTTATTATGAATAAATGTGTTTGTTATTACTTGATTCACACGTTACAAATGACTAATGTTCAAATTCAATGCAGGTGTAAGATATTATCTAGTCTTATTATTAAAGGTTAAATTTAATCCACATATTTATATTGAATTTTGAAATTAATATATAATATTAATCTTTTGGATAAACAACTCAATTAGAATAAAGGTTACATGAATCAATAATTATAATTTAACTATTCAACATTAACATGTGATATTCATTTATATGTATCTTTTCTTAAATTGTGTAAATTTAATCATTTTCAAAAGTTAAAAAAAATAATTTAAAACAAAAAAAGGAAAGTGAACACCAACAACCAAATTATTTTAAGCAAAATTGAGCATTTAACGAGACACTGAACCCTATTTGTTTCTTTCGTGATTCAGATTGAGCATTCAATTTTAAGCAACTTTCTAATTTACTCCTATTATCAATTTTTTTTGTTGTTCTCTTGCTATCTTTATTTGAAAAAAAAGTCCATAACCTTGGGCAGCACTTATTTATTGGTGGATGAATGTATACACCAATCAGCAAGAACAACCCAGGTAGTTCAACAAAATGGGCCGGCATCTAAAGTTACATAATTTATTTTCAAATAAAGATACCAAGAGAATGAATAACTTTTGCTAATAGGAGTAAATTAGAAAGTTGCTTAAAATTGCATGCTCTATCTGAATCACAAAAGAAAATATTTTGGTTCAGTGTCCCTTTAAAATGTAATGCTCTATCTGAATCACGAAAAAACATATCTTAATGTGTATATATATTTTAATAAATATTTTAAAAAGTATTGTGGTTTTCAAAATTGTAAATGAATAGTTTACTAATAAAATGAAATTGTATCAGTGGCCTGTCTGAATATGCTTATAGAAAAGCTATTCATAGAGGTAAAAACTATACAAATCTAACATTGTTGTTAATGGTAAAAAGGGGAATGTGTATAAACCAAACAATTGAACACCTTTTTTAAGAAAAAAAAAATATATGATGTTTAAAGTCACTTTAAGCATGGACAGGCCTCTGCTCAAGAACATATTAAAGAATCCTCCCTAAAATTTGAAATAAAGAAACATTAAAAATACATAACTAACTCATAATTGCACAGCAAAGATGAAATTATCAAAGTGTTAGTTAACCCATTTAGACAAATGGTACAAGCACAGGTACCTTGGCAATGTTCTTTAAAAAAAAAAAAACAGTGTCCCCCTAAAACTGACAGACAATGTAAGCTATAAATCCAACAAATATGTGAAGAAATGAAGGGTGCACATGTAAATAAACCTTATATTTCTCAATATTTAATATAAAAGAGAGTGAAAAAGAGAGAGAGATTGTGTGTGTTTGTGTGTGTGAGAGAGAGAGAGAGAGAGAGAGATTGAGAGAGAGAGAGAGAGAGAGAGAGAGAGATTGTGAGAGAGAGAGACTGTGATATAGAGAGAGACAGACAGAAAGACAGAGAGTGTGAGAAACACATGTATACATTTATAAACCTGTAGTGCATTGCTGCTACTTCCAGAAATGATACCAATATTTTTTATTTTCACTTTTATATTAATTTAACCCCTTAATGACCACAGCACTTTTCCATTTTCTGTCCGTTTGGGACCAAGGCTATTTTTACATTTCTGCAGTGTTTGTGTTTAGCTATAATTTTCCTCTTACTCATTTACTGTACCCACACATATTATATACCGTTTTTCTCGCCATTAAATAGACTTTCAAAATATACCATTATTTTCATCATATCTTATAATTTACTATAAATTTTTTTTATAAAATATGAGGAAAAAATGGAAAAAAACACACTTTTTCTAACTTTGACCCCCAAAATCTTTTATACATCTACAACCACCAAAAAAAAACCATGCTAAATAGTTTCTAAATTTTGTCCTGAGTTTAGAAATACCCAATGTTTACATGTTCTTTGCTTTTTTTGCAAGTTATAGGGCCATAAATACAAGTAGCACTTTGCTATTTCCAAGCCACTTTTTTTCAAAATTAGCGCTAGTTACATTAGAACACTGATATCTTTCAGGAATCCCTGAATATCCATTGACATGTACATATTTTTTTTTTAGAAGACATCCCAAAGTATTGATCTAGGCCCATTTTGGTATATTTCATGCCACCGTTTCACCGCCAAATGCGATCAAATAAAAAAAATTGTTCACTTTTTCACAATTTTTTTCACAAACTTTAGGTTTCTCACTGAAATTATTTACAAAAAAATTATGCAATTATAGCATACATGGTTGTAAATGCTTCTCTGGGATCCCCTTTGTTCATAAATAGCAGAAATATATGGCTTTGGTTTTGCTTTTTACTAATTAGAAGGCTGCTAAATGCGACTGCGCACCACATGTGTATTATGCCCAGCAGTGAAGGGGTTAATTAGGGAGCATGTAGGGAGCTTCTAGGGTTAATTTTAGCTTCAGTGTAGTGTAGTAGACAACCCCAAGTATTGATCTAGGCCCATTTTGGTATATTTCATGCCACCATTTCACCGCCAAATGCGATCAAATTAAAAAAAACGCTAAATTTTTCACAATTTTAGGTTTCTCACTGAAATTATTTACAAACAGCATGTGCAATTATGGCACATATAATTGTAAATGCTTCTCTGGGATCCCCTTTGTTCAGAAATAGCAGACATATATGACTTTGGCGTTGCTTTTTGGTAATTAGAAGGCCGCTAAGTGCTGCTGCGCATCACACGTGTATTATGGCTAGTGAATCGAATATATAGAGGCGCTGATCTTGAATCTCGTGTATATGGACGTACACACTGAAGAAAGAAAAACTTGGCTTGTGATTTGCAGAAGTTAACAACAAATTAATGTGCAGTATACTCACTCCGAAAAATTCAGAGTTCAGCTTCTTCGAAAGGTTTTTCTGTCTCAACTTTCCCAATTTCCACACTGTGTTTGTGTCTGTGGATAATGAAAATTGCACTGCAGGTAATTGAATCTTTTGCTTGATAAAAAGTGCAATATACTCACTCCGATAAATTTCGGAATCCGGCTCCTCAGAACGTATTGTGTAGTTTGAAATTACTTCCAAAAAGGCAGCAAAAATACTTGTTGTGGTATAAACAAATATTTATTAAAACATAATAAAATGCTCTTATTTATCTTGGCTCTACGCGTTTCAACGACAGTGTCGTCTTTTTCAAGAGCAGTAAAAACAATTGGAAATGCTGCCTTTGGAGTGTTAACAGGTGTATTTATACAGGTAATCATTGTTCCTGTTCCGGTGGTAAACACCGGAATAGGACTCACAAATAAAACATTTTAATTTTGTATTTATTCCAATCCAATTGTGTTTTGAGAATGATATTTATTTATTTTGTATTTAAGCTTTTGGCGCTTAAACTCTCAATAATTTTTCAAATTGGATTGGTATAAATGAAAAAAAGCCTTTTGGCCAATCAGAGGGGAGAAAAATAAAGTTCCCTTTCAAGTCCTGGTTTTAAGCAGTTTCTTTTCAGGTCCGCCAGATGATGCGTGGTCATATGTTCTCATCAATCAGGTAGAGAGCGTTGTTTTCAATGCTTCGTATGTAAAGGCCTAAGCTCCGGTTTGTCCAATGAGTTCCGTGTCACATGTCTCGGATTGACCAATCTCTCTGTGAGCGACATTTTACTATGTTCCATTGATAGCCAGTGTTTTGGATTCTCTAGGGAGTATGTAATGAAAAGTGCAAGTCACTTTGAATCATATATATTACAGACATAGACAACTTCGTGACAATATTTCACAAAAATCTTGGGTTACAACCTTTTCAATTTCTTTTGAATATTAATTAGTGCAACATGCACTCGAATATCGATGTTGCCATCAAATGTATAAACTTTGCCATCAAATATGAATTTTAAATATAAATTTCGCCATCAAGTATAAATTTTGCCATCAAATATAAATTTTGCCATCAAATATAAATTTATCTTCACATTTAATTTCTGAACAGAATCACAGTAATATTGTGTATGTAATTGGGATAAATATTAGACTATTTGAAATATAATGAAACCTAAACAGAATAAAATAATTTATTAAATATATTAAATATAAAATAAAATAAAATAAGATGAAAATAAAATAAATTATATGAATGCTGCCACTCTAATATCTTTATTTAAACCATAATGTCCATATGTTTTTAATGTGTGTATCCACCATAATTCTCTTCTATTGAGTTCTTTTTCTATCTCTCCCCCTCTCCAGTGTAATGAAACCTTCTCTATACCTATCCATGATAGATGTTTTTTATCGTATAGAGGACAATTATTATAGTGTAAAGGGACACCATGATCTTCTTTTTCTTTTTCAATTTTATTAAGGTGTTCTAATATACGAGTTTTAACAAATCTTGAAGTTTGTCCTAAATATTGAATCTGACAATTACACTGAAGTAAATATATTATATTTTTGGTTTTGCAAGTGATGAAATCTTTTATTGTGTATGATTTATTTGTTACTGAAGAAGTGAATGTCTTATGTGTCTTTTTAGTATAATTGCATGCTTTACAATGTCCACATGTATAAAATCCTGTTAAATTGGCAATTTGGATAGGTTTAGGTGGCTTCATCCCCTTGATAAGGGAAGGTGCCAATTTTTGTTTGAAGTTTGTTCCCTTCCTGAAAGTTATCAAAGGTTTGTTTGGAATGATATTATTTAAGTATTCATCATTTTTTAG
Source organism: Bombina bombina (assembly GCF_027579735.1). Taxonomy (NCBI): domain Eukaryota; kingdom Metazoa; phylum Chordata; class Amphibia; order Anura; family Bombinatoridae; genus Bombina; species Bombina bombina. The sequence goes on along the minus strand of NC_069499.1, from coordinate 1,054,729,991 downwards.
AACATTCCAATGTTGATTTATAATATGTTTGATCTGTTTGTGTCCACTATTGTATGTGGTAATGAATCTTGGAAAATTTGGATTATTGGTACTTTTTTTGTCAGTGTTCAGTATTAAAGAATCTCGATTCCTGTTTCCCACTTCAACTCTATCTTGTTCTAATGTGTTGCTGTCATAGCCTTTTTGCTCAAATCTTTCTTTAATTATCTTAGATTGGGTATTGAAATCATCTGTGGTATCACAATTTCTTCGTATACGGAGAAATTGTCCTTTAGGGATTGCTTTTAGCCAGGTTGGATGGTGTTCACTGTCTCTCCTTATATAAGTGTTCATGTCACAGCTTTTGAAAAAGGTCCTAGTGTGTATATTTCCTGCTTCAACAAAAATTGTTAAGTCTAGAAAATTAATGTGAGTTTTATTGAATTCAGGTGTTAGTATTATACCCATATTATTTTCATTCAGATAAGAGACAAAGTTATTTGATGCAGTCTCGTCCTTGTTCCAAATACATAGAACATCATCTATGTAGCGCCGCCAGGACACCAGGCCCACCCCAACCACGCCACATGACCATACATAAGTGTGTTCAAAGTGGTCCATGTAAATATTGGCGTAGCTTGGGGCGAATCTGGTGCCCATGGCGGTGCCACATATCTGAAGATACTGTTTATTATCGAACCAAAAGAAATTATGTTTCAAAATGAACTCTATTGATATTAAAATAAATTCTAGTAATTCTATAGATAAATTTTCATCTTGTTCAAGTTTCCATTTTATGGCCGCTATACCTTTTTTGTGATCAATGATGGAGTATAAAGATGTTACATCCATTGTTAGCCATGAATATTCTGATTCCCATTTCGTGTCTTTGAGTATATTTAATACCTGTTTAGTGTCTTTAAGGTATGATCTTGCTGTTTGAGCATAGGGCTGTAACAGATGATCTATAAAGGCAGATAAATTACATGTAAGGGAATCTATCCCACTGATTATGGGCCTCCCTGGAGGTCTAAGTGGATCCTTGTGTAATTTGGGGATGAAGTAAAAAATAGGGGTCTTGGATTCTACTTTATTTAAAAACATAAATTCATCTTGAGAAATAATATTTCTAGCTAAAGCTTGTGATAGGATCTTATTTAATTCTGAAGTGAATGTTCTTTTTGGGTTATTTTTCAAAATTTGATAAGTTTTTGTGTCTGATAAGATTCTATTTGCTTCCTCCATATAGTAGCTACGGTCCATTATTACTATACTTCCCCCCTTATCCGCTTCCTTGATGATAATGTCTTCCCTTTTATTTAAATTTTTGTAAATCTCATTTTCTTGTTTGTTTAAATTGAAATACTTAGGTTTTGCCTCAATTTTTTCTATGTCTTTTAGGATTAATTTGCCAAATACTTCTATGTTTGGGCCCTTACAGTGGCTGGGATAGAAAGTGGAGGGGTTTTTAAAGTAAGTTCTTGGTTCCCTATTTGCTTGAGAATTTTCTTGGATTTTACTTAATGTATCTTTCCTGGCAAAAAATCTTTTAACTGTCAAATTCCTGATAAATTTCTGTGCATCAATGAATAATTGAAATGTATTAACACTCTGAGTGGGTATAAATTTTAAGCCTTTAGATAGAATGTTTTTTTCTTGTTCAGTTATCGTTTGTGATGAAATATTGTGAATGCCTAGTCTCTCTGGCTCCTTCTTCTGTGTTTTACCCCTTCTACCTCTTGTTCCTCTGAAAGATCTGGTGTCCTGTCTCTTTTCCTTTGATTTGTTCTGTCTGTGCGAAGTGGAGAATATCTGTTGGGGTGTATCCAGCCTTGATTGGTCGGTGTATGGTTTGTTCCTATTTTGTGTCTCTCTTTGAATGTGTTCTGTTGAAAAGGGTGATGTGAGTCTTGTTCATGTCTTGCTTTATTTGTAACTTGTTGGTCTTCTCTTTTGTCTCTTTTGTCTTTTGGTGAATGTGAATTTTTATAGTGATTAGAGTGATTGGAGTAATGATTATATTCTATTCTATGTTGGTTCGATCCCCTATATTCATTGTGGTTATATTGATTTTCATTTCTTTGGTGAAAAATTTCCCTATTTTGTTGGTGTCTATTGTGCTCATAAGTGTTATTATATCTTATATCGTGATCTCTATAGTTGTTAAATTGATTCCTATTATTAGAGTAATTATTATTCGAATGATCCCTATTAGATCTCGAATGATTATCTTTTAAATTGTATTGATTTCTATGTGAACTGTGTGTTGTATTATAATTATAATTATAATTATTTCGTGATGCAATTCTGCCTCTAAAATGGTCTTTTTGTGAATTATCCCTTTTATTCTGTGATAATTCACAGAATAAAAGGGATAATTCACAAAAAGACCATAGGGATCATTCGAATAATAATTACTCTAATAATAGGAATCAATTTAACAACTATAGAGATCACGATATAAGATATAATAACACTTATGAGCACAATAGACACCAACAAAATAGGGAAATTTTTCACCAAAGAAATGAAAATCAATATAACCACAATGAATATAGGGGATCGAACCAACATAGAATAGAATATAATCATTACTCCAATCACTCTAATCACTATAAAAATTCACATTCACCAAAAGACAAAAGAGACAAAAGAGAAGACCAACAAGTTACAAATAAAGCAAGACATGAACAAGACTCACATCACCCTTTTCAACAGAACACATTCAAAGAGAGACACAAAATAGGAACAAACCACACACCGACCAATCAAGGCTGGATACACCCCAACAGATATTCTCCACTTCGCACAGACAGAACAAATCAAAGGAAAAGAGACAGGACACCAGATCTTTCAGAGGAACAAGAGGTAGAAGGGGTAAAACACAGAAGAAGGAGCCAGAGAGACTAGGCATTCACAATATTTCATCACAAACGATAACTGAACAAGAAAAAAACATTCTATCTAAAGGCTTAAAATTTATACCCACTCAGAGTGTTAATACATTTCAATTATTCATTGATGCACAGAAATTTATCAGGAATTTGACAGTTAAAAGATTTTTTGCCAGGAAAGATACATTAAGTAAAATCCAAGAAAATTCTCAAGCAAATAGGGAACCAAGAACTTACTTTAAAAACCCCTCCACTTTCTATCCCAGCCACTGTAAGGGCCCAAACATAGAAGTATTTGGCAAATTAATCCTAAAAGACATAGAAAAAATTGAGGCAAAACCTAAGTATTTCAATTTAAACAAACAAGAAAATGAGATTTACAAAAAATTTAAATAAAAGGGAAGACATTATCATCAAGGAAGCGGATAAGGGGGGAAGTATAGTAATAATGGACCGTAGCTACTATATGGAGGAAGCAAATAGAATCTTATCAGACACAAAAACTTATCAAATTTTGAAAAATAACCCAAAAAGAACATTCACTTCAGAATTAAATAAGATCCTATCACAAGCTTTAGCTAGAAATATTATTTCTCAAGATGAATTTATGTTTTTAAATAAAGTAGAATCCAAGACCCCTATTTTTTACTTCATCCCCAAATTACACAAGGATCCACTTAGACCTCCAGGGAGGCCCATAATCAGTGGGATAGATTCCCTTACATGTAATTTATCTGCCTTTATAGATCATCTGTTACAGCCCTATGCTCAAACAGCAAGATCATACCTTAAAGACACTAAACAGGTATTAAATATACTCAAAGACACGAAATGGGAATCAGAATATTCATGGCTAACAATGGATGTAACATCTTTATACTCCATCATTGATCACAAAAAAGGTATAGCGGCCATAAAATGGAAACTTGAACAAGATGAAAATTTATCTATAGAATTACTAGAATTTATTTTAATATCAATAGAGTTCATTTTGAAACATAATTTCTTTTGGTTCGATAATAAACAGTATCTTCAGATATGTGGCACCGCCATGGGCACCAGATTCGCCCCAAGCTACGCCAATATTTACATGGACCACTTTGAACACACTTATGTATGGTCATGTGGCGTGGCTGGGGTGGGCCTGGTGTCCTGGCGGCGCTACATAGATGATGTTCTATGTATTTGGAACAAGGACGAGACTGCATCAAATAACTTTGTCTCTTATCTGAATGAAAATAATATGGGTATAATACTAACACCTGAATTCAATAAAACTCACATTAATTTTCTAGACTTAACAATTTTTGTTGAAGCAGGAAATATACACACTAGGACCTTTTTCAAAAGCTGTGACATGAACACTTATATAAGGAGAGACAGTGAACACCATCCAACCTGGCTAAAAGCAATCCCTAAAGGACAATTTCTCCGTATACGAAGAAATTGTGATACCACAGATGATTTCAATACCCAATCTAAGATAATTAAAGAAAGATTTGAGCAAAAAGGCTATGACAGCAACACATTAGAACAAGATAGAGTTGAAGTGGGAAACAGGAATCGAGATTCTTTAATACTGAACACTGACAAAAAAAGTACCAATAATCCAAATTTTCCAAGATTCATTACCACATACAATAGTGGACACAAACAGATCAAACATATTATAAATCAACATTGGAATGTTCTAAAAAATGATGAATACTTAAATAATATCATTCCAAACAAACCTTTGATAACTTTCAGGAAGGGAACAAACTTCAAACAAAAATTGGCACCTTCCCTTATCAAGGGGATGAAGCCACCTAAACCTATCCAAATTGCCAATTTAACAGGATTTTATACATGTGGACATTGTAAAGCATGCAATTATACTAAAAAGACACATAAGACATTCACTTCTTCAGTAACAAATAAATCATACACAATAAAAGATTTCATCACTTGCAAAACCAAAAATATAATATATTTACTTCAGTGTAATTGTCAGATTCAATATTTAGGACAAACTTCAAGATTTGTTAAAACTCGTATATTAGAACACCTTAATAAAATTGAAAAAGAAAAAGAAGATCATGGTGTCCCTTTACACTATAATAATTGTCCTCTATACGATAAAAAACATCTATCATGGATAGGTATAGAGAAGGTTTCATTACACTGGAGAGGGGGAGAGATAGAAAAAGAACTCAATAGAAGAGAATTATGGTGGATACACACATTAAAAACATATGGACATTATGGTTTAAATAAAGATATTAGAGTGGCAGCGTTCATATAATTTATTTTATTTTCATCTTATTTTATTTTATTTTATATTTAATATATTTAATAAATTATTTTATTCTGTTTAGGTTTCATTATATTTCAAATAGTCTAATATTTATCCCAATTACATACACAATATTACTGTGATTCTGTTCAGAAATTATATGTGAAGATAAATTTATATTTGATGGCAAAATTTATATTTGATGGCAAAATTTATACTTGATGGCGAAATTTATATTTAAAATTCATATTTGATGGCAAAGTTTATACATTTGATGGCAACATCGATATTCGAGTGCATGTTGCACTAATTAATATTCAAAAGAAATTGAAAAGGTTGTAACCCAAGATTTTTGTGAAATATTGTCACGAAGTTGTCTATGTCTGTAATATATATGATTCAAAGTGACTTGCACTTTTCATTACATACTCCCTAGAGAATCCAAAACACTGGCTATCAATGGAACATAGTAAAATGTCGCTCACAGAGAGATTGGTCAATCCGAGACATGTGACACGGAACTCATTGGACAAACCGGAGCTTAGGCCTTTACATACGAAGCATTGAAAACAACGCTCTCTACCTGATTGATGAGAACATATGACCACGCATCATCTGGCGGACCTGAAAAGAAACTGCTTAAAACCAGGACTTGAAAGGGAACTTTATTTTTCTCCCCTCTGATTGGCCAAAAGGCTTTTTTTCATTTATACCAATCCAATTTGAAAAATTATTGAGAGTTTAAGCGCCAAAAGCTTAAATACAAAATAAATAAATATCATTCTCAAAACACAATTGGATTGGAATAAATACAAAATTAAAATGTTTTATTTGTGAGTCCTATTCCGGTGTTTACCACCGGAACAGGAACAATGATTACCTGTATAAATACACCTGTTAACACTCCAAAGGCAGCACTTCCAATTGTTTTTACTGCTCTTGAAAAAGACGACACTGTCGTTGAAACGCGTAGAGCCAAGATAAATAAGAGCATTTTATTATGTTTTAATAAATATTTGTTTATACCACAACAAGTATTTTTGCTGCCTTTTTGGAAGTAATTTCAAACTACACAATACGTTCTGAGGAGCCGGATTCCGAAATTTATCGGAGTGAGTATATTGCACTTTTTATCAAGCAAAAGATTCAATTACCTGCAGTGCAATTTTCATTATCCACAGACACAAACACAGTGTGGAAATTGGGAAAGTTGAGACAGAAAAACCTTTCGAAGAAGCTGAACTCTGAATTTTTCGGAGTGAGTATACTGCACATTAATTTGTTGTTAACTTCTGCAAATCACAAGCCAAGTTTTTCTTTCTTCAGTGTGTACGTCCATATACACGAGATTCAAGATCAGCGCCTCTATATATTCGATTCACTTTCTACTCACAGTCCGGTTGGGAGAGACTGTTAGAGAGCAGCGGTCATTTGAGAGGGGAGTATTGTACTCTATTCTAGTCACCCTGTACATTGTGTTGTTTAACATCTGACATATTTGTATAGTTTTAGATTATTTGTGTATTATGGCTAGCAGTGAAGGGGTTAATTAGGAAGTTTGTAGGGAGCTTGCAGGGTTAATTTTAGCTTTAGTGTAGAGATCAGCCTCCCACCTGACACATCAGACCCCCTGATCCCTCCCAAACAGCTCCCTTCCCTCCCCCACCCCACAATTGTCCCCGCCATCTTAAGTACTGGCAGAAAGTCTGCCAGTACTAAAATAAACGTTTTTTTTTTTTAAAAAAATAAATAAAACAAAATCTTTAGCATATTTACATATGCTTTGCAGGATCCCCCCTTAGCCCCCAACCTCCCTGATCCCCCCAAAACAGCTCTCTAACCCCCCCCTCTGCATTATTGGGGGCCATCTTGGGTACTGGCAGCTGTCTGCCAGTACCCAGTTTACAATATATTTTCTCTTTTTTATTTTATTTTTTTATGGTTTTCTGTAGTGTAGCTTCCCCACGACCAACCCCTACCCTCACCCCCTCCCAGATCCCTTAGATTACTTTTTTTGGGGCATTTATTCCCCCTCTTCCTCCCACTTACATAGTGTAGTGTAAGTGGTTGCCACCCGCTCCCTCCCCGTGCGCCCGCCCGCCGCCCCCCGTGCACTCGCGCGTGTCTGTGCGTGCCCCTGACTTTCCCGCCCCCGATCCCGCCCCCCTCTGTGTGTCAGAAACCATCGATGGCCGCCCACCCGCCTCCCACTGCAGCTCCCACCCACCAACGATTGCGGCCATCGATGTCCGGTGTAGAGAGGGCCACAGAGTGGCTCTCTCTGCACCGGAGCGGTACAAATTGTTATTGCAGGATGCCTCGATATTGAGGCATCCTGCAATAACCGGAAAGCAGCTGGAAGCGATGAGGATCGCTTCCAGCTGCTTTCCAAACCGAGGACGTACGCCATACGTCCTCAGGCGTTAACTGGTTTTTTTCTGAGGACGTATGGCGTACGTCCTCGGTCATTAAGGGGTTAATGTGACAGTAAAATAAAAAAAATATTATTCTTAATAAATTTTTTAAACTTCATATAGATAACATTGAGCTCCTGCACGTTAAAGGGACACTGAACCCAAATTGTTTCTCTTGTGATTCAGATAGAGCATGATATTTTAAGCAACTTTCTAATTTTCTCCTATTCTCAAATGTTCTTCATTATCTTGGTATCTTTATTTGAAATGCAAGAATGTAAGTTTAGATTCCGGCCCATTTTTGGTGATCAACCTTGGTTATTCTTGCTGATTGGTGTATAAATTCATCCACCAATAAAAAAGTGCTGTCCGGAGTGATGAACCAAAAAACAAGCTTCTTTTTCAAATAAAGATAGCAAGAGAACAAAGATTTGTTATTAGGAATAAATTAGAAAGTTGATTAAAATTGCATGCTCTATCTGACTCACGAAAGAAAAAATTTGGGTTCAGTGTCCCTTTAAGTTATCCCAAAGATAACAGTGATTGTCTAAAATGCAAGTATGCCTAAAGAAATGAAATAAGTGGTCATTTTTAAAAAGGAAAGATAGAAGCTAAACACATAATAAAAAAATATTTCTTGTTATAGCCTTACAAATAACAACAGAGTCAAGTGTACATCTCAATTTTATTTATTTAATGAGATTTTATTAAAAACGTGTTTCATCATCTTTACATTGAACAATTGCAACATTTGCCAAAATTAACCACTTTCAATCAATGGCTTTACAATGATATACAATATCATACCTTGAAATGACAATATTTGCTCAAAATTAATCCAAAATATATCATCTTTTGGATTAGAAATAATAATGTAAAGTAAATAAAAACAAAATTAAAAACTGTATGTTGCACAGTCAACATTATTGCCCAAAAACCGCCTGGATATAGTCTGCTCGAGCTTGGACTCCCAGAGCATCATGCTCCAGGAATCAATGTATTCTCCATACTCCTGGTTATCCAAGCTCTCCAGATCTATATCCGGGATTTTTAGGGCAATATTATTCAACATACAGCAAATCATAAAAATTAAAGAGACTTTGGAGGGGGCGTTCTGAAGAACACCACCAGAGATGTCCAAGCAGCGGAAACGTTTCTTCAATACACCAAAGGTGCGCTCAATCACCGATCTTGTGGCAATGTGTGCCTGGTTGTAGCGCACCTCTTCCACTTCGTTGGGGTTTGGATGGGTGTGAACAGCCACGAAAGACACGACTATCCAGAATCACCTGCGTAAACAAAATAGATAATTGACATTAGCAATCCGAATGATTAAGATATATCATATACATATGTTAGAGTATCTTAGAGATATTTACCTATCAGGATTCCCTCTGGCATTTTGCCCTCCTGGAACCGATGGTATATGGCCGAATTCCGGAGGATGAAGGAATCATGATTGCAGCCAGGGAGTCCGGAGCATACACTCATTATCCTCAACCTGGCGTCACAGATGACCTGGATATTCAGCGAGTGGTTGAATTTCCTGTCCCGGTATGGCTCCTCTGTACCCCTGGGAGGATGCACCAAGACATGGGTGCAGTCTATGGCCCCCAATACCCTTGGCATCCAGTCCTTAGGTAGAACTGGAGCTTGACAGCATGCCACTCCTCCGGTGTATTTGGGAAGTGGACATGATGGCCTAGGCGTTGATGCAAAGCATTCAGGACAACCTTCAGATGACGTGAGAAGGTTGCCTGGCTCATACCAATGCCTATAGCTGTCACAGCCTGAAATGACCCAGTTGCCAAGAAATAGAGGACCAAGAGCAATTTCACCATCCCAGGGATTGCCCTAGTTCTTGCAGTGAGTGGCGCGAGAGAGTCCGCAATCTCGACATAGAGCCTCTCAATAGAGGCCCTATCTAGTCGAAATCGATGGATCACCTCTTGGTCACTGAGGGCATGGAACCCAATCCTTGGACAGAAAACCCTTGACACTCACTGGCGTCTTCCTTGTCGCACCGCATCCATCAATACCCGTCTTTCCCTGCGTCTCCTTAATAAAAGCAAAAACTGGACTGCATTAAGTATGTCCATTCTCAATGCTCAAAATAATAATGAAATAAAGTGATTGAAGAGCCCCTTTATAACACCTAGTTTCACAGGTGTGAACGATTTCAGTAATTGGATAATTGATGCGCCAAACATTACCTAACAAATGACTTGCACATTTTGATTACTATCGCGTCATTTTAAGAGCAATTAATTGACTAATTTATTCCAAAAAACTTATTTTCATTATTTCTTGCGTCATTTGACAAGCACGATGGGATCTCCAAATGAATGTCTGATTATTAAGTCATCCAGGTGTGTTTATCAGCTGTAAGAAATGCAGGTGTGTTTGTGCAATTAACAAAATTAATTATGAAAAACACATGAGTATTTGGCTCTAGTTTAAATCTTATTTCTGAATTTTCTTTGTTTGGATAGCAGCATTGTGAAGGTTAAAAAGGTTAGTGATTACTGTGTTTTTAAGATGAAATATTAAATAAAAAAAGTGGTGTATTAACATTTGCAAACCTAAGTAACAAAAAGAATGCAATGTCAAACATTATGATGTGAAATATTGTTTGATATCCTTTATGTGATTCCTAATACCATTTACAAATCATTTCAATGTATTTTGAAAGTGCAAAGTTAAACAGTGACAATGAGACAAAGCCAAATTTTAACAACTGAATGAAAACCGTGACATTGTTTATTATAAAAGTAATATGAGTGGCTGACCTGTTAAGCCTCCACGACGCTGCCATACAAACATAAAATCAGAGTTCATGTCATGCCTATGTAAATATGCAGGCGTTGTGCATAATTAATTGATAGCATAATTTCTATTGTGTATAATTAATTTATAGCATAATTGCTGTGCAGTGTTTTCATTCTCTTGCTATCCTTTGTGTGAATGTGCTTTACTTTGTAGAATCTTTTTCATTGCTGTTCAGTGTTTTCATTCTTTTGCTATCATTTGTGTGAATGTGCTTTTCTTTGTAGAATCTTTTTCATTGCTGTGCAGTGTTTTCATTCTCTTGCTATCCTTTGTGTGAATGTGCTTTTCTTTGTAGAATCTTTTTCATTGCTGTGCAGTGTTTTCATTCTCGTGCTATCCTTTGTGTGAATGTGCTTTCCTTTGTAGAATATTTTTCATTGCTGTGCAGTGTTTTCATTCTCTTGCTATCCTTTGTGTGAATGTGTTTTTCTTTGTAGAATCTTTTTCATTGCTGTGCAGTGTTTTCATTCTCTTGCTATCCTTTGTGTGAATGTGCTTTTCTTTGTAGAATCTTTTTAATAGCTGTGCAGTGTTTTCATTCTCTTGCTATCCTTTGTGTGAATGTGCTTTTCTTTGTAGAATCTTTTTCATTGCTGTGCAGTGTTTTCATTCTCTCGCTATCCTTTGTGTGAATGTGCTTTTCTTTTTACAATCTTGGAATTATAAGAAGGGAATGGTATTTATAAAAGGGTATACATATTTAATAATGTTTTATGCATGGTGTTTTATTAGGTGATATGCTTCAATATAGCAACATCGAACATAAGATTTAATTTTTGCGATTCCTATTGACTATTATAGCATCCGCTACCTCAAAGGCGGCGGATTGAAAACTAGATACGCAGCGTCAGATAAGACGCGAGCGTAAGTGTTCATTTTTTGATAACTTTTGAAAAGCTTCAAATTATGTCGAATAAAACGGTGAATACACAGAATTCTGAGATAATTCCAGAGGTTTTCTATTCGCATCGATCTGCGTCGAATTGAGACCGCCGGATCGTATGTTACGTCACAAAATTCAAATTCTTGCAATCTTAAGGCTTTGATAACTATGGCAATGCATTCTCGTGACAAGTACGACGCGGAATTCGGGCGTATTTTTAGTTGACGCTTTGATAAATAGATGCCATAATCTCTATTGAGTCATTACATAATTATCAGGCCATAAATTTATATTTCTAGTTTATCAGGACATAGATCCAAACGAGATCAATAATCAATTCGCCAGCCTTAACCAGAAAATAGATTACCTGGCCTGTGGCCTGACAGAGGTTCAGCATGAAAACACTGTTTTGAAAGCTTTAATAAAATATTGTATGACTCCTAAACAATATGACATCCCAGAACCCCATATAAATTTACCAACTCCCTTCTCAGGCAAACGTTCAGAGTTTCGGGACTTTAGAAATGCCTGCAACCTTTTATTCACCCTTAAACCTCGTACTTACCATACAGAGAGAATTAAGGTATACACTACTATCTCTTTTTTGCTTGGTGAGCCCAGATCCTGGGGTAATAGGTTTTTCGAGTCCAATGACCCCATACTAGATTCTTTACATGATTTTTATTTGGCTATGGCAAGTCTATATGAAGACTCCAACACTCAAATCAACACAGAAACCAGACTACGTGTCTTAAAACAAGGGAAAAGAACTGTGGAGGAGTACATAATGGAGTTCAATATGTCGGCATCAGATTCCCAATGGAATCAAATAAGTTCAAGGAATCAATTCCGTTTAGGACTTTCGGAGTCTCTAAAGGATGAACTCTCACGCCTTGGTATACCTGAGACTCTCACTAGCCTAATCAAGCTTAGTACAACTTTGGACAGAAGGCTCAGAGAAAGAAAAGCTGAAAGAGTAGCTTATGATTCCACACCGAAACGTTCCTTTACTCCTTCCACTAGTCTGGAGAAAACACATACCTATCCCACCCTGATGGAAATTGGTACAATCAAAGGACCTCTCTCAAGAGGAAAAGACAAGAAGAAGATTGTCTAACCTATGTCTTTATAGGAACATACATTATCCACCTGTCCTTTATTGGCAAAACAAAAGAAGGGTAAGGAAAAAATTATTAATCATGTATTTAATATAAAGTTCCCCACTCCACTGACTATATCTCTTTCCTTACAGTGGGATCAGCAACTCATTCAGTCTGAGGCACTATTTGACTCAGGGGTTTCTGGGAAGTTCATTGATGCTGATTTTGTTGTAAATAATAAAATACCCACTGTGTGTAAGCATAATCCCATTTTTGTCAAGTTAATTGATGGGTCCTTTATACAAAAAGGCCCAATAACCCATCATACCATACCTTTGCTTTTATCTACTCCAAAAGGACATACCGAGTATGTCTCATTCGATATTATACCAATATCAATACATACAATCATAATAGGGTATTCTTGGTTACATACACACAATCCCTCCATAGATTGGTCACTTAATAAAATCACACTTTAATCTGATTATTGTCTAAACACTTGTTACCCTCACATTTCCATATCCACTCTTGAGATTGTAGTACCAGAGATATACCAGGATTTACTAGATGTATTTAACATGAAGGAAGCCAAGTGTCTTCCTCCTCACAGTGTGTTTGACTGCCCAATTGACATCATACCTGGCTCACAAATTCCATTCAGAAAAATCTATCCTTTATCACAAAAAGAGCTCACCCATCTACGAACTTACCTAGATGAAAATTTAAAAAAAGGTTTTATTACACATTCTACTTCTCCAGCAGCTGCTGAAATATTTTTTGTTAAAAACAAAGACGAGAGTTTAAGGCCAATAATAGACTACAGAGCCCTCAATGCCATTACTGTTAAAAATTAGATTTGAAAGGTGCATATAACCTTATCCGAATAAAAAAAGGTGACGAGTGGAAGACAACTTTTAGAACTTAGTATGGTTTATTCCAGTACAATGTTATGCCTTTTCAGACTCTGCAACTCCCCGGCTACCTTTCAACATTTCATTAATGAGATATTTCGAGATCTAACTGACATTTGTGTAATCATATATCTCTATGACATTCGTATATATTCCAAAAATCTTCAGGAACATGAGAAACATGTACGCTGGGTTCTCACAAGGTTATCAGAACAAACTTTTCGCAAAAGTAAAAAAAATGTAACTTCCATGTTAACAAGATCAAGTTCCTTGGTTACATAATCTCTCCCGGCAAGATTCAAATAAATCCCAATAAAATTTGAACGATCATTGATTGGCCCCAACCTACTTCAGTGAGGTCTCTCCAGAGATTCTTGGGGTTTTCTAATTTTTATAGGAAGTTTATAAAAAACGTCTCCTATAATCAAACCCTTGACACAACTCACAAGCAAAGACTTCTGATGCTCAAGAAGCATTCTATCATCTTAAACAAAATTTCACTACAGTTCCCATACTAAGATTACCTAATTATGACCTTTAATTTGTCCTAGAAATAGACGCATCCAATTTTGGCATAGGAGCCGTTCTCTCACAACAAGATAAAGTATCTTCAGACTTAAATCCTGTAGCCTTCTATTCGAGAACACTTCTTCCAGCAGAATGTAACTACAACGTCGGAGACAAAGAATTACTAGCTATCAAGTGTTCTTTGGAACAGTGGAGGCATCTTTTGGAGGGCTATACAAGTCCTTTTTTGATTTACACAGATCATAAGAACCTTGAGTATCTAAAAAGGAATAAAACCTTGTCTTCTCGACAAGTGAGATGGGCTCTGTTCATGGACAGATTCAATTTTCGCATCACTTACAGACCGGGAACACACAATACAAAAGCTGATGCACTATCCAGAATCCATGATATTTTACCTGAAAAAGATCCATTAAACCTCATAATTCCACCTGAAAAGTTTTTAGGTGTCCTTTAAACTTTTGAATGAGAAATACTTGAAGCTTTAAAACATGAAGTGAAATTTCCTATACATTGTACCAAAGATTCATTGTCTGGGTTAGTCTACCATGAAAAGAAACTCTACATACCTAAAACCCTCAGGAATCTAATTTTATCCCAATTCCATGACAACGTTCTCTCTGGCCATACAGGTGTGCAAAAAACTATAGAATTAATTAAAATATATTTCTGGTGGCCTCAAATGGACCAATTAATTCATGAGTATGTCACATCTTGTGATACATGCGCAAGAAACAAACTCGATCACAAAAAACCCATTGGGTATTTAACTTCTTTACCAATTCCTGATGTACCATGGTCTACTGTCTCAATGGACTTCATAGTCGAACTACCTGTCGCACAACAATACAACACAATACTTGTAGTTATTGGCCATTTAACCAAATTAGCACACTTCATAACACTCAAAAAACTACCAATGGCCATGACCACAGCTAAAGTTTTCCTTAATTCTATTGTACACTTACATGGTCTACCAACAACTATAGTTACTGATAGAGGTACTCAATTTACCTCCACCTTCTGGAGATCCTTATGTAAAATATTAAAGATAGATACTAGATTTTCCACCTCCTATCACCCACAAACAAATGGTTTAACAGAAAGGTTAAATCAAACTCTAGAACAATATCTAAGATGTTATGTAACTCATCTACAGGATGGCTGGGTATCATTCCTACCCATGGCATAGTTCTCTTATAATAACTATATTTCATCATCCTACAAAATGACGCATTTCTTTGCTACCTATGGGTATCATCCATCCACTATATCCATCACCAAAGCTACAGTTAACTCTCCAGCTGCTTCTGAATTTTCCATGACTCTGAAACAAAGACTGGATATTCTCAAGACACACCTCACAGAGGCTAAAGAGCGACAACAACATTATTACGACCTACGATATAGACCAAGTCCTGTCTATAAGATTGGTGACTTGGTTCTGTTGTCTACAAAACATTTTAAATTACAGCTACTCAGTAAGAAATTGTCCAACCAATACATTGGTCCCTTTTCTATAAGCAAGATTATAAATCCAAATGCAGTCCGTTTGAATCTCCCTGACACCTATAGAATGCACCCCTTGTTCCATGTTTCATTATTAAAGCCATATAAATATAATCCTCATGTTCATCCTCAAGCTCCACCACCTCCTTCAACCATCATTGATAACCAAGAGGAGTTTGAAGTTGAAGAAGTACTTTACTCCCGACTTCGACATTGAGTATTTATTTAAATGGAAAGGGGACCTGAAGAAAACTCTTGGCAACTTCATTCAGATGTACATGTACCTGTTTTACTGGTTGAATTCCATCGCAAATACCCTTCCAAACCTCACTTGAGGAGGAGGATATGTGATATACCTTTAAGGTATATCCCCTCCTACTCACTTCCTATAGCTATTTAATCCCCCTTCCTCCTTGGTTTGTTGCCTGATAATTAAATTTTATTCACACAGGTGTTCTGTGTGATCTCACTTGTTTCTTCAGGTCATCTGGCTTGATTTTGCATCTTACGCTTTGTTTGCCTGAAGATCCATTTCAGCGAATATTCAATTCCTATGGACTGCACCAGTGTTCCCTAGATTCCTGCTGGGTCTCTCACTTTATTCTATCTCCAGTGTTCGCTGTCAATGCTCTGTACCTTCCCCCAACCAGCTACCTCTGATACGGAGCTCAAACTAACTGGAACCCTCAGCTCCTCCTTCCAGATCAAAGGTCTGCACACATCCCTGTCGGCTTGTTTCAAACAAGTTTCGGATTCCTTAGGAAGGTACTCTCTCTCTTAATCACTTACAGGACTGCAACTAAGCTTATGAGGACTGCAACTAAGCTTGCCAGGTACTGTAATATAAGTCTAACTCAGAGACATTTCTCCTAGTTTTCATATGTGACTTCTTCACTGCATTTACCTATCTTAACTAATTGGAGTAAGCATAATACCGTGTATTATCTGAACCTTTATCAAGTGTATTTGTGGATATTTGTCAATACCTCTTATACAGACTGTTGCATCTCATTACACAAGTGTGATGTCATGCTGGAAAATATATACCCAGGCTTTATGTATTAAGTGCCTAACCACATCAAATTATCTTATACAGATAATATCACTAAGTCTTACTCTAGAGACTCTCTACCACTTATACTCTGCATTATTTGGGTTTATCTCAAAAGTTCAAATCCAAACATAGCAGTCATTACTAATTCCTCAGTAATTCCTCATTCTATTTTACCCATTGAGACTAATATTGTTTTCTTGGTTTATATATACAAGAGCAACAAACCTGGTTTATTCAAATCAGCTTGTTTTACATATTATCTTTATTGAGTCATTACATAGGTACACCTGTTCAATTGCTTGGTAACACAAATTGCTAATCAGCCAATCACATTGCAGCAACTCAATGCACTTAGGCATCTAGATGTGGTGAAGACGACTTGCTGAAGTTTAAACAGAGCATCAGAATGGGGAAGTAAGGGGACTTAAGTGACTTTGAATGTGGCATGGTTGTTGGTGCCAGCCGGGCTAATCTGAGTATTTCAAAAACTGCTGAACTTCTAGGATTTTCACACACAACCATCTTTAGGGTTTACAGAGAATGGACCGAAAAAGAGAAAATATCCAGTGAGCCACAGTTGTGTGGACAACAATGCCTTGTTGATGTCAGAGGTAAGAGGAGAATGGGCAGACTGGTTCAAGATGATAGAAAGGCAACAGTAACTTAAATAACCACTGGTTACAACCAAGGTATCCAGATCACCATCTCTGAATACACAATACGTTGAATCTTGAAGCAGATGGGCTACAGCAGTAGAAGACCACAACGGGTGCCACTCCTGTCAGCTAGGAACAGTAAACTGAAGATACAATTCACACAGGCTTAACAAAAATTGGACAATAGAAGATTGGAAAAATGTTGCCTGGTCTGATTGGTCTCGATTTAAGCTGCGACATTCAGAAGGTAGGGTCAGAATTCGGCGTAAACTACATGAAAGCATGGATGCATCCTACCTTGTGTCAACAGTTCAGGCTGGTGGTGGTGGTGGTGTAATGGTTTGGGGGATAATATGCTATCATGTCAATATGGACCAAAATCTCTGAGGAATGTTTCCAACACCTTGTTGAATCTATGCCACGAAGAATTAAGGCAGTTCTGAAGGCAAAAGTGGGTCCAACCCAGTACTAGCAAGGTGTACCTAATAAAGTGGCCTCGGACCATTAGCCACCACCCCCTGCACTGATATATATTTTCTATATTTCCCTTAATGGATTGTGCTGGCATTGGGCATACTGTTTTTCTCTCCCTTCTTGTGTTCTATCCCCTGTTTTTCTCTTAGAATTTATTATATATATATATTATGCACCCTTGCACCCCTGGATACATTATTTTTTTTAGATATCCAGGGTTATCCATTATATTATCTGATTGGGTTTTAGCTGGTGCACCGACACCCTATTTTTATATATATATATATATATACATATATATATATATAAACATCAGATATATATGTATATATGTATATATATATATATATATATATATATATATATATATATATATATATATATATATATATATATATATATATATGTATATATATATATATATATATATATATATATATATATATATATATATATATATATAATTATTTATTATGAATAAAAAGAACATATTATGTGATGAACATTGGATGAACATTAGAATGTGAAATATTCCTAATTTCATGTCGGGTTAGTTCAAATAAGAAAATGTGATCGGGTTTGCGTGCGAGTAGGGTGCTTTTTCCATTTTTTTCTCCATTGACTTCTATGGGGAATAGGTTATCTTGCATGCAATATTCTAACTTTGGCTTTTTGCGTTTGTCGGGTTAGCACGAGAACGATAACTTTTTACTTTCAACTCATAATAAATTGCACTTCCCTGGTAATCTGGCCCTAAATATAGAAGAAATAGTACATGCATACAGTACATATAATAGTTATGTTGTGAAATCACATCATAAAACCAGTTAGAGACCCAAATCATAACAGTACAACTCAGAATGATAGTGATTATAGGCCCTATGGAATGTGTAATATTCTTTTCACTTGGTGTCATTAAAAGCTGCTAATATAACTCACTGACAAGGACATGAGTAATACTGCTGGGAGTTTTGTAGAACTTATTTGGGAAGATCATGTTGTAGGGGCATGGGTCATATGCCCCACAGAAGGGGAAAAGTAAGCATAATTAATTGCTGGGATTACCAGGAGCTAATGGCTAACAAAGAAGAACATCCAAGTGTAGTGAGATCTTATCAGAGCTTTAGCTATGGTAGGAAGGTGGCTGTAGACATTGTAGACTATTGCTCAAATGGGCTTGTAAAAGACTGAGGCCTAGATTTGGAGTTCGGCGGTAAAAGGGCTGTTAACGCTCCGCAGGCTTTTTTCTGGCCGCACCATAAATTTAACTCTGGTATCGAGAGTTAAAACAAATGCTGCGTTAGGCTCCAAAAAAGGAGCGTAGAGCATTTTTACCGCAAATGCAACTCTCGATACCAGAGTTGCTTACGGACGCGGCCGGCCTCAAAAACGTGCTCGTGCACGATTCTCCCATAGGAAACAATGGGACTGTTTGAGCTGAAAAAAAACCTAACACCTGCAAAAAGCAGCGTTCAGCTCCTAACGCAGCCCCATTGTTTCCTATGGGGAAACACTTCCTACGTCTGCACCTAACACTCTAACATGTACCCCGAGTCTAAACACCCCTACCCTTACACTTATTAACCCCTAATCTGCTGCCCCCGCTATCGCTGACCCCTGCATTACACTTTTAACCCCTAATCTGCCGCTCCGTAAAACGCCGCCACCTACGTTATCCCTATGTACCCCTAATCTGCTGCCCTAACATCGCTGACCCCTATGTTATATTTATTAACCCCTAATCTGCCCCCCACAACGTCGCCGACACCTACCTACACTTATTAACCCCTAATCTGCCGAGCGGACCTGAGCGCTACTATAATAAAGTTATTAACCCCTAATCCGCCTCACTAACCCTATCATAAATAGTATTAACCCCTAATCTGCCCTCCCTAACATCGCCGACACCTACCTTCAATTATTAACCCCTAAACTTCCGATCGGAGCTCACCGCTATTCTAATAAATGGATTAACCCCTAAAGCTAAGTCTAACCCTAACACTAACACCCCCCTAAGTTAAATATAATTTTTATCTAACGAAATAAATTAACTCTTATTAAATAACTTATTCCTATTTAAAGCTAAATACTTACCTGTAAAATAAATCCTAATATAGCTACAATATAAATTATAATTATATTATAGCTATTTTAGGATTAATATTTATTTTACAGGCAACTTTGTAATTATTTTAACCAGGTACAATAGCTATTAAATAGTTAAGAACTATTTAATAGTTACCTAGTTAAAATAATAACAAATTTACCTGTAAAATAAATCCTAACCTAAGTTATAATTAAACCTAACACTACACTATCAATAAAATAATTAAATAAACTACCTACAATTACCTACAATTAACCTAACACTACACTATCAATAAATTAATTAAACACAATTCCTACAAATAAATACAATTAAATAAACTAGCTAAAGTACAAAAAATAAAAAAGAACTAAGTTACAGAAAATAAAAAAATATTTACAAACATAAGAAAAATATTACAACAATTTTAAACTAATTACACCTACTCTAAGCCCCCTAATAAAATAACAAAGCCCCCCAAAATAAAAAAATCCCTACCCTATTCTAAATTAAAAAAGTTACAAGCTCTTTTACCTTACCAGCCCTGAACAGGGCCCTTTGCGGGGCATGCCCCAAGAATTTCAGCTCTTTTGCCTGTAAAAAAAAACATACAATACCCCCCCCAACATTACAACCCACCACCCACATACCCCTAATCTAACCCAAACCCCCCTTAAATAAACCTAACACTAATCCCCTGAAGATCTTCCTACCTTGTCTTCACCATCCAGGTATCACCGATCCGTCCTGGCTCCAAGATCTTCATCCAACCCAAGCGGGGGTTGGCGATCCATAATCCGGTGCTCCAAAGTCTTCCTCCTATCCGGCAAGAAGAGGACATCCGGACCGGCAAACATCTTCTCCAAGCGGCATCTTCGATCTTCTTCCATCCGGTGCGGAGCGGGTCCATCTTGAAGCAGGCGACGCGGATCCATCCTCTTCTTCCGATGTCTCCCGACTAATGACGGTTCCTTTAAGGGACGTCATCCAAGATGGAGTCCCTCGAATTCCGATTGGCTGATAGGATTCTATCAGCCAATCGGAATTAAGGTAGGAATTTTCTGATTGGCTGATGGAATCAGCCAATCAGAATCAAGTTCAATCCGATTGGCTGATCCAATCAGCCAATCAGATTGAGCTCGCATTCTATTGGCTGTTCCGATCAGCCAATAGAATGCGAGCTCAATCTGATTGGCTGATGGGATCGGCCAATCGGATTGAACTTGATTCTGATTGGCTGATTCCATCAGCCAATCAGAAAATTCCTACCTTAATTCCGATTGGCTGATAGAATCCTATCAGCCAATCGGAATTCGAGGGACGCCATCTTGGATGACGTCCCTTAAAAGAACCGTCATTAGTCGGGAGACATCGGAAGAAGAGGATGGATCCGCGTCGCCTGCTTCAAGATGGACCCGCTCCGCACCGGATGGAAGAAGATCGAAGATGCCGCTTGGAGAAGATGTTTGCCGGTCCGGATGTCCTCTTCTTGCCGGATAGGAGGAAGACTTTGGAGCACCGGATTATGGATCGCCAACCCCCGCTTGGGTTGGATGAAGATCTTGGAGCCAGGACGGATCGGTGATACCTGGATGGTGAAGACAAGGTAGGAAGATCTTCAGGGGATTAGTGTTAGGTTTATTTAAGGGGGGTTTGGGTTAGATTAGGGGTATGTGGGTGGTGGGTTGTAATGTTGGGGGGGGGTATTGTATGTTTTTTTTTACAGGCAAAAGAGCTGAAATTCTTGGGGCATGCCCCGCAAAGGGCCCTGTTCAGGGCTGGTAAGGTAAAAGAGCTTGTAACTTTTTTAATTTAGAATAGGGTAGGGAATTTTTTATTTTGGGGGGCTTTGTTATTTTATTAGGGGGCTTAGAGTAGGTGTAATTAGTTTAAAATTGTTGTAATATTTTTCTTATGTTTGTAAATATTTTTTTATTTTCTGTAACTTAGTTCTTTTTTATTTTTTGTACTTTAGCTAGTTTATTTAATTGTATTTATTTGTAGGAATTGTGTTTAATTAATTTATTAATAGTGTAGTGTTAGGTTAATTGTAGGTAATTGTAGGTAGTTTATTTAATTATTTTATTGATAGTGTAGTGTTAGGTTTAATTATAACTTAGGTTAGGATTTATTTTACAGGTAAATTTGTTATTATTTTAACTAGGTAACTATTAAATAGTTCTTAACTATTTAATAGCTATTGTACCTGGTTAAAATAATTACAAAGTTGCCTGTAAAATAAATATTAATCCTAAAATAGCTATAATATAATTATAATTTATATTGTAGCTATATTAGGATTTATTTTACAGGTAAGTATTTAGCTTTAAATAGGAATAAGTTATTTAATAAGAGTTAATTTATTTCGTTAGATAAAAATTATATTTAACTTAGGGGGGTGTTAGTGTTAGGGTTAGACTTAGCTTTAGGGGTTAATCCATTTATTAGAATAGCGGTGAGCTCCGGTCGTCAGATTAGGGGTTAATAATTGAAGGTAGGTGTCGGCGATGTTAGGGAGGGCAGATTAGGGGTTAATACTATTTATGATAGGGTTAGTGAGGCGGATTAGGGGTTAATAACTTTATTATAGTAGCGCTCAGGTCCGCTCGGCAGATTAGGGGTTAATAAGTGTAGGTAGGTGTCGGCGACGTTGAGGGGGGCAGATTAGGGGTTAATAAATATAATATAGGGGTCGGCGGTGTTAGGGCAGCAGATTAGGGGTACATAAGGATAACGTAGGTGGCGGCGCTTTGCGGTCGGAAGATTAGGGGTTAATTATTGTAAGTAGCTGGCGGCGACGTTGTGGGGGGCAGGTTAGGGGTGAATAAATATAATACAGGGGTCGGCGTGGTTAGGGGCAGCAGATTAGGGGTACATAAATATAACGTAGGTGGCGGTCGGCAGATTAGGGGTTAAAAATTTTAATCGAGTGGCGGCGATGTGGGGGGACCTCGGTTTAGGGGTACATAGGTAGTTTATGGGTGTTAGTGTACTTTAGGGTACAGTAGTTAAGAGCTTTATAAACCGGCGTTAGCCAGAAAGCTCTTAACTCCTGCTATTTTCAGGCGGCTGGAATCTTGTCGTTAGAGCTCTAACGCTCACTTCAGAAACGACTCTAAATACCAGCGTTAGAAAGATCCCATTGAAAATATAGGCTACGCAAATGGCGTAGGGGGATCTGCGGTATGGAAAAGTCGCGGCTGTAAAGTGAGCGTTAGACCCTTTAATCACTGACTCCAAATATCAGCGGGCGGCCAAAACCAGCGTTAGGAGCCTCTAACGCTGGTTTTGACGGCTACCGCCGAACTCCAAATCTAGGCCTGAGTAAATTAGTTACCCTATTGGAAGATATACAGTAAGCAGGAAGCAGTATCAAAATATAACCAATTGATAGAGTATAACAATATAGTGACATAATAAAACAGACTTTTAGATATAAAAACTGAGCATTGTCGACATTCAAAATACTAGCTAAAGTGAAATTTAGAAGTCCCAAGCAAAGATAATTAACATTATACTCTCTTTGGCAAACTACATTGCACTTTCCATTATTTCTAAGTGAAATAAACCTAAAGGATTTAAAAATTGGGCTTGACAGGGAATTTCCTGTGTGTGTCTTAAGTTTTCTCACAGTCCATTTCAATGAAGGTAACATCTGTTCAAGCTTCACAATATACTTTTCGTAACAGTAGTATATACTAAACTAGAAGCAAATAAAAGTTAAATTGCAGTGAAAAGATTTGCTGCAAACTGAGATTGTATGTCAAAGCTGGTGCTCCCTTGTTACCCTCACCCTTGTGAAATTCTTTGTTGCAAAAAACTGTATTACTTTTTATGGTAGAATTTGACAGTTCTGCCCCTGTAAAATCTGCGCTGTCATTTGCTTTTTCACTCCAAGCTGGAGACTTTGAGAATCAAGCCCTTTGGCAGGTTGACAATACACATAAAAAAGTGTGCAAATATGTGCACATGCTGTGAAATGATTTTGCATCTGTACAGATAAAATATTAGTGGATGTTATATATATGTAACATGTTAATAAATGATTCTAAATCTTAGATAATACAAGTACATAATAAATATATTTGTGCATGTGGTGGTGTGATGTCCATTACAATTTTCAAGTTTGGTAGCACAGGTGTGTTCAATAATAAAAGGCTGGTTCTTAAAAAAACAATGTTGCAGGAGGGAGGGAGGTTGTAATAGTATGGTCTTGCCTCTGGTAGCAAGACCTGCGCTATTGCGGGGACATAAACACTTAAGGATCAGTGATGTACAGGGTATGTCTTGGTCATTAAAGGGTTAGCAAAAATCCTAATCAAAAATAGGACTGATTATTAATTTGTTTTAATAATTTAACTTAGAATAAGGATGTTTAAAAGGGACAGTAAACACCTTGAGATTCATATATAATCAGTTTAGTTATGCATTATTATTTATTTTGCCCTCTTTTCATGTCATTTAGCTCTGAAAATTAAGCAATTTCTAATTCCCAGAACTTAAACTGCACCCTACTGGCTTCTCAAGGCCATAACTGCCATATATATTTGCCTAATTGGCTTTATTAAATAACAACTGCAAAACATTGAACTCTATATTAACATTATTGCCTTGACTCTCCTTGTAATCTGCTGACTAAAACCCAGATTGGCTCCTCCAAATAAGGCAAATGGGGGGTGGAGTTTGGCAATTGATAAATAATTGCAGCTAAAAAGATTAAAATGTGTTATAAAAACGTTAAGACTTGGTTGATATGTTATTCTATATAGCAACACAACAGAAATGTCTTGTAATTACTTTTGGTTTACTGTCCCTTTAAATCAGTACATCGCTATTGTTTGCATATTTTCACTGTCATCTACATTACTTCTCCTCCTGTGACTAAACTGACAAAACTGGTATCAGTGTCTATACAATTTCGACAAAGCTCTTGATTTTGAACAACTCTGCATGGGATCATCATTCTTCTCAGTGTTCAAACATGACTCACCTGTGTAGGTGCTATCTGCCTCCTAATTTACCTCTGAAGTACATAGAGCAAAATGATTTGAGTCAAGCAATGTTCTTGTTTATTCACAGGTAAGAAGTTCTGTTAGTGATAATGCAGCCTGCCACTTAAACAGCAAGGACACTTTTTTCTATAGAAAATTGCTGGTTATTTCAGGGCTATACATATATAATGTCAGAAAAAGATGCCTTCTTTTAAAAACACGTTTTATATTGTGCAATGTTTAAAATACGTACTATTGTAAAATAAAGCCGAATCTACTGTCTTCTATGGGATTTTAATATCCTGGACATGGAATCTTGTTCTTAAAAAGAAAAGAACTTGCCAAAAGTTAAAAACACATGTATTTAAATAACAGCTTAGTTATACTTTTTTACAGTATAATTAATACATTTAACACATCATATACACATGCAAAATATACCCACAAGCCCCCAGCTCATATAGGTTTATTATAAAGTTGTTTTTTTTATTCTTTATTAACATTTGTGATTGCATACATAGTGAATATATATGTGGCCTATGGGGTTTCATGGGCGTAACCTGTATTACAATGGGGACACTTTGCCGGAAAGTTCTAATGTTCAAAACAATATCCGCTAGCTTAGGTGAACCTTTTCACACACAATTGCTGATCTTGCCACTGAAAGGTATAAGAAATCTACTGCATGTATTGTGAAACTTATTTAATACATAGATTATTTGTGTAAACATGGCTTGAAAATGTGCCCCCTTCCACAATGCTGAGATCCGCATTTACTGGTAATATGTTCGGATTGTTCAAAAAGCAGTAAACCCTATAGTTTCCTATGGAAAGCACCCCTCACTCTGTACAGCGAGGCTTACATACCTGTATATGAGTCTAGTGATTGGATAACTGCTGACCCATGTTACAAGGGAACAGGGCAATAAAAGGGAACTTTGAAATTTCTCATAAAAAAAAATCTAATTTATAGTTCAAGTATTTGTTATTGCACTGTCTTTTTAAGTTGAATTTATTGGTTATGCAAGTCTAATGTTGTGGTTCTTTAACAAATAATTATTTACACAATTCTTGAGGGTATGAAGCAATATTCACATCAAGACTCCAAAATTTAATTGGCTAATGATTATTAAAGGGAGACTGAACTCAATATTTTTTCTTTCGTGATTCAAATAGAGCATGACATTTTAAGCAACATTCTAATTTACTTCTATTATCATTTTTTCTTCGTTCTCTTGCTATCTTTATTTGAAAAAGAAGGCATCTAAGCTTTTTTTTTTTTTGGTTCAGAACTCTGAACAGTACTTTTTTATTTGTAAATTAATTTATCCACCAATAAGCAAGAACAACCCAGGATGTTCACAAAAAATGGTCCGGCATCTAATCTTACATTCTTGCATTTCAAATAAAGATACCAAGAGAATGAAGAACATTTGATAATAGAAGTAAATTAGAAAGTTGTTTAAAATTGCATGCTCTATCTGAATCACAAAAGAAATATTTTGGGTTCAGTGTCCCTTTAAGCAATATATTAACTTTCACAAATTATATAGAATGATAGGCAAATATGGTCTAACAAGTGTTTCATAAGGACAATAAGTGTATACATGAAAGGCTTCACAGGCCGACTAAATGGCATGTCTGTATTGATTTTGCAACTGCTTTGTATATGTTGTAATTATTGAATGGTCATATACTTTGAGTGAGTCGCAATCTTATCTGATCTTTACTAGTTACCATGTCAACCATTCTGGATGTAACTGATTATATTTATCAAACATGAGTAAGCAGTGGAGAAGAGGTGGTAACTATGGAAACAAAGAAATGCTACCAAGGAAACAATGTTTTTTTTTATTATAATCATTTCTGTTTTCAAGATAATTAGTGTGTATACAATGACTTGCTGCACTTTCTACAAAAAAGAAACCCTTTGAGAGGCATATTAATAACAGATGAAGCTTTTACTAATATAATTACTTGTATAAGAACAGTTAAAATAGGGAAATGTAACATTCATTTGCAGCACTGTTACTTTTCTAAAGAAAAGCATATTCAGTTGTGCATAGAAAATAAAAAATACCACTCATTTGTTTAACCCCTTAGTGACCAGAGCACTTTTCCATTTTCTGTCCGTTTGGGACCAAGGCTATTTTTACATTTCTGCGGTGTTTGTGTTTAGCTGAAAATTTCCTCTTACTCATTTACTGTACCCACACATATTATATACCGTTTTTCTCGCCATTAAATGGACTTTCTAAAAATACCATTATTTTCATCATATCTTATCATTTACTATAAAAAAAATTATAAAATATGAGGAAAAATGGAAAAAAACACACTTTTTCTAACTTTGAACCCCAAAATCTGTTACATATCTACAACCACCAAAAAACACCCATGCTAAATAGTTTCTAAATTTTGTCCTGAGTTTAGAAATACCCAATGTTTACATCTTCTTTGCTTTTTTTGTAACTTATAGGGCCATAAATACAAGTAGCACTTTGCTATTTTCAAACCATTTTTTTTTCAAAATTAGCGCTAGTTACATTGGGACACTGATATCTTTCAGGAATCCCTGAATATCCATTGACATATATATATTTTTTTAGAAGACATCCCAAAGTATTGATCTAGGCCCATTTTGGTATATTTCATGCCACCATTTCACCGCCAAATGCGATCAAATACAAAAAATCGTTCACTTTTTCACAAATTTTTTCACAAACTTTCAGTTTCTCACTGAAATTATTTACAAACTGCTTGTGCAATTATGGCATAAATGGTTGTAAATTCTTCTCTGGGATCCCCTTTGTTCAGAAATAGCAGACATATATGGCTTTGGCATTGCTTTTTGGTAATTAGAAGGCCGCTAATTGCCACTGCGCACCACACGTGTATTATGCCCAGCAGTGAAGGGGTTAATTAGGTAGCATGTAAGGAGCTTTTTGGGGTATTTTTAGCTTTAGTGTAGTGTAGTAGACAACCCCAAGTATTGATCTAGGCCCATTTTGGTATATTTCATGCCACCATTTCACCGCCAAATGCGATCAAATTAAAAAAAACATTACATTTTTCACAATTTTAGGTTTCTCACTGAAATCATTTACAAACAGCTTGTGCAATTATGGCACAAATGGTTGTAATCTGGGATCCCCTTTGTTCAGAAATAGCAGACATATATGACTTTGGCGTTGCTTTTTGGTAATTAGAATGCTGCTAAATGGCGCTGCGCATCACACGTGTATTATGGCTAGCAGTGAAGGGGTTAATTAGGTAGCTTGTAGGGAGCTTGCAGGGTTAATTTTAGCTTTAGTGTAGAGATCAGCCTCCCACCTGAAACATCAGACCCCCTGATCCCTCCCAAACATCTCTCTTCCCTCCCCTACCCCACAAATGTCCCCGCCATCTTAAGTACTGGCAGAAACTCTGCCAGTACTAAAATAAAAGGAAAATTTGGGCTTTTTTGTGTATTTTTTAGCATATTTACATAGGCTTCTGTGTAGGATCCCCCTTAGCCCCCAACCTCACTGATCCCCCATCCAACAGCTCTCTAACCCTCCCCCTCTGACTTAATGTGCGCCATCTTGGGTACTGGCAGCTGTCTGCCAGTACCCATTTTAGTGAAAATATGTTGTTTTTATAAAAAAAATGTCCCTTTTCTGTAGTGTAGCTTCCCCCCCCCCCCAATACCAACCCCCCACCCCTTCCAGATCGCTTAGGTGCTTTTAAAAAAAAATGTTTATTTAATTTTACACTTTACTCCTAACTTTTTTTCTGTAGTGTAGCGGTTCCCACCCGCTCCCGCCCCGTGCACGCGCCCGCCCGCCACCCCCCATGCACGCGCGCGCGCGCGCGTGCGCGCCCCCGAAAGCTCCACCCCCGATCCCGCCCCCCTCCACCTTACAGAGCTCACCGATGGCCGCCCACCCGCCTCCCAAGTCGGCTCCCACCCACCAACGATACCGGCCATCGATGTCCGGTGCAGAGAGGGCCACAGAGTGGCTCTCTCTGCATCGGATGGCCAGAAAGTGTTATTGCAGGATGCCTCGATGTCGAGGCATCACTGCAATAACCGGAAAGCAGCTGGAAGCGAGCAGGATCGCTTCCAGCTGCTTTCTAGACTGAGGACGTGCAGGGTACGTCCTTGGTCGTTAACTGACATTTTTTAGAGGACGTACCCTGCACGTCCTCGGCCGTTAAGGGGTTAAAGCAGTATGTCTGCTAAACAGTAAACTCATATAAAACATTTATATGAGGCAAATAAACTTTACCTTTCCCATCTTTGCTCTATGAGATTTATTACAAATACCAAACTCTGCTATTTTAAAGGGACATGAAACCCAATTTTTTTCTTTCATGTTTAAGAAAGAGCTTGTCATTTTAAACTTTTTGCGCGTGTCGGGTTGCGCTCATATTACGAATTGAAAGTAAAAAGTTATCACTCTTGCGCTAACCCACAAAAAGCCAAACTAGAATATTGGGCGCGCGATATCTTATTTTCCTATAGAAGTCCATGGAGAAAAAAAACACCCCCAACTCGCGTTCAAACCCGATCACATTTTCTCATGTGCGCTAACCCGACATGAAAATATGAATATTTCGCATTCCAATGTTCTGCACACAGCAGAATATGTTCTTTTTATTCATAAATAAATATTTCTATATATAGCTGATGTTATTTTGGTACAATATATATCCATACATAATATATACATGATTAAATATAGGTATAGATATATACAGAGATATATATATATATATATATATATATATATATATATATATATATATATATATAGGAATATCTATTTACAAATACTTAAAGCATATTCTGCTATGTGCAGAACATTGGAATCTGAAATATTTAAAGTAAATACACAGTATAACATTTTATTAAATATGAAAATTGCATAAATATGATTTTACATATTTTCATCTACTTAACTGCAAAGGTCTCCAATCCACTTCTATATACAGTATATCTATATACTGTATGTATACATATGTATTTATGTGTTTATATGTGTACACATATAAATACATATGTATACACACACATACATACAGTATATATATATATATATATATATATATATATATGTATCTAAATCTTAAAGCCCTTTCCCTGCATTTTTTTCTAACCCCTGAGACATCACATCTTTTATTTTTTTTTTTTATATATTTATTTATTAACCAAAAGCAAGATAACAGCCTTACAAATTGGCTTACCTTTCACCACGCAGGGTATACCGAAACAAAAATTTAGCCCAACAATTTGGGCTAGCATTTCACCACGCAGGGTGTTTACATTGATTATAGAATAACAGAGTACTAATACAAATAAGTTAAATTTTAACTTAAAAGCATCCGTAGCCTGAAATCAGATGTGTTTTCAACTTTCAGTTTAGACTCTACCTCTGTAAAACATTCAATTACCCTGTTGACACTATGTCGCTATAAAAAAGAAAAAACCCAACCTATAAAAACTTTACAGTAGTGGCTGAATAGTCTAGAAACATTTTTCCAAATGTATACCTTGCTTTTGGGGCTTTTACCTATTATAGTGTAACCCCATCTAGAGACAATACTAAAAACAAAATCAACTAAACAAAGAAACAATAAAAAAGACGTGCAACAAGAAAAACCGGACAGACATAGAAAGAAAAAGAGAGAGAGGGAAAAAAAAAATAAAAAAAAAATATATAAATAAGCCCCCCCCCCCAAGTCCACTTACCTCCTCTCAGTTGCCGTAGGTACTATTTATTTTGCCCAGTATAGTTACCTTACCCTGTGTTATCAAATTATCCCATACCCCACTCTTGGGGTATCATGTTTTTTAGCAAAAGTAACATAAATTCGGGGGAATTTTGTATGGGTAATATGAGTTGCTTTTGTGCTATCATTGGTTTTTCCCTGATTATATTTAACCATTTTGAGAAGAAATCCTTAAGTCTCTTCTCTGAATAGGGTCTAATATTGAGTAGCTCAATCGTCATCTGAGTATCCATTGTATTAATAAATTCTTTCAAACTAGGTTCTCCTGGTGCTTTCCAATTTTTAAATATTATGTTGCGGGCGGCTAGAATAGCCAGATTTATAAGGAGTTTGTCTGGTTTATTATCTCCTTCATCATATAACAGGAATACATTGACTGCAGTTAATGATATTTTAGTGCTTAAAAATTTATTAAGCCAATAATTAATTTTGCCCCAAAATTGCAATACTTTTGGGCAAGCCCAAAGACAATGGATAATGTCAGCGGTCTCAGCTTTGCATTTAAAACATTTACAACGCAATGCATTATCGGCCCATTTATTAATTTTATCCGGAGTTAAGTAATAGTTATTTAATAGTTTATATTGAGACTCTTTCCAACTATACACTGACGTGGCCAAATCCAAATTGATAAGACTTTTTTTAACCTCTTGTGCTTGCACCTGCGGGAAGTACCTATTTATATAAATTGTAATTTTTTCCACATGGATCGTCCCGGATACGTTACATAACATATTGTACCATATTGAAATTGATCTCTTCCCTGCTTTATATAATTTTAATCCAGAATCTATTTCTGGCCACTCCCACTCAGTCCCGTAACGTTGACATAGTTGATTAAAATAACTCCTACTCTGTAGATAAGCATAGAAGTTTTTAGGATTCAATTGAAACTCAATTACCATATCTCGATATGACTTGATATATATTGTATCAGCTTGTCTGAATTGGGACCAATTCTTTAAACCTTTCTCCCTCCAAATTTTATATACCGGGTCTGACAGGCCGGGCAGAAAGTCGGGCATACCCATAATAGGACAAAAACTAGAAATATGATATTGACAGTTTAAGAGGGAACAATATTTCTGCCAAGCTATAATGACATTCTTGAATGTTAGTAAATTGAAAATGTTGTTAGGGATTGATTTTTTATCTGTATGCAGTAATGCTTTAAGATTATAAGGCATAATTACTTCTGATTCCAAATTATAGTAGGTGACGTAGTCCCCCTCTACCAGCCAGTCTACTGCAAATTTGACTATGGTCACCAGATTATATGTTTTAAGGCAAGGAAGTGCCAGACCCCCTTCTTTTCTACGCTGAATCAGTTTATTTATAGCCATACGGGGTTTACCGTTGTTCCAAAGAAATTGAGATATTGATTTATTGTATCTATATAAGTCTAATCTTGATATGAATAGAGGCAAGTTTTGAAGCAAAAATAAAAATTTAGGAAATATAATAGTTTTAATTACCATTATCTTTGCTGAAAGTGACAATTTGTACATACTCCATTTGGCTAAATCTTGAGGTAATTTATCCAGTAAGTTTTCATAATTTATTTTGTACCATTCATTCGGATTTTTGCTTATGTTTATACCTAGGTATTTTAACTGTTGCACTTCGTGAAATCCGTGCTTAGTATAGCTCTTATCATTTTTCTGTAGCCAAAGGATCTCCGATTTCTGCAAATTCATTCTATACCCAGAAAATCTGCTATAGTTTCCTATTATACTAAGACATTTTGGAATGCTTTCAGACGTTTTATATAGATACAATAGTAGATCGTCTGCGTACAGGGAAATTTTAATACACTGCTTGCCAAGTCGGATACCTGTTAACTCTTGCCTTAAAAGAATTGCCAGAGGTTCGAGGGAAATATTAAACAGAAGTGGCGACAGCGGGCATCCCTGTCTTGTCCCTTTATGTAATGTTATATATTGCGAGAGTTCTGCGTTTACTAGTAATTGTGATCTGGGGTTATTATAAATAGCTTTGGTTAAATTAAAGAAATTACCTTGCAAGCCGAATTTATCAAGAGCCGTGAATAGATGGTCCCATGTAATAGCATCAAATGCTTTTTCCGCA
The DNA here is from genome assembly GCF_027579735.1 of Bombina bombina. Taxonomy (NCBI): domain Eukaryota; kingdom Metazoa; phylum Chordata; class Amphibia; order Anura; family Bombinatoridae; genus Bombina; species Bombina bombina. The sequence continues at coordinate 1,054,697,542 of NC_069499.1, read as the reverse complement.
TCTAGTGCAAGGAGGGCTAGGTCACCTTTAATGCTTTGCTTATGTCCCGTAAATTTGTTATAATAGATGTCTATTGTTGTCAGTATGCGGCGTATGTTTCTAACCACGTTCCTGCCTGGCATAAAGCCTGCCTGATCATGATGTATAACCTCACCTAACACCCTTTTTAATCTGTCTGCCACTATTGCCATCAAAATCTTATAGTCTACATTCAGCAAAGATATTGGTCTATAAGACCCTAATTCTTCACGATTTTTACCTTTCTTATGAATCAACGTAACAATTGAACTCGTGAAGTATTTTGATTGATTGCCATTATTAACATAGTAATCATTATAGAGTTTGCCTAACATATCAACAATATCTACTCTGATGCTTTTGTAAAATTCGGCTGGCAGCCCATCAGGGCCCGGAGCTTTATTGTTTTTCAATTTTTTTATAGCTTTATCTATTTCCCTTTCAGTTATTCTTTGATTGATCTCCTTGAGAGCCGCTGGTGAGACTCTGGGCACTGTGATACTTTGCCAAAATTTGTTTTTAGCAGCTATATCTATATCTTCAGCAGAATACAATTTTTGGTAGTATCTAAAAAATGCTTGTCTAACCTCCGACGCCTTTGTATATAATCTAGCTCCTTCCCTTATATTTGAAATCATATTTTTATTATTTCTTATTTTAATCAACTTTGCCAAATACCCTGCACACATACCCTTCGGGCCTTGGAAGGTCGCCCTTGCTTTTAGATCTTCCCTGGTCCATTTCTGTTTTAAAAATATTTCTCTTTCCTCTCTTGACTGTTTATACTTGCCCCATGTATTGGGTTGTGGATTGGACAAGTAAGTGTTATATGCATTTTTAAGTTGTTTTGCTAGTTGAACCTCACGTGCCAGGAACTTCTTTTTTAATTTTGACATGTAGGCCACAATCTCCCCACGGAGTACTGCTTTGCCTGTTTCCCAAAGAATCTCTGTTTTATCAGCATAGCTAGCATTATTGGCTAGAAAGATTCTCCAGGCATTAGTTAACCAATTACAGAATTTGATGTTATTACACATGTACTTTGGGAAGAAAAAATTATTACAAGTTCCTGTTTTTCTAGCTCTTATTTTTAACCCTATGATTGCGTGATCTGAGAGGAGGATCTCGTTAATCGAGGTATCCATATCGCGTTTGAGGAGTGATCTATCCACTAGAAATAAATCAATTCGTGAAAAGTTTTTAAAAGCTCTAGATTCACAGGTAAAACTACGTTCATCTGGGTGCTGTATCCTCCAGATATCCTCAACCTCTAAGTTCTTCAATAAGCTTCCAAAAATTTTTGCCTCTTGTCTATATTGTTGCTTATTTACTTGTTTAAATCTATCAACGACTGGATTTAGAGTCATGTTAAAGTCGCCCATAATTATTAAATTTTGTCCTCGCAGAGGAAATAGTTTTTTCTCTATCTTACTCCAAAAGATTTTATCACTTTTATTGGGGCCATAAATATTACAGAAGGACCAGACACAATTGTCCATTCTAAGCTGTACTATAATATATCGGCCCTCCGGGTCTAGTTCACTTTTAATTATCTCATATTCCAGATCTCTGTGGAATAGGATGGCTACTCCACGACTACGCTTATCACAAGGTGTAGCAATAATTTCTTTTATCCAGTTAGCCTTAAGTTTTGCAATTTCTGCCGTTTTTAAATGAAGTTCTTGTAGGAAAATAATGTCTGCTTTTTGTTTTTTCACTAATTTGAGAACATTTTTCCTTTTAATTGGGGAGGTGATCCCCCCCACATTCCAAGACACTAAGTTATACATATCTTAGCCCACTCGTTGTTTGTTATTCTTATATGTATTATACTGCAGACAAGAGTGCGGGGGCTTGGGGGAGAGTGAACCGGGAGAGGAGAGAGAAAAGAGAAGAAAAAAAGAAAGAGAAAAAAAAAAAAAAAAAAAGACAAGGAAAAACAACACCCAACAACTAAGGGGGTCCAGCGGACTATTTCCAATGGAGTTCCCCAAAACAAATTTAAAAACACATAGATATAACCAGCAATACTGCAATTTTAAAGCAAATACCTTCTGCATAAAACTCTTGACGCTATGATCAGGATATTTAATTACACTATAGAGTTTTGTTTTACTTTTATTCATTAATAACTTGTTACTTGTCTTCTGATCTTGTCACTTTTAATGTTACGGGTTAGAACCTGTAAATTATGCTCTACAAAAAATGCTTTAGCTTCTATGCAATTGTTTAAGACCACATTGTTACCCTCTGTGTCTTCTATTATTATCTTAGCTGGGTATCTTAAACTAGCTTTGTAGTTGTTCTGAATTAAAGCTGTACAGAATGGCGCCATACTCTTTCTTTTATCTGCTGTTTCTGCCGAATAATCTTGGAAAAGGTATATTTGAGTATTTCCTATCATAAGTGGGTTGTGGTTTCTATATGCCCGCATTATATCTACTTTTTCCTGAAAGTTTAAAAATTTTACCATGACCATTCTTGGTCTCGTATATCCGTCTTGATATTTTATGCTGGAGCCTGTTCTATGAGCTCTTTCTACCTGAAATTTTTCATTTTGTAAACTTAATCCAAGTAATTTAGGTAGTGTTATAGCAGCGAATGTGGATAGATCTTTATATTCACTAATTTCAGGAAGGCCAACTATTCGAATGTTACTTCGTCGGGATCTATCCTCTAAGTCTTGAATTTTATTTTGTAAAATTTTAATTGTTTCATCTGTTTTTTTAGTCGCTGTCTCTTGTAAATTAGTAACATCCTCTAATTCTGATACCCGTCTCTCTACCTCAGAAATTCGTGCTGCAAAGTGTCTAACTTCTGTCGTCAGGGCCGTAATCTCACTTTTTAAGGATTCAAACTGTGGCATTATCATATCTGCTAACTTGTCTAATACTATTTGGGAGTCAATCATAGTCCCATCTTCGTTTGTATCTAATTTTTCGGAATTTTCCTGTATTGGTTTAATTTTTTTATCTTTTTTTACTGGCATGGCTGGTGATCTTACTTTTACATTTGTAATATATTTTTCCATACCCTGTTAATGACTAGAAGCTTGTTCTGTGAAAAGTTCCTATTCTTAATAAGATAGTGATTTTAAGTGAAAGTGATTCTAGTGGTGAGAGAAATCCCTCCCCCCTATGTGTGTAGGCCGTGAGCACTAATGTCCTAAAAAAAAAAGACAATCAAAAGGTGTGTTTATGTACAGCTTCAGAGGAGCTGTCTATATGTGTGTGTGTGTAAGTATAAGTATAAATATATATATATATATATATATATATATATATATATATATATATATATATACACATATATATCTCCTTTTTTTTATTTATTTTTTTTTTATTTTACTCTTGATTTAAAACAAATTAGAAAAAAGAGAAAAAGTGAGAGAAAAAAAGAAAAAAAAGACAATCCAAATATGTCAACACTAAAGTGAATTTCAAACGTGGAAGTATCTGTATACAAATCATTAACTACAGGGTATTTTCTCTTACAATAGCTGATCACACTATTCCCTATTTGGGGTAGCTATATACAGTTTTGCCATAAGCCTTAAGATGGGGTTAATCCGGCAGACTTTTGACCAGGTTATAGGAAAGACTGAGTACAGGCAAGCACTGGAGTATAGGATGCTTTTTATCCCCTTATTTGAGGACAGGCAAGACTTTATCTTGGGGGTTTGCTGATTGACTGAGGCCAAAATATTTATCTGATTCACCCACAGACCTTAAACATCAATTTCAGCTACAGTAAAGATCCTTTTACAGCTTATTGTATCAGAATTTAGCCTAAAATGGAGAGTACAATTTGGAAGGCTTATTGTTACATCCTGCAAACCAAACCCTAATGTAACAAGATTAGAGTATTGCAGCAAAAACCCTTGAAAGGAAAACTTTAAATTATCCGCATAAAAAAAAGAAAAAACATACAGTGAAATACATCATAGAAACTATTAAATGTATCACTCTTTCTTGAGAGCTTAATTAGCTTTGTTATAGGTCCATATAAAGATGTGGTAGATCCTTTTTTTTTTTTTTTTTTTTGCTTAAGTGTCAGTCCAGAAATTTACACATAGATCCCTTTTGTATAGCGTCAAAACAGTTTGATCAGAGAGGGATATTGATGCAAAGTACCTAGTGTGTCCTGAGGCTATGCCACAGATTTGTATTTAACAGATTCAATCTTGTAGAGTGTGGTGCACAGGGGTTAAGCTGATAATACTTGCGATTTTTCGGGATGTTTCTCTTTGCTTGGACTCAGTCCTCGCGTCAGCCTGTAACTCTGCTTAGGCTCCCACAGGACACCATGCCGCACAGGACACCTCCCCCGCGGCGTAGATACCTGCTGCCGCCGTCTGCCTCTGGATACAGGAAAAAGGCTTTAAGCTGAAAGTTCCCTTTTATTCCTTGCTTCTGCTCCACTGCTTGCACCGTGTCACTCTCTCACAGACTTTACTTTCCTTTCCATGTGCTTCTGTCTGACGGGCTGTGCCTCAGGACACCAGGTCATCTGTTAAAGCTGGTATCAGCGCCACCTGATTAGTGCAGGCGCCGAGGGCTTTCTCTTTGCAGCCGGATACTGTGCTCCAAATCCCCGGGCAGCTTAGCAGAGAAAAAAACCGCCAACAGGATCAGTTGCTGCGTGTGTAGCGTTGGTCACGCTCTGTCTTGCAGAGCCTGCGCACCGGATGTTGACGTGTGCGTCTCACAGGAAGCCTCCGACATCACATCTTTTAACCCTTATAACTTTTGTGTGCAATAGTTTTTTAGAAATATTTTTTATTAGATGGTGTTATTATGATTGTAACTGTACTTTGCAATGTATTTTGACTGTGTTTTGTGAGACTTTTGTCTTTGCAAAACAGTTAACCACAGCTCTGAGAACACGCTAACCTGAAGAGCATCGTGTTAACATTACTCTTGTAATAACAGTGCAATTTAACCTGCTCTCAAACTAAACGTGAAAACCCGATATTGATTGTATGCAAACATTTTCATTCCACACGTAATCTGGCTCAAAATGTTCTGACTATCTTTATCAAAATTAAACTAGCCATTTCAGACCACAATGACTTCCAAAATAGACACAAAAAAGAATGATATCTGATGATATTTTAGTTTAAAATTTTAAAACTTGCGAAACTTTGCCAGTTTCAGGCAACATCATGTCAAGATAAGTTTCTGGTAGGAAAATTATATCCCATGAGCTATTTTTCTTTGATTGGTTGTAGCCACATATAAAAATCTTCTTATAACCATATAAGAAATATTTAGGTGTTATACATCTTGATAGCAAAAACAGCCCTGTACCAGTTTATTACACATTTTAAGAGTTTGCATTGATTACCAGCCAGAAATAAACTGTTTAGAAATAAACTGTCTAAAATTAATTCTGCCATTCACAGGTGACAAGCATTTTGAAAATGTGATTTTATAGCAACATTATACACTAAGGGCTAGAAACAAGTGGTGCACTAACGTTAGCGCGTGCACAATATAAAAATATTGTGCCAGCGTTAAAGGGACACTGAACCCAATTTTTTTCTTTCATGCATCAGATAGAGCATGAAATTTTAAGCAACTTTCTAATTTACTCTTATTATCAAATTTTCTTCATTCTCTTGGTATCTTTATTTGAAATGCAAGAATGTTTAGGTGCCGGCCCGTTTTTGGTGAACAACCTGGGTTGTCCCTGCTGATTGGTGGTTAAATTCATCCACCAATAAAAAGTGCTGTCCAGAGGACTGAACCAAAAAAGCTTAGATGTCTTCTTTTTCAAATAAAGATAGCAAAAGAACTAAGAAAAATTTATAATAGGAGTAAATTAGAAAGTTGCTTAAAATTGCATGCTCTATCTGAATCATGAAAAACATTTGGGTTCAGTGTCCCTTTAACTTGCATGCGTATTACAAGTTGAAATTAAATTTGACTGCATGAGAGCATACTAAATTTGCACTCTTCAGGTTAGGGTTATGGCAAAAATTCATGTTTCATCAAATACTACATAAATAAATTAAAATTAATTTACACTCATATATACACACTATCTAATAAAAATTATTCACATAAATATTAAAAAAAAAAGATTATAAGGGATAAAAGGTATATGATATATGACAACATTTTTAAATAGAAATGGCTATAATGTATATATTCATACATATATAAACACTTTTATACAATTAACTCAATTTTAATCAA